>NW_028135957.1:0-397591 GCF_964662115.1 Mustela nivalis
TCTGCCACCAGGTGCCATACCCGGAACTCGCAGAAACAACCCCATGGAGAAACGTGCAGTCAGATGCCCTCTTCCACCAAGATGTGGCAGCATTGTGGGTGGCCGGGGTGTGCCGGGGAAAGAGTGGAGACAGTCCCCACTGTTCCCCATCCCAGTGCTCGGGCCTTGTGCAGGGATCCTGTTGCCTCCTCTCTCCTGTGGTGAAGGCACAGGCCTTGACCCCGAGTCTGCCCGAGCGCAAGAGCAAAAGGCAAAGCCTTACCTACGCCAGGAGATGGTAATAGCCATAGAGTGTCATGCTAGGCCACGCACGCTGCTGCAGGGTTGTGACTGTGTCTGCTTAGATCGGCTTAGCAAGGTGAACCCCGGGCGCGAACTTGGAGCCCGGGAAAACAAGGCCCAAGAGGCACCAGCTATCCCGCGGCTCTTCTTTCCAGCCGCGACAGAGCGAACGACCAAAGCCTTGCTGAGGAAGCAGAAGCGAAGTGCGGTTTGCGCCAAGCTGAAAACCTCTGCGAAAGCATAGCAGTCGCTGGGAAATCAGAGTCGGTTCTGTGGGCTGCTTTTGTTGCTTGCCTTAGCCTAGTATTCGCAGCACGATGGGAAAAACCCGCATAGAGCGAAAGCTTCTTGGCCGGGGCATCCCCTCTGGGAAAGCACAGCATTCTCTGGGAAATCAGAGTCGGGTCTGTGGGATGCTGCCTGCTGCTTGCCGGAGCTAGTCTCCACTGCACGGTGGAATAAACCCGCATGGGGCGAAATTCTCTTTGCCTGGGCTTCCGCTCTGCCTGAGAGAGAAGCGCGGTGGTGCCTGTGGAAAGAGCCTTAAGGAAAGGGACACATCTGTCACTGCAGAGCGAAGGAAGCCGGGCTGCTAAGGAGACACGAGGGGAAGATTAGGGCAGGGGAAAGGGCTCCACTCTGAGGAAGGAGTCTGGGCAGAAAGCATGCCTGTCCTGAGCCTTTGGGCCCAAGGAGACAGCAGCTCCTTGGCCACCTGACCGTTTTGGAGCCATGGGCTTGCCACCAGGCGCCTACCCTAAACTCGAGAAATAACTCCCAGAAAGACCTGGCCATCAGATGCCATCTTCCTCCGGGATGTAGAAGCTTGGAGGAGGCCCGGGTTTTAAGGGGAAGGAGTGGTGACAGTCCCCCAAAGCTCCCTATTCAGTGCACGGGCGGTGTGCAGGGATCCTGTCACCTCTCCTTTCCTGTCGGGAAAGCACAGGCCTAGCCCGCGAGTCGGCCTGAGCGCCAGAGTAAAAGGCCAAGCGATGTCTACACCGGGAGATGGTAGTGTGCATGGAGTGCCATCCTAGGCTAAGCGCGCTACTGCACGGTTGTGACTGTGTCTGCTTAGTTCGGCCTGTCAGGGTGAACCCAGGACGCGAACATGGAGCCAGAGAAAGCAAGGCCCAAGAGGCACCAGCTCTCCCGCAGCTCTTCTTCCCTGACGCGACAGAAGCCTTGCTGAGGAAGCAGTGGCGAAGGGCTGTTTGCTCCAAACCAAAGCCTCTGCGAAAGGACAGCATTCCCCGAGAAATGTTTTGGGGGCTGCTGCTGCGTGCCTGAGCCCCATCTCGCGGAGGGAGAAACCCGCATACAGCGAAAGCCCCTTTGCCTTGGCATCTCCCCTTGGAAAGCACAGCATTCGTTGGGAAATCAGAGTTGGGTTTGGGGATGCTGCTGCTGCTTGCCTCAGCGAGTCTCCGCAGCATGTTGGAAGATACCCGCATGGAGCGAAATCCTCTTTGCCCTAGCATCCTTTCTGCCTGAGAGAGAAGCATGGTTGCTCACGTCTGTCACCACGCTCCCCAGGAGCAAGTGTGGGTAAGGCACAGCACGCCGCCCCCGGGGATGGAAGGATCCCTTGGCCTTGGGGTCGGGAAACGCTCGGGAAGCAGAATAGACTGCCGAGGCATGAACAGCAGGCCATGAGAAGACAAGTGTACTCTCCTCCCTGTGGGGAGAGATTGAAGCCTGGCTGCTAAGGAGACATGAGGGGAAGACCAGGGCATGGGTGCGTGATCCACTCTGAGGAAGGAGTCTGGGCAGAAGGCAGGACTGTCCTGTGCCTCTTGTCCCAAGGGGAAAGCATCTCTTTGGCCACCTGTCCCAAGGGCAGACTTGGGCTTGCCAACCAGGTGCCATACCCGGAACTCGCAGAAACAACCCCATAGAGAAACGTGCAGTCAGATGCCATCTTCCACCAAGATATGGCAGCATTGTGGGTGGCCGGGGGTGTGCCGGGGAAAGAGTGGAGACAGTCCCCACGGTTCCCCATCCCAGTGCTCGGGCCCTGTGCAGGCATCCTGTCGCCTCTTCTCTCCTGTGGTGAAGGCACTGGCCTTGACCCCGAGTCTGCCCGAGCGCCGGAGCAAAAGGCAAAGCCTTACCTACGCCAGGAGATGGTAATAGGCATAGAGTATCATGCTAGGCCACGCACGCTGCTGCAGGGTTGTGACTGTGTCTGCTTAGATCGCCTTAGCAAGGTGAACCCCGGGCGCGAACTTGGAGCCCGGGGAAACAAGGCCCAAGAGGCACCAGCTCTCCCGCGGCTCTTCTTTCCAGCCGCGACAGAGCAAACGACCAAAGCCTTGCTGAGGAAGCAGCAGCGAAGTGCGGTTTACGCAAAGCTGAAAACCTCTGCGAAAGCATACCAGTCACTGGGAAATCAGAGTCGGTTCTGTGGGATGCTGCCTGCTGCTTGCTGGAGCTAGTCTCCACTGCACGGTGGAATAAACCCGCATGGAGCGAAATCCTCTTTGCCTGGGCTACCGCTCTGCCTGAGAGAGAAGCGCGGTGGTGCCTGTGGAAAGAGCCTTAGGGAAAGGGACACATCTGTCACTGCAGAGCGAAGGAAGCCGGGCTGCTAAGGAGACACGAGGGGAAGATTAGGGCAGGGGAAAGGGCTCCACTCTGAGGAAGGAGTCTGGGCAGAAAGCATGCCTGTCCTGAGCCTTTGGGCCCAAGGAGACAGCAGCTCCTTGGCCACCTGACCGTGGTGGAGCCATGGGCTTGCCACCAGGCGCCTACCCTAAACTCGAGAAACAACTCCCAGAAAGACCTGGCCATCAGATGCCGTCTTCCTCCGGGATGTAGAAGCTTGGAGGAGGCCCGGGTTTTAAGGGGAAGGAGTGGTGACAGTCCCCCAAAGCTCCCTATTCAGTGCACGGGCGGTGTGCAGGGATCCTGTCACCTCTCCTTTCCTGTGGGGAAAGCACAGGCCTAGTCCGCGAGTCGGCCTGAGCGCCAGAGTAAAAGGCCAAGCGATGTCTACACCGGGAGATGGTAGTGTGCATGGAGTGCCATCCTAGGCTAAGCGCGCTACTGCACGGTTGTGACTGTGTCTGCGTAGTTCGGCCTGGCAGTGTGAACCCAGGACGCGAACATGGAGCCAGGGAACGCAAGGCCCAAGAGGCACCAGCTCTCCCGCAGCTCTTCTTCCCTGACGCGACAGAAGCCTTGCTGAGGAAGCAGTGGCGAAGGGCTGTTTGCTCCAAACCAAAGCCTCTGCGAAAGGACAGCATTCCCCGAGAAATGTTTTGGGGGCTGCTGCTGCGTGCCTGAGCCCCATCTCGCGGTGGGAGAAACCCGCATACAGCGAAAGCCCCTTTGCCTTGGCATCTCCCCTTGGAAAGCACAGCATTCGTTGGGAAATCAGAGTTGGGTTTGGGGATGCTGCTGCTGCTTGCCTCAGCGAGTCTCCGCAGCATGTTGGAAGATACCCGCATGGAGCGAAATCCTCTTTGCCCTAGCATCCTTTCTGCCTGAGAGAGAAGCATGGTTGCTCACGTCTGTCACCACGCTCCCCAGGAGCAAGTGTGGGGAAGGCACAGCACGCCGCCCCCGGGGAAGAGAAGGATCCCTTGGCCTTGGGGTCGGGAAACGCTCGGGACAGGACAGCCTTCCGCGGCACGAAATGCAGGCCGGTGGCCAGACATGTGTCACCCGCTCCCTGTGCGGAGAGATGGAAGCCTGGCTGCTAAGGAGACATGAGGGGACGACTAGGGCAGGGGCGCATGCTCCACTCTAAGGAGTCTGGGCAGAAGGCAGGCCTGTCCTGTGCCTCTGTTACCAAGGGGACAGCATCTCCTTGGCCACCTGTCCCAAGGGCAGACTTGGGCTTGCCACCAGGTGCCATACCTGGAACTTGCAGAAACAACCCCATGGAGAAACGGTCAGTCAGATGCCATCTTCCACCAAGATGTGGCAGCATTGTGGGTGACAGGGGGTGCGGCGGGGAAGGAGTGGAGACAGTCCCCCACAGTTCCCCATCCCAGTGCCCGGGCCGTGTGCAGGGATCCTGTTGCCTCCTCTCTCCTGTGGTGAAGGCACTGGCCTTGACCCCGAGTCTGCCCGAGCACCGGAGCAAAAGGCAAAGCCTTACCAGAGCAGGAGATGGAATTAGGAATAGAGTGCCATGCTAGGCCACGCACGCTGCTGCAGGGTTGTGACTGTGTCTGCCTAGTTCGGCTTAGCAAAGTGAAATCCGGGCGCGAACATGGAGCCAGGGAAAGCAAGGCCCAAGAGGCAACAGCTCTCCCGCAGCTCTTCTTCCCTGACTCGACTGAAGCTTTGCTGAGGAAGCAGCGGCGAAGTGCTGTTCGCTCCAAAGCCAAGCCTCTGCGAAAGCACAGCATTCGCTGAGAAATGTTGTGCGGGCTGCTGCTGCTTCCCTGAGCCCAGTCTTGCGGTGGGAGAAACCCGCATACAGCGAAAGCCTCTTTGCCTGGGCCTCTCCCTTAGGAAAGCACAGCATTCGTTGGGAAATCAGAGTTGGGTTTGGGATGCTGCTGCTGCTTGCCTGAGCGAGTCTCGGCAACATGGTGGAAGATACCCACATGGAGCGAAATCCTCTTTGCCCTAGCATCCCCTCTGCCTGAGAGAGAAGCATGGTTGCACACGTCTGTCACCCCGCTCCCCAGGAGCAATTTTGGGGAAGGCACAGCACGCCGCCCCAGGGAAGAGAAGGATCCCTTGGCCTTGGGTCTGGAAACGCTCGGGAGTCAGAATAGCCTGCCGAGGCACGAACAGCAGGCCATGAGAAGAGAAGTGTCCTCTACTCCCTGTGCGGAGAGATTGAAGCCTGGCTGCTAAGGAGACATGAGGGGACGACAAGGGCAAGGGTGCATGCTCCACTCTGAGGAAGGAGTCTGGGCAGAAGGCAGGCCTGTCCTGTGCCTCTGGTCCCAAGGGGAAAGCATCACCTTGGCCACCTGTCCCAAGGGTAGACTTGGGCTTGCCACCAGGTGCCATACCCGGAACTCGCAGAAACAACCCCATGGAGAAACGTGCAGTCAGATGCCCTCTTCCACCAAGATGTGGCAGCATTGTGGGTGGCCGGGGTGTGCCGGGGAAAGAGTGGAGACAGTCCCCACTGTTCCCCATCCCAGTGCTCGGGCCCTGTGCAGGGAACCTGTTGCCTCCTCTCTCCTGTGGTGAAGGCACTGGCCTTGACCCCGAGTCTGCCCAAGCGCCGGAGCAAAAGGCAAAGCCTTACCTACGCCAGGAGATGGTAATAGGCATAGAGTGTCATGCTAGGCCACGCACGCTGCTGCAGGGTTGTGACTGTGTCTGCTTAGTTCGGCTTAGCAAGGTGAACCCCGGGCGCGAACTTGGAGCCCGGGAAAACAAGGCCCAAGAGGCACCGCTCTCCCGCGGCTCTTCTTTCCAGCCGCGACAGAGCGAACGACCAAAGCCTTGCTGAGGAAGCAGAAGCGAAGTGCGGTTTGCGCCAAGCTGAAAACCTCTGCGAAAGCATAGCAGTCGCTGGGAAATCAGAGTCGGTTCTGTGGGCTGCTTTTGTTGCTTGCCTTAGCCTAGTATTCGCAGCACGATGGGAAAAACCCGCATAGAGCGAAAGCTTCTTTGCCGGGGCATCCCCTCTGGGAAAGTATAGCATTCTCTGGGAAATCAGAGTCAGGTCTGTGGGATGCTGCCTGCTGCTTGGCCGGGGCTAGTCTCCACTGCACGGTGGAATAAACCCGCATGGAGCGAAATCCTCTTTGCCTGGGCATCCACTCTGCCTTAGAGAGAAGCGCGGTGGTGCCTGTGGAAAGAGCCTTAAGGAAAGGGACACATCTGTCACTGCAGAGCGAAGGAAGCCGGGCTGCTAAGGAGACACGAGGGGAAGATTAGGGCAGGGGAAAGGGCTCAACTCTGAGGAAGGAGTCTGGGCAGAAAGCATGCCTGTCCTGAGCCTTTGGGCCCAAGGAGACAGCAGCTCCTTGGCCACCTGACCGTGGTGGAGCCATGGGCTTGCCACCAGGCGCCTACCCTAAACTCGAGAAACAACTCCCAGAAAGACCTGGCCATCAGATGCCGTCTTCCTCCGGGATGTAGAAGCTTGGAGGAGGCCCGTGTTTTAAGGGGAAGGAGTGGTGACAGTCCCCCCAAAGCTCCCTATTCAGTGCACGGGCGGTGTGCAGGGATCCTGTCACCTCTCCTTTCCTGTGGGGAAAGCACAGGCCTAGTCCGTGAGTCGGCCTGAGCGCCAGAGTAAAAGGCCAAGCGATGCCTACACCGGGAGATGGTAGTGTGCATGGAGTGCCATCCTAGGCTAAGCGCGCTACTGCACGGTTGTGACTGTGTCTGCGTAGTTCGGCCTTGTAGGGTGAACCCAGGACGCGAACATGGAGCCAGGGAAAGCAAGGCCCAAGAGGCACCAGCTCTCCCGCAGCTCTTCTTCCCTGACGCAACAGAAGCCTTGCTGAGGAAGCAGTGGCGAAGGGCTGTTTGCTCCAAACCAAAGCCTCTGCGAAAGGACAGCATTCCCCGAGAAATGTTTTGGGGGCTGCTGCTGCGTGCCTGAGCCCAGTCTCGCGGTGGAAGAAACCCGCATACAGCGAAAGCCCCTTTGCCTTGGCATCTCCCCTTGGAAAGCACAGCATTCGTTGGGAAATCAGAGTTGGGTTTGGGGATGCTGCTGCTGCTTGCCTCAGCGAGTCTCCGCAGCATGTTGGAAGATACCCGCATGGAGCGAAATCCTCTTTGCCCTAGCATCCTTTCTGCCTGAGAGAGAAGCATGGTTGCTCACGTCTGTCACCACGCTCCCCAGGAGCAAGTGAGGGGAAGGCACAGCACGCCGCCCCCGGGGAAGAGAAGGATCCCTTGGCCTTGGGGTCGGGAAACGCTCGGGAACAGGATAGCCTGCCGCGGCACGAAATGCAGGCCGTTGGCCAGACATGTGTCACCCGCTCCCTGTGCGGAGAGATGGAAGCCTGGCTGCTAAGGAGACATGAGGGGACGACTAAGGCAGGGGAGCGTGCTCCACTCTAAGGAGTCTGGGCAGAAGGCAGGCCTGTCCTGTGCCTCTGTTACCAAGGGGACAGCATCTCCTTGGCCACCTGTCCCAAGGGCAAACTTGGGCTTGCCACCAGGTGCCATACCTGGAACTTGCAGAAACAACCCCATGGAGAAACGGTCAGTCAGATGCCATCTTCCACCAAGATATGGCAGCATTGTGGGTGACAGGGGGTGCGGCGGGGAAGGAGTGGAGACAGTCCCCCACAGTTCCCCATCCCAGTGCCCGGGCCGTGTGCAGGGATCCTGTTGCCTCCTCTCTCCTGTGGTGAAGACACTGGCCTTGACCCCGAGTCTGCCCGAGCACCGGAGCAAAAGGCAAATCCTTACCAGAGCAGGAGATGGAATTAGGAATAGAGTGCCATGCTAGGCCACGCACGCTGCTGCAGGGTTGTGACTGTGTCTGCCTAGTTCGGCTTAGCAAAGTGAAATCCGGGCGCGAACATGGAGCCAGGGAAAGCAAGGCCCAGAGGCAACAGCTCTCCCGCAGCTCTTCTTCCCTGACTCGACTGAAGCTTTGCTGAGGAAGCAGCGGCGAAGTGCTGTTCGCTCCAAAGCCAAGCCTCTGCGAAAGCACAGCATTCGCTGAGAAATGTTGTGCGGGCTGCTGCTGCTTCCCTGAGCCCAGTCTTGCGGTGGGAGAAACCCGCATACAGCGAAAGCCTCTTTGCCTGGGCCTCTCCCTTAGGAAAGCACAGCATTCGTTGGGAAATCAGAGTTGGGTTTGGGGATGGGTATCTTCCACCATGTTGCCGAGACTCGCTCAGGCAAGCAGCAGCAGCATCCCCAAACCCAACTCTGATTTCCCAATGAATGCTGTGCTTTCCTAAGGGAGAGGTCCAGGCAAAGAGGCTTTCGCTGTATGCGGGTTTCTCCCACCGCGAGACTGGGCTCAGGGAAGCAGCAGCAGGCCTGACAACATTTCTCAGCGAATGCTGTGCTTTCGCAGAGGCTTTGGTTGGAGCGAACCGCACTTCGCTGCTGCTTCCTCAGCAAGGCTTTGGTCGTTCGCTCTTTCGCAGAAGGGACGAAGAGCCGCGGGAGAGCTCGTGCCTCTTGGGCCTTGCTTTCGCGGGCTCCAAGTTCGCGCCTGGGTTTCACTTTGCTAAGCCGAACTAGGCAGACACAGTCACAACCCTGCAGCAGCGTGCGTGGCCTAGCATGGCACTCTATGCCTAATTCCATCTCCTGGCCTAGGTAAGGCTTTGCCTTTTGCTCCGGCGCTCGGGCAGACTCGGGGTCGAGGCCAGTGCCTTCACCACAGGAGAGAAGAGGCAACAGGATCCCTGCACACGGCCCGGGCACTGGGATGGGGAACTGTGGGGGACTGTCTCCACTCCTTCCCCGCCGCACCCCCTATCTCCTACAATGCTGCCACATCTTGGTGGAAGATGGCATCTGACTGACCGTTTCTCCATGGGGTTGTTTCTGCAAGTTCCAGGTATGGCACCTGGTGGCAAGCCCAAGTTTGCCCTTGGGACAGGTGGCCAAAGAGATGCTTTCCCCTTGGGACAAGAGGCACAGGACAGGCCTGCCTTCTGCCCAGACTCCTTCCTCAGAGTGGAGCACGCGACCCTGCCTAGTCATCCCCTCATGTCTCCTAGCAGCCAGGCTCCCATCTCTCCGCACACTGAGCGGGTGACACATGTCTGGCCACCGGCCTGCATTTCGTGCCGCGGAAGGCTATCCTGTCCCGAGCGTTTCCCGACCCCAAGGCCAAGGGATCCTTCTCTTCCCCGGGGGCGGCGTGCTGTGCCTTCCCCACACTTGCTCCTGGGGAGCGCGTTGACAGACGTGAGCAACCATGCTTCTCTCTCAGGCAGAAAGGATGCTAGGGCAAAGAGGATTTCGCTCCATGCGGGTATCTTCCAACATGCTGCGGAGACTCGCTTAGGCAAGCAGCAGCAGCCTCCCCAAACCCAAATCTGATATCCTGTCGCCTCTTCTCTCCTGTGGTGAATGCACTGGCCTAGACCCCGATTCTGCCGAGCGCCGGAGCAAAAGGCAAAGCCTTACCTACGCCAGGAGATGGTAATAGGCATAGAGTGTCATGCTAGGCCACGCTCGCGGCTGCAGGGTTGTGACTGTGTCTGCTTATTTCGGCTTAGCAAGGTGAACCCCGGGCGCGAACTTGGAGCCCGGGAAAACAAGGCCGCGACAGAGCGAAAGACCAAAGCCTTGCTGAGGAAGCAGAAGCGAAGTGCGGTTTGCGCCAAGCTGAAAACCTCTGCGAAAGCATAGCAGTCGCTGGGAAATCAGAGTCGGTTCTGTGGGCTGCTTTTGTTGCTTGCCTTAGCCGAGTATTCGCAGCACGATGGGAGAAACCCGCATGGAGCGAAAGATTCTTTGCCGGGGCATCCCCTCTGGGAAAGCACAGCATTCTCTGGGAAATCAGAGTCGGGTCTGTGGGGTGCTCCCTGCTGCTTGCCGGAGCTAGTCTCCACTGCACGGTGGAATAAACCCGCATGGAGCGAAATTCTCTTTGCCTGGGCATCCGCTCTGCCTGAGAGAGAAGCGCGGTGGTGCCTGTGGAAAGAGCCTTAAGGAAAGGGACACATCTGTCACTGCAGAGCGAAGGAAGCCGGGCTGCTAAGGAGACACGAGGGGAAGATTAGGGCAGGGAAAGGCTCCACTCTGAGGAAGGAGTCTGGGCAGAAAGCATGCCTGTCCTGAGCCTTTGGGCCCAAGGAGACAGCAGCTCCTTGGCCACCTGACCGTTTTGGAGCCATGGGCTTGCCACCAGGCGCCTACGCTAAACTCGAGAAACAACTCCCAGAAAGACCTGGCCATCAGATGCCGTCTTCCTCTGGGATGTAGAAGCTTGGAGGAGGCCCGGGTTTTAAGGGGAAGGAGTGGTGACAGTCCCCCAAAGCTCCCTATTCATTGCACGGGCGGTGTGCAGGGATCCTGTCACCTCTCCTTTCCTGTGGGGAAGGCACAGTCCTAGTCCGCGAGTCGGCCTGAGCGCCAGAGTAAAAGGCCAAGCGATGCCTACACCGGGAGATGGTAGTGTGCATGGACTGCCATCCTAGGCTAAGCGCGCTACGGCACGGTTGTGACTGTGTCTGCGTAGTTCGGTGGCAGGGTGAACCCAGGACGCGAACATGGAGCCAGGGAAAGCAAGGCCCAAGAGGCACCAGCTCTCCCGCAGCTCTTCTTCCCTGACGCGACAGAAGCCTTGCTGAGGAAGCAGTGGCGAAGGGCTGTTTGCTCCAAACCAAAGCCTCTGCGAAAGGACAGCATTCCCCGAGAAATGTTTTGGGGGCTGCTGCTGCGTGCCTGAGCCCAGTCTCGCGGTGGAAGAAACCCGCATACAGCGAAAGCCCCTTTGCCTTGGCATCGCCCCTTGGAAAGCACAGCATTCGTTGGGAAATCAGAGTTGGGTTTGGGGATGCTGCTGCTGCTTGCCTAAGTGAGTCTCCGCAGCATGTTGGAAGATACCCGCATGGAGCGAAATCCTCTTTGCCGTAGCATCCTTTCTGCCTGAGAGAGAAGCATGGTTGCTCACGTCTGTCACCACGCTCCCCAGGAGCAAGTGTGGGGAAGGCACAGCACGCCGCCCCCGGGGAAGAGAAGGATCCCTTGGCCTTGGGGTCGGGAAACGCTCGGGAACAGGATAGCCTGCCGCGGCACGAAATGCAGGCCGGTGGCCAGACATGTGTCACCCGCTCCCTGTGCGGAGAGATGGAAGCCTGGCTGCTAAGGAGACATGAGGGGACGATTAGGCAGGGGCGCGTGCTCCACTCTAAGGAGTCTGGGCAGACGGCAGGCCTGTCCTGTGCCTCTGTTACCAAGGGGACACCATCTCCTTGGCCACCTGTCCCAACGGCAGACTTGGGCTTGCCACCAGGTGCCATACCCGGAACTCGCAGAAACAACCCCATGGAGAAACGTGCAGTCAGATGCCCTCTTCCACCAAGATGTGGCAGCATTGTGGGTGGCCGGGGTGTGCCGGGGAAAGAGTGGAGACAGTCCCCACTGTTCCCCATCCCAGTGCTCGGGCCTTGTGCAGGGATCCTGTTGCCTCCTCTCTCCTGTGGTGAAGGCACAGGCCTTGACCCCGAGTCTGCCCGAGCGCAAGAGCAAAAGGCAAAGCCTTACCTACGCCAGGAGATGGTAATAGCCATAGAGTGTCATGCTAGGCCACGCACGCTGCTGCAGGGTTGTGACTGTGTCTGCTTAGATCGGCTTAGCAAGGTGAACCCCGGGCGCGAACTTGGAGCCCGGGAAAACAAGGCCCAAGAGGCACCAGCTCTCCCGCGGCTCTTCTTTCCAGCCGCGACAGAGCGAACGACCAAAGCCTTGCTGAGGAAGCAGAAGCGAAGTGCGGTTTGCGCCAAGCTGAAAACCTCTGCGAAAGCATAGCAGTCGCTGGGAAATCAGAGTCGGTTCTGTGGGCTGCTTTTGTTGCTTGCCTTAGCCTAGTATTCGCAGCACGATGGGAAAAACCCGCATAGAGCGAAAGCTTCTTGGCCGGGGCATCCCCTCTGGGAAAGCACAGCATTCTCTGGGAAATCAGAGTCGGGTCTGTGGGATGCTGCCTGCTGCTTGCCGGAGCTAGTCTCCCCTGCACGGTGGAATAAACCCGCATGGGGCGAAATTCTCTTTGCCTGGGCTTCCGCTCTGCCTGAGAGAGAAGCGCGGTGGTGCCTGTGGAAAGAGTCTTAAGGAAAGGGACACATCTGTCACTGCAGAGCGAAGGAAGCCGGGCTGCTAAGGAGACACGAGGGGAAGATTAGGGCAGGGGAAAGGGCTCCACTCTGAGGAAGGAGTCTGGGCAGAAAGCATGCCTGTCCTGAGCCTTTGGGCCCAAGGAGACAGCAGCTCCTTGGCCACCTGACCGTTTTGGAGCCATGGGCTTGCCACCAGGCGCCTACCCTAAACTCGAGAAATAACTCCCAGAAAGACCTGGCCATCAGATGCCATCTTCCTCCGGGATGTAGAAGCTTGGAGGAGGCCCGTGTTTTAAGGGGAAGGAGTGGTGACAGTCCCCCAAAGCTCCCTATTCAGTGCACGGGCGGTGTGCAGGGATCCTGTCACCTCTCCTTTCCTGTCGGGAAAGCACAGGCCTAGTCCGCGAGTCGGCCTGAGCGCCAGAGTAAAAGGCCAAGCGATGTCTACACCGGGAGATGGTAGTGTGCATGGAGTGCCATCCTAGGCTAAGCGCGCTACTGCACGGTTGTGACTGTGTCTGCTTAGTTCGGCCTGTCAGGGTGAACCCAGGACGCGAACATGGAGCCAGAGAAAGCAAGGCCCAAGAGGCACCAGCTCTCCCGCAGCTCTTCTTCCCTGACGCGACAGAAGCCTTGCTGAGGAAGCAGTGGCGAAGGGCTGTTTGCTCCAAACCAAAGCCTCTGCGAAAGGACAGCATTCCCCGAGAAATGTTTTGGGGGCTGCTGCTGCGTGCCTGAGCCCCATCTCGCGGAGGGAGAAACCCGCATACAGCGAAAGCCCCTTTGCCTTGGCATCTCCCCTTGGAAAGCACAGCATTCGTTGGGAAATCAGAGTTGGGTTTGGGGATGCTGCTGCTGCTTGCCTAAGCGAGTCTCCGCAGCATGTTGGAAGATACCCGCATGGAGCGAAATCCTCTTTGCCCTAGCATCCTTTCTGCCTGAGAGAGAAGCATGGTTGCTCACGTCTGTCACCACGCTCCCCAGGAGCAAGTGTGGGTAAGGCACAGCACGCCGCCCCCGGGGATGGAAGGATCCCTTGGCCTTGGGGTCGGGAAACGCTCGGGAAGCAGAATAGACTGCCGAGGCATGAACAGCAGGCCATGAGAAGACAAGTGTACTCTCCTCCCTGTGGGGAGAGATTGAAGCCTGGCTGCTAAGGAGACATGAGGGGAAGACAAGGGCATGGGTGCGTGATCCACTCTGAGGAAGGAGTCTGGGCAGAAGGCAGGACTGTCCTGTGCCTCTTGTCCCAAGGGGAAAGCATCTCTTTGGCCACCTGTCCCAAGGGCAGACTTGGGCTTGCCAACCAGGTGCCATACCCGGAACTCGCAGAAACAACCCCATAGAGAAACGTGCAGTCAGATGCCATCTTCCACCAAGATATGGCAGCATTGTGGGTGGCCGGGGGTGTGCCGGGGAAAGAGTGGAGACAGTCCCCACGGTTCCCCATCCCAGTGCTCGGGCCCTGTGCAGGCATCCTGTCGCCTCTTCTCTCCTGTGGTGAAGGCACTGGCCTTGACCCCGAGTCTGCCCGAGCGCCGGAGCAAAAGGCAAAGCCTTACCTACGCCAGGAGATGGTAATAGGCATAGAGTATCATGCTAGGCCACGCACGCTGCTGCAGGGTTGTGACTGTGTCTGCTTAGATCGCCTTAGCAAGGTGAACCCCGGGCGCGAACTTGGAGCCCGGGGAAACAAGGCCCAAGAGGCACCAGCTCTCCCGCGGCTCTTCTTTCCAGCCGCGACAGAGCAAACGACCAAAGCCTTGCTGAGGAAGCAGCAGCGAAGTGCGGTTTACGCAAAGCTGAAAACCTCTGCGAAAGCATACCAGTCACTGGGAAATCAGAGTCGGTTCTGTGGGATGCTGCCTGCTGCTTGCTGGAGCTAGTCTCCACTGCACGGTGGAATAAACCCGCATGGAGCGAAATCCTCTTTGCCTGGGCTACCGCTCTGCCTGAGAGAGAAGCGCGGTGGTGCCTGTGGAAAGAGCCTTAGGGAAAGGGACACATCTGTCACTGCAGAGCGAAGGAAGCCGGGCTGCTAAGGAGACACGAGGGGAAGATTAGGGCAGGGGAAAGGGCTCCACTCTGAGGAAGGAGTCTGGGCAGAAAGCATGCCTGTCCTGAGCCTTTGGGCCCAAGGAGACAGCAGCTCCTTGGCCACCTGACCGTGGTGGAGCCATGGGCTTGCCACCAGGCGCCTACCCTAAACTCGAGAAACAACTCCCAGAAAGACCTGGCCATCAGATGCCGTCTTCCTCCGGGATGTAGAAGCTTGGAGGAGGCCCGGGTTTTAAGGGGAAGGAGTGGTGACAGTCCCCCAAAGCTCCCTATTCAGTGCACGGGCGGTGTGCAGGGATCCTGTCACCTCTCCTTTCCTGTGGGGAAAGCACAGGCCTAGTCCGCGAGTCGGCCTGAGCGCCAGAGTAAAAGGCCAAGCGATGCCTACACCGGGAGATGGTAGTGTGCATGGAGTGCCATCCTAGGCTAAGCGCGCTACTGCACGGTTGTGACTGTGTCTGCGTAGTTCGGCCTGGCAGGGTGAACCCAGGACGCGAACATGGAGCCAGGGAACGCAAGGCCCAAGAGGCACCAGCTCTCCCGCAGCTCTTCTTCCCTGACGCGACAGAAGCCTTGCTGAGGAAGCAGTGGCGAAGGGCTGTTTGCTCCAAACCAAAGCCTCTGCGAAAGGACAGCATTCCCCGAGAAATGTTTTGGGGGCTGCTGCTGCGTGCCTGAGCCCCATCTCGCGGTGGGAGAAACCCGCATACAGCGAAAGCCCCTTTGCCTTGGCATCTCCCCTTGGAAAGCACAGCATTCGTTGGGAAATCAGAGTTGGGTTTGGGGATGCTGCTGCTGCTTGCCTAAGCGAGTCTCCGCAGCATGTTGGAAGATACCCGCATGGAGCGAAATCCTCTTTGCCCTAGCATCCTTTCTGCCTGAGAGAGAAGCATGGTTGCTCACGTCTGTCACCACGCTCCCCAGGAGCAAGTGTGGGTAAGGCACAGCACGCCGCCCCCGGGGAAGAGAAGGATCCCTTGGCCTTGGGGTCGGGAAACGCTCGGGAAGCAGAATAGCCTGCCGAGGCATGAACAGCAGGCCATGAGAAGACAAGTGTCCTCTCCTCCCTGTGGGGAGAGATTGAAGCCTGGCTGCTAAGGAGACATGAGGGGAAGACAAGGGCATGGGTGCGTGCTCCACTCTGAGGAAGGAGTCTGGGCAGAAGGCAGGACTGTCCTGTGCCTCTTGTCCCAAGGGGAAAGTATCTCTTTGGCCACCTGTCCCAAGGGCAGACTTGGGCTTGCCAACCAGGTGCCATACCCGGAACTCGCAGAAACAACCCCATAGAGAAACGTGCAGTCAGATGCCATCTTCCACCAAGATATGGCAGCATTGTGGGTGGCCGGGGGTGTGCCGGGGAAAGAGTGGAGACAGTCCCCACGGTTCCCCATCCCAGTGCTCGGGCCCTGTGCAGGCATCCTGTCGCCTCTTCTCTCCTGTGGTGAAGGCACTGGCCTTGACCCCGAGTCTGCCCAAGCGCCGGAGCAAAAGGCAAAGCCTTACCTACGCCAGGAGATGGTAATAGGCATAGAGTATCATGCTAGGCCACGCACGCTGCTGCAGGGTTGTGACTGTGTCTGCTTAGATCGCCTTAGCAAGGTGAACCCCGGGCGCGAGCTTGGAGCCCGGGGAAACAAGGCCCAAGAGGCACCAGCTCTCCCGCGGCTCTTCTTTCCAGCCGCGACAGAGCAAACGACCAAAGCCTTGCTGAGGAAGCAGCAGCGAAGTGCGGTTTACGCAAAGCTGAAAACCTCTGCGAAAGCATACCAGTCACTTGGAAATCAGAGTCGGTTCTGTGGGATGCTGCCTGCTGCTTGCTGGAGCTAGTCTCCACTGCACGGTGGAATAAACCCGCATGGAGCGAAATCCTCTTTGCCTGGGCTACCGCTCTGCCTGAGAGAGAAGCGCGGTGGTGCCTGTGGAAAGAGCCTTAGGGAAAGGGACACATCTGTCACTGCAGAGCGAAGGAAGCCGGGCTGCTAAGGAGACACGAGGGGAAGATTAGGGCAGGGGAAAGGGCTCCACTCTGAGGAAGGAGTCTGGGCAGAAAGCATGCCTGTCCTGAGCCTTTGGGCCCAAGGAGACAGCAGCTCCTTGGCCACCTGACCGTGGTGGAGCCATGGGCTTGCCACCAGGCGCCTACCCTAAACTCGAGAAACAACTCCCAGAAAGACCTGGCCATCAGATGCCGTCTTCCTCCGGGATGTAGAAGCTTGGAGGAGGCCCGGGTTTTAAGGGGAAGGAGTGGTGACAGTCCCCCAAAGCTCCCTATTCAGTGCACGGGCGGTGTGCAGGGATCCTGTCACCTCTCCTTTCCTGTGGGGAAAGCACAGGCCTAGTCCGCGAGTCGGCCTGAGCGCCAGAGTAAAAGGCCAAGCGATGCCTACACCGGGAGATGGTAGTGTGCATGGAGTGCCATCCTAGGCTAAGCGCGCTACTGCACGGTTGTGACTGTGTCTGCGTAGTTCGGCCTGGCAGGGTGAACCCAGGACGCGAACATGGAGCCAGGGAACGCAAGGCCCAAGAGGCACCAGCTCTCCCGCAGCTCTTCTTCCCTGACGCGACAGAAGCCTTGCTGAGGAAGCAGTGGCGAAGGGCTGTTTGCTCCAAACCAAAGCCTCTGCGAAAGGACAGCATTCCCCGAGAAATGTTTTGGGGGCTGCTGCTGCGTGCCTGAGCCCCATCTCGCGGTGGGAGAAACCCGCATACAGCGAAAGCCCCTTTGCCTTGGCATCTCCCCTTGGAAAGCACAGCATTCGTTGGGAAATCAGAGTTGGGTTTGGGGATGCTGCTGCTGCTTGCCTAAGCGAGTCTCCGCAGCATGTTGGAAGATACCCGCATGGAGCGAAATCCTCTTTGCCCTAGCATCATTTCTGCCTGAGAGAGAAGCATGGTTGCTCACGTCTGTCACCACGCTCCCCAGGAGCAAGTGTGGGTAAGGCACAGCACGCCGCCCCCGGGGAAGAGAAGGATCCCTTGGCCTTGGGGTCGGGAAACGCTCGGGAAGCAGAATAGCCTGCTGAGGCATGAACAGCAGGCCATGAGAAGACAAGTGTCCTCTCCTCCCTGTGGGGAGAGATTGAAGCCTGGCTTCTAAGGAGACATGAGGGGAAGACAAGGGCATGGGTGCGTGCTCCACTCTGAGGAAGGAGTCTGGGCAGAAGGCAGGCCTGTCCTGTGCCTCTTGTCCCAAGGGGAAAGCATCTCTTTGGCCACCTGTCCCAAGGGCAGACTTGGGCTTGCCAACCAGGTGCCATACCCGGAACTCGCAGAAACAACCCCATAGAGAAACGTTCAGTCAGATGCCATCTTCCACCAAGATATGGCAGCATTGTGGGTGGCCGGGGGTGTGCCGGGGAAAGAGTGGAGACAGTCCCCACCGTTCCCTATCCCAGTGCTCGGGCCCTGTGCAGGGATCCTGTCGCCTCTTCTCTCCTGTGGTGAAGGCACTGGCCTTGACCCCGAGTCTGCCCGAGCGCCGGAGCAAAAGGCAAAGCCTTACCTACGCCAGGAGATGGTAATAGGCATAGAGTGGCTTGCTAGGCCACGCACGCTGCTGCAGGGTTGTGACTGTGTCTGCTTAGATCGGCTTAGCAAGGTGAACCCCGGGCGCGAACTTGGAGCAGGGGGAAACAAGGCCCAAGAGGCACCAGCTCTCCCGCGGCTCTTCTTTCCAGCCGCGACAGAGCAAACGACCAAAGCCTTGCTGAGGAAGCAGCAGCGAAGTGCGGTTTGCGCCAAGCTGAAAACCTCTGCGAAAGCATAGCAGTCGCTGGGAAATCAGAGTCGGTTCTGTGGGATGCTGCCTGCTGCTTGCCGGAGCTAGTCTCCACTGCAGGGTGGAATAAACCCGCATGGAGCGAAATCCTCTTTGCCTGGGCATCCGCTCTGCCTGAGAGAGAAGCGCGGTGGTGCCTGTGGAAAGAGCCTTAAGGAAAGGGACACATCTGTCACTGCAGAGCGAAGGAAGCCGGGCTGCTAAGGAGACACGAGGGGAAGATTAGGGCAGGGGAAAGGCTCCACTCTGAGGAAGGAGTCTGGGCAGAAAGCATGCCTGTCCTGAGCCTTTGGGCCCAAGGAGACAGCAGCTCCTTGGCCACCTGACCGTGGTGGAGCCATGGGCTTGCCACCAGGCGCCTACGCTAAACTCGAGAAACAACTCCCAGAAAGACCTGGCCATCAGATGCCGTCTTCCTCCGGGATGTAGAAGCTTGGAGGAGGCCCGGGTTTTAAGGGGAAGGAGTGGTGACAGTCCCCCAAAGCTCCCTATTCAGTGCACGGGCGGTGTGCAGGGATCCTGTCACCTCTCCTTTCCTGTGGGGAAAGCACAGGCCTAGTCCGCGAGTCGGCCTGAGCGCCAGAGTAAAAGGCCAAGCGATGCCTACACCGGGAGATGGTAGTGTGCATGGAGTGCCATCCTAGGCTAAACGCGCTACTGCACGGTTGTGACTGTGTCTGCGTAGTTCGGCCTGGCAGGGTGAACCCAGGACGCGAACATGGAGCCAGGGAAAGCAAGGCCCAAGAGGCACCAGCTCTCCCGCAGCTCTTCTTCCCTGACGCGACAGAAGCCTTGCTGAGGAAGCAGTGGCGAAGGGCTGTTTGCTCCAAACCAAAGCCTCTGCGAAAGGACAGCATTCCCCGAGAAATGTTTTGGGGGCTGCTGCTGCGTGCCTGAGCCCCATCTCGCGGTGGGAGAAACCCGCATACAGCGAAAGCCCCTTTGCCTTGGCATCTCCCCTTGGAAAGCACAGCATTCGTTGGAAAATCAGAGTTGGGTTTGGGGATGCTGCTGCTGCTTGCCTAAGCGAGTCTCCGCAGCATGTTGGAAGATACCCGCATGGAGCGAAATCCTCTTTGCCCTAGCATCCTTTCTGCCTGAGAGAGAAGCATGGTTGCTCAAGTCTGTCACCACACTTCCCAGGAGCAAGTGTGGGGAAGGCACAGCACGCCGCCCCCGAGGAAGAGAAGGATCCCTTGGCCTTGGGGTCGGGAAACGCTCGGGAACAGGATAGCCTGCCGCGGCACGAAATGCAGGCCGGTGGCCAGACATGTGTCACCCGCTCCCTGTGCGGAGAGATGGAAGCCTGGCTGCTAAGGAGACATGAGGGGACGATTAGGCAGGGGCGCGTGCTCCACTCTAAGGAGTCTGGGCAGACGGCAGGCCTGTCCTGTGCCTCTGTTACCAAGGGGACACCATCTCCTTGGCCACCTGTCCCAACGGCAGACTTGGGCTTGCCACCAGGTGCCATACCCGGAACTCGCAGAAACAACCCCATGGAGAAACGTGCAGTCAGATGCCCTCTTCCACCAAGATGTGGCAGCATTGTGGGTGGCCGGGGTGTGCCGGGGAAAGAGTGGAGACAGTCCCCACTGTTCCCCATCCCAGTGCTCGGGCCTTGTGCAGGGATCCTGTTGCCTCCTCTCTCCTGTGGTGAAGGCACAGGCCTTGACCCCGAGTCTGCCCGAGCGCAAGAGCAAAAGGCAAAGCCTTACCTACGCCAGGAGATGGTAATAGCCATAGAGTGTCATGCTAGGCCACGCACGCTGCTGCAGGGTTGTGACTGTGTCTGCTTAGATCGGCTTAGCAAGGTGAACCCCGGGCGCGAACTTGGAGCCCGGGAAAACAAGGCCCAAGAGGCACCAGCTCTCCCGCGGCTCTTCTTTCCAGCCGCGACAGAGCGAACGACCAAAGCCTTGCTGAGGAAGCAGAAGCGAAGTGCGGTTTGCGCCAAGCTGAAAACCTCTGCGAAAGCATAGCAGTCGCTGGGAAATCAGAGTCGGTTCTGTGGGCTGCTTTTGTTGCTTGCCTTAGCCTAGTATTCGCAGCACGATGGGAAAAACCCGCATAGAGCGAAAGCTTCTTGGCCGGGGCATCCCCTCTGGGAAAGCACAGCATTCTCTGGGAAATCAGAGTCGGGTCTGTGGGATGCTGCCTGCTGCTTGCCGGAGCTAGTCTCCCCTGCACGGTGGAATAAACCCGCATGGGGCGAAATTCTCTTTGCCTGGGCTTCCGCTCTGCCTGAGAGAGAAGCGCGGTGGTGCCTGTGGAAAGAGCCTTAAGGAAAGGGACACATCTGTCACTGCAGAGCGAAGGAAGCCGGGCTGCTAAGGAGACACGAGGGGAAGATTAGGGCAGGGGAAAGGGCTCCACTCTGAGGAAGGAGTCTGGGCAGAAAGCATGCCTGTCCTGAGCCTTTGGGCCCAAGGAGACAGCAGCTCCTTGGCCACCTGACCGTTTTGGAGCCATGGGCTTGCCACCAGGCGCCTACCCTAAACTCGAGAAATAACTCCCAGAAAGACCTGGCCATCAGATGCCATCTTCCTCCGGGATGTAGAAGCTTGGAGGAGGCCCGGGTTTTAAGGGGAAGGAGTGGTGACAGTCCCCCAAAGCTCCCTATTCAGTGCACGGGCGGTGTGCAGGGATCCTGTCACCTCTCCTTTCCTGTCGGGAAAGCACAGGCCTAGTCCGCGAGTCGGCCTGAGCGCCAGAGTAAAAGGCCAAGCGATGTCTACACCGGGAGATGGTAGTGTGCATGGAGTGCCATCCTAGGCTAAGCGCGCTACTGCACGGTTGTGACTGTGTCTGCTTAGTTCGGCCTGTCAGGGTGAACCCAGGACGCGAACATGGAGCCAGAGAAAGCAAGGCCCAAGAGGCACCAGCTCTCCCGCAGCTCTTCTTCCCTGACGCGACAGAAGCCTTGCTGAGGAAGCAGTGGCGAAGGGCTGTTTGCTCCAAACCAAAGCCTCTGCGAAAGGACAGCATTCCCCGAGAAATGTTTTGGGGGCTGCTGCTGCGTGCCTGAGCCCCATCTCGCGGTGGGAGAAACCCGCATACAGCGAAAGCCCCTTTGCCTTGGCATCTCCCCTTGGAAAGCACAGCATTCGTTGGGAAATCAGAGTTGGGTTTGGGGATGCTGCTGCTGCTTGCCTAAGCGAGTCTCCGCAGCATGTTGGAAGATACCCGCATGGAGCGAAATCCTCTTTGCCCTAGCATCCTTTCTGCCTGAGAGAGAAGCATGGTTGCTCACGTCTGTCACCACGCTCCCCAGGAGCAAGTGTGGGTAAGGCACAGCACGCCGCCCCCGGGGATGGAAGGATCCCTTGGCCTTGGGGTCGGGAAACGCTCGGGAAGCAGAATAGCCTGCCGAGGCATGAACAGCAGGCCATGAGAAGACAAGTGTACTCTCCTCCCTGTGGGGAGAGATTGAAGCCTGGCTGCTAAGGAGACATGAGGGGAAGACAAGGGCATGGGTGCGTGATCCACTCTGAGGAAGGAGTCTGGGCAGAAGGCAGGCCTGTCCTGTGCCTCTTGTCCCAAGGGGAAAGCATCTCTTTGGCAACCTGTCCCAAGGGCAGACTTGGGCTTGCCAACCAGGTGCCATACCCGGAACTCGCAGAAACAACCCCATAGAGAAACGTGCAGTCAGATGCCATCTTCCACCAAGATATGGCAGCATTGTGGGTGGCCGGGGGTGTGCCGGGGAAAGAGTGGAGACAGTCCCCACGGTTCCCCATCCCAGTGCTCGGGCCCTGTGCAGGCATCCTGTCGCCTCTTCTCTCCTGTGGTGAAGGCACTGGCCTTGACCCCGAGTCTGCCCGAGCGCCGGAGCAAAAGGCAAAGCCTTACCTACGCCAGGAGATGGTAATAGGCATAGAGTGGCTTGCTAGGCCACGCACGCTGCTGCAGGGTTGTGACTGTGTCTGCTTAGATCGGCTTAGCAAGGTGAACCCCGGGCGCGAACTTGGAGCAGGGGGAAACAAGGCCCAAGAGGCACCAGCTCTCCCGCGGCTCTTCTTTCCAGCCGCGACAGAGCAAACGACCAAAGCCTTGCTGAGGAAGCAGCAGCGAAGTGCGGTTTGCGCCAAGCTGAAAACCTCTGCGAAAGCATAGCAGTCGCTGGGAAATCAGAGTCGGTTCTGTGGGATGCTGCCTGCTGCTTGCCGGAGCTAGTCTCCACTGCAGGGTGGAATAAACCCGCATGGAGCGAAATCCTCTTTGCCTGGGCATCCGCTCTGCCTGAGAGAGAAGCGCGGTGGTGCCTGTGGAAAGAGCCTTAAGGAAAGGGACACATCTGTCACTGCAGAGCGAAGGAAGCCGGGCTGCTAAGGAGACACGAGGGGAAGATTAGGGCAGGGGAAAGGCTCCACTCTGAGGAAGGAGTCTGGGCAGAAAGCATGCCTGTCCTGAGCCTTTGGGCCCAAGGAGACAGCAGCTCCTTGGCCACCTGACCGTGGTGGAGCCATGGGCTTGCCACCAGGCGCCTACGCTAAACTTGAGAAACAACTCCCAGAAAGACCTGGCCATCAGATGCCGTCTTCCTCCGGGATGTAGAAGCTTGGAGGAGGCCCGGGTTTTAAGGGGAAGGAGTGGTGACAGTCCCCCAAAGCTCCCTATTCAGTGCACGGGCGGTGTGCAGGGATCCTGTCACCTCTCCTTTCCTGTGGGGAAAGCACAGGCCTAGTCCGCGAGTCGGCCTGAGCGCCAGAGTAAAAGGCCAAGCGATGCCTACACCGGGAGATGGTAGTGTGCATGGAGTGCCATCCTAGGCTAAACGCGCTACTGCACGGTTGTGACTGTGTCTGCGTAGTTCGGCCTGGCAGGGTGAACCCAGGACGCGAACATGGAGCCAGGGAAAGCAAGGCCCAAGAGGCACCAGCTCTCCCGCAGCTCTTCTTCCCTGACGCGACAGAAGCCTTGCTGAGGAAGCAGTGGCGAAGGGCTGTTTGCTCCAAACCAAAGCCTCTGCGAAAGGACAGCATTCCCCGAGAAATGTTTTGGGGGCTGCTGCTGCGTGCCTGAGCCCCATCTCGCGGTGGGAGAAACCCGCATACAGCGAAAGCCCCTTTGCCTTGGCATCTCCCCTTGGAAAGCACAGCATTCGTTGGGAAATCAGAGTTGGGTTTGGGGATGCTGCTGCTGCTTGCCTAAGCGAGTCTCCGCAGCATGTTGGAAGATACCCGCATGGAGCGAAATCCTCTTTGCCCTAGCATCCTTTCTGCCTGAGAGAGAAGCATGGTTGCTCAAGTCTGTCACCACACTTCCCAGGAGCAAGTGTGGGGAAGGCACAGCACGCCGCCCCCGAGGAAGAGAAGGATCCCTTGGCCTTGGGGTCGGGAAACGCTCGGGAACAGGATAGCCTGCCGCGGCACGAAATGCAGGCCGGTGGCCAGACATGTGTCACCCGCTCCCTGTGCGGAGAGATGGAAGCCTGGCTGCTAAGGAGACATGAGGGGACGATTAGGCAGGGGCGCGTGCTCCACTCTAAGGAGTCTGGGCAGACGGCAGGCCTGTCCTGTGCCTCTGTTACCAAGGGGACACCATCTCCTTGGCCACCTGTCCCAACGGCAGACTTGGGCTTGCCACCAGGTGCCATACCCGGAACTCGCAGAAACAACCCCATGGAGAAACGTGCAGTCAGATGCCCTCTTCCACCAAGATGTGGCAGCATTGTGGGTGGCCGGGGTGTGCCGGGGAAAGAGTGGAGACAGTCCCCACTGTTCCCCATCCCAGTGCTCGGGCCTTGTGCAGGGATCCTGTTGCCTCCTCTCTCCTGTGGTGAAGGCACAGGCCTTGACCCCGAGTCTGCCCGAGCGCAAGAGCAAAAGGCAAAGCCTTACCTACGCCAGGAGATGGTAATAGCCATAGAGTGTCATGCTAGGCCACGCACGCTGCTGCAGGGTTGTGACTGTGTCTGCTTAGATCGGCTTAGCAAGGTGAACCCCGGGCGCGAACTTGGAGCCCGGGAAAACAAGGCCCAAGAGGCACCAGCTCTCCCGCGGCTCTTCTTTCCAGCCGCGACAGAGCGAACGACCAAAGCCTTGCTGAGGAAGCAGAAGCGAAGTGCGGTTTGCGCCAAGCTGAAAACCTCTGCGAAAGCATAGCAGTCGCTGGGAAATCAGAGTCGGTTCTGTGGGCTGCTTTTGTTGCTTGCCTTAGCCTAGTATTCGCAGCACGATGGGAAAAACCCGCATAGAGCGAAAGCTTCTTGGCCGGGGCATCCCCTCTGGGAAAGCACAGCATTCTCTGGGAAATCAGAGTCGGGTCTGTGGGATGCTGCCTGCTGCTTGCCGGAGCTAGTCTCCCCTGCACGGTGGAATAAACCCGCATGGGGCGAAATTCTCTTTGCCTGGGCTTCCGCTCTGCCTGAGAGAGAAGCGCGGTGGTGCCTGTGGAAAGAGTCTTAAGGAAAGGGACACATCTGTCACTGCAGAGCGAAGGAAGCCGGGCTGCTAAGGAGACACGAGGGGAAGATTAGGGCAGGGGAAAGGGCTCCACTCTGAGGAAGGAGTCTGGGCAGAAAGCATGCCTGTCCTGAGCCTTTGGGCCCAAGGAGACAGCAGCTCCTTGGCCACCTGACCGTTTTGGAGCCATGGGCTTGCCACCAGGCGCCTACCCTAAACTCGAGAAATAACTCCCAGAAAGACCTGGCCATCAGATGCCATCTTCCTCCGGGATGTAGAAGCTTGGAGGAGGCCCGGGTTTTAAGGGGAAGGAGTGGTGACAGTCCCCCAAAGCTCCCTATTCAGTGCACGGGCGGTGTGCAGGGATCCTGTCACCTCTCCTTTCCTGTCGGGAAAGCACAGGCCTAGTCCGCGAGTCGGCCTGAGCGCCAGAGTAAAAGGCCAAGCGATGTCTACACCGGGAGATGGTAGTGTGCATGGAGTGCCATCCTAGGCTAAGCGCGCTACTGCACGGTTGTGACTGTGTCTGCTTAGTTCGGCCTGTCAGGGTGAACCCAGGACGCGAACATGGAGCCAGAGAAAGCAAGGCCCAAGAGGCACCAGCTCTCCCGCAGCTCTTCTTCCCTGACGCGACAGAAGCCTTGCTGAGGAAGCAGTGGCGAAGGGCTGTTTGCTCCAAACCAAAGCCTCTGCGAAAGGACAGCATTCCCCGAGAAATGTTTTGGGGGCTGCTGCTGCGTGCCTGAGCCCCATCTCGCGGAGGGAGAAACCCGCATACAGCGAAAGCCCCTTTGCCTTGGCATCTCCCCTTGGAAAGCACAGCATTCGTTGGGAAATCAGAGTTGGGTTTGGGGATGCTGCTGCTGCTTGCCTCAGCGAGTCTCCGCAGCATGTTGGAAGATACCCGCATGGAGCGAAATCCTCTTTGCCCTAGCATCCTTTCTGCCTGAGAGAGAAGCATGGTTGCTCACGTCTGTCACCACGCTCCCCAGGAGCAAGTGTGGGTAAGGCACAGCACGCCGCCCCCGGGGATGGAAGGATCCCTTGGCCTTGGGGTCGGGAAACGCTCGGGAAGCAGAATAGCCTGCCGAGGCATGAACAGCAGGCCATGAGAAGACAAGTGTACTCTCCTCCCTGTGGGGAGAGATTGAAGCCTGGCTGCTAAGGAGACATGAGGGGAAGACAAGGGCATGGGTGCGTGATCCACTCTGAGGAAGGAGTCTGGGCAGAAGGCAGGACTGTCCTGTGCCTCTTGTCCCAAGGGGAAAGCATCTCTTTGGCCACCTGTCCCAAGGGCAGACTTGGGCTTGCCAACCAGGTGCCATACCCGGAACTCGCAGAAACAACCCCATAGAGAAACGTGCAGTCAGATGCCATCTTCCACCAAGATATGGCAGCATTGTGGGTGGCCGGGGGTGTGCCGGGGAAAGAGTGGAGACAGTCCCCACGGTTCCCCATCCCAGTGCTCGGGCCCTGTGCAGGCATCCTGTCGCCTCTTCTCTCCTGTGGTGAAGGCACTGGCCTTGACCCCGAGTCTGCCCGAGCGCCGGAGCAAAAGGCAAAGCCTTACCTACGCCAGGAGATGGTAATAGGCATAGAGTATCATGCTAGGCCACGCACGCTGCTGCAGGGTTGTGACTGTGTCTGCTTAGATCGCCTTAGCAAGGTGAACCCCGGGCGCGAACTTGGAGCCCGGGGAAACAAGGCCCAAGAGGCACCAGCTCTCCCGCGGCTCTTCTTTCCAGCCGCGACAGAGCAAACGACCAAAGCCTTGCTGAGGAAGCAGCAGCGAAGTGCGGTTTACGCAAAGCTGAAAACCTCTGCGAAAGCATACCAGTCACTGGGAAATCAGAGTCGGTTCTGTGGGATGCTGCCTGCTGCTTGCTGGAGCTAGTCTCCACTGCACGGTGGAATAAACCCGCATGGAGCGAAATCCTCTTTGCCTGGGCTACCGCTCTGCCTGAGAGAGAAGCGCGGTGGTGCCTGTGGAAAGAGCCTTAGGGAAAGGGACACATCTGTCACTGCAGAGCGAAGGAAGCCGGGCTGCTAAGGAGACACGAGGGGAAGATTAGGGCAGGGGAAAGGGCTCCACTCTGAGGAAGGAGTCTGGGCAGAAAGCATGCCTGTCCTGAGCCTTTGGGCCCAAGGAGACAGCAGCTCCTTGGCCACCTGACCGTGGTGGAGCCATGGGCTTGCCACCAGGCGCCTACCCTAAACTCGAGAAACAACTCCCAGAAAGACCTGGCCATCAGATGCCGTCTTCCTCCGGGATGTAGAAGCTTGGAGGAGGCCCGGGTTTTAAGGGGAAGGAGTGGTGACAGTCCCCCAAAGCTCCCTATTCAGTGCACGGGCGGTGTGCAGGGATCCTGTCACCTCTCCTTTCCTGTGGGGAAAGCACAGGCCTAGTCCGCGAGTCGGCCTGAGCGCCAGAGTAAAAGGCCAAGCGATGCCTACACCGGGAGATGGTAGTGTGCATGGAGTGCCATCCTAGGCTAAGCGCGCTACTGCACGGTTGTGACTGTGTCTGCGTAGTTCGGCCTGGCAGGGTGAACCCAGGACGCGAACATGGAGCCAGGGAACGCAAGGCCCAAGAGGCACCAGCTCTCCCGCAGCTCTTCTTCCCTGACGCGACAGAAGCCTTGCTGAGGAAGCAGTGGCGAAGGGCTGTTTGCTCCAAACCAAAGCCTCTGCGAAAGGACAGCATTCCCCGAGAAATGTTTTGGGGGCTGCTGCTGCGTGCCTGAGCCCCATCTCGCGGTGGGAGAAACCCGCATACAGCGAAAGCCCCTTTGCCTTGGCATCTCCCCTTGGAAAGCACAGCATTCGTTGGGAAATCAGAGTTGGGTTTGGGGATGCTGCTGCTGCTTGCCTAAGCGAGTCTCCGCAGCATGTTGGAAGATACCCGCATGGAGCGAAATCCTCTTTGCCCTAGCATCCTTTCTGCCTGAGAGAGAAGCATGGTTGCTCACGTCTGTCACCACGCTCCCCAGGAGCAAGTGTGGGGAAGGCACAGCACGCCGCCCCCGGGGAAGAGAAGGATCCCTTGGCCTTGGGGTCGGGAAACGCTCGGGAAGCAGAATAGCCTGCCGAGGCATGAACAGCAGGCCATGAGAAGACAAGTGTCCTCTCCTCCCTGTGGGGAGAGATTGAAGCCTGGCTGCTAAGGAGACATGAGGGGAAGACAAGGGCATGGGTGCGTGCTCCACTCTGAGGAAGGAGTCTGGGCAGAAGGCAGGACTGTCCTGTGCCTCTTGTCCCAAGGGGAAAGCATCTCTTTGGCCACCTGTCCCAAGGGCAGACTTGGGCTTGCCAACCAGGTGCCATACCCGGAACTCGCAGAAACAACCCCATAGAGAAACGTGCAGTCAGATGCCATCTTCCACCAAGATATGGCAGCATTGTGGGTGGCCGGGTGTGTGCCGGGGAAAGAGTGGAGACAGTCCCCACGGTTCCCCATCCCAGTGCTCGGGCCCTGTGCAGGCATCCTGTCGCCTCTTCTCTCCTGTGGTGAAGGCACTGGCCTTGACCCCGAGTCTGCCCAAGCGCCGGAGCAAAAGGCAAAGCCTTACCTACGCCAGGAGATGGTAATAGGCATAGAGTATCATGCTAGGCCACGCACGCTGCTGCAGGGTTGTGACTGTGTCTGCTTAGATCGCCTTAGCAAGGTGAACCCCGGGCGCGAACTTGGAGCCCGGGGAAACAAGGCCCAAGAGGCACCAGCTCTCCCGCGGCTCTTCTTTCCAGCCGCGACAGAGCAAACGACCAAAGCCTTGCTGAGGAAGCAGCAGCGAAGTGCGGTTTACGCAAAGCTGAAAACCTCTGCAAAAGCATACCAGTCACTTGGAAATCAGAGTCGGTTCTGTGGGATGCTGCCTGCTGCTTGCTGGAGCTAGTCTCCACTGCACGGTGGAATAAACCCGCATGGAGCGAAATCCTCTTTGCCTGGGCTACCGCTCTGCCTGAGAGAGAAGCGCGGTGGTGCCTGTGGAAGGAGCCTTAGGGAAAGGGACACATCTGTCACTGCAGAGCGAAGGAAGCCGGGCTGCTAAGGAGACACGAGGGGAAGATTAGGGCAGGGGAAAGGGCTCCACTCTGAGGAAGGAGTCTGGGCAGAAAGCATGCCTGTCCTGAGCCTTTGGGCCCAAGGAGACAGCAGCTCCTTGGCCACCTGACCGTGGTGGAGCCATGGGCTTGCCACCAGGCGCCTACCCTAAACTCGAGAAACAACTCCCAGAAAGACCTGGCCATCAGATGCCGTCTTCCTCCGGGATGTAGAAATTGGAGGAGGCCCGGGTTTTAAGGGGAAGGAGTGGTGACAGTCCCCCAAAGCTCCCTATTCAGTGCACGGGCGGTGTGCAGGGATCCTGTCACCTCTCCTTTCCTGTGGGGAAAGCACAGGCCTAGTCCGCGAGTCGGCCTGAGCGCCAGAGTAAAAGGCCAAGCGATGCCTACACCGGGAGATGGTAGTGTGCATGGAGTGCCATCCTAGGCTAAGCGCGCTACTGCACGGTTGTGACTGTGTCTGCGTAGTTCGGCCTGGCAAGGTGAACCCAGGACGCGAACATGGAGCCAGGGAACGCAAGGCCCAAGAGGCACCAGCTCTCCCGCAGCTCTTCTTCCCTGACGCGACAGAAGCCTTGCTGAGGAAGCAGTGGCGAAGGGCTGTTTGCTCCAAACCAAAGCCTCTGCGAAAGGACAGCATTCCCCGAGAAATGTTTTGGGGGCTGCTGCTGCGTGCCTGAGCCCCATCTCGCGGTGGGAGAAACCCGCATACAGCGAAAGCCCCTTTGCCTTGGCATCTCCCCTTGGAAAGCACAGCATTCGTTGGGAAATCAGAGTTGGGTTTGGGGATGCTGCTGCTGCTTGCCTAAGCGAGTCTCCGCAGCATGTTGGAAGATACCCGCATGGAGCGAAATCCTCTTTGCCCTAGCATCATTTCTGCCTGAGAGAGAAGCATGGTTGCTCACGTCTGTCACCACGCTCCCCAGGAGCAAGTGTGGGTAAGGCACAGCACGCCGCCCCCGGGGAAGAGAAGGATCCCTTGGCCTTGGGGTCGGGAAACGCTCGGGAAGCAGAATAGCCTGCTGAGGCATGAACAGCAGGCCATGAGAAGACAAGTGTCCTCTCCTCCCTGTGGGGAGAGATTGAAGCCTGGCTTCTAAGGAGACATGAGGGGAAGACAAGGGCATGGGTGCGTGCTCCACTCTGAGGAAGGAGTCTGGGCAGAAGGCAGGCCTGTCCTGTGCCTCTTGTCCCAAGGGGAAAGCATCTCTTTGGCCACCTGTCCCAAGGGCAGACTTGGGCTTGCCAACCAGGTGCCATACCCGGAACTCGCAGAAACAACCCCATAGAGAAACGTGCAGTCAGATGCCATCTTCCACCAAGATATGGCAGCATTGTGGGTGGCCGGGGGTGTGCCGGGGAAAGAGTGGAGACAGTCCCCACCGTTCCCTATCCCAGTGCTCGGGCCCTGTGCAGGGATCCTGTCGCCTCTTCTCTCCTGTGGTGAAGGCACTGGCCTTGACCCCGAGTCTGCCCGAGCGCCGGAGCAAAAGGCAAAGCCTTACCTACGCCAGGAGATGGTAATAGGCATAGAGTGGCTTGCTAGGCCACGCACGCTGCTGCAGGGTTGTGACTGTGTCTGCTTAGATCGGCTTAGCAAGGTGAACCCCGGGCGCGAACTTGGAGCAGGGGGAAACAAGGCCCAAGAGGCACCAGCTCTCCCGCGGCTCTTCTTTCCAGCCGCGACAGAGCAAACGACCAAAGCCTTGCTGAGGAAGCAGCAGCGAAGTGCGGTTTGCGCCAAGCTGAAAACCTCTGCGAAAGCATAGCAGTCGCTGGGAAATCAGAGTCGGTTCTGTGGGATGCTGCCTGCTGCTTGCCGGAGCTAGTCTCCACTGCAGGGTGGAATAAACCCGCATGGAGCGAAATCCTCTTTGCCTGGGCATCCGCTCTGCCTGAGAGAGAAGCGCGGTGGTGCCTGTGGAAAGAGCCTTAAGGAAAGGGACACATCTGTCACTGCAGAGCGAAGGAAGCCGGGCTGCTAAGGAGACACGAGGGGAAGATTAGGGCAGGGGAAAGGCTCCACTCTGAGGAAGGAGTCTGGGCAGAAAGCATGCCTGTCCTGAGCCTTTGGGCCCAAGGAGACAGCAGCTCCTTGGCCACCTGACCGTGGTGGAGCCATGGGCTTGCCACCAGGCGCCTACGCTAAACTCGAGAAACAACTCCCAGAAAGACCTGGCCATCAGATGCCGTCTTCCTCCGGGATGTAGAAGCTTGGAGGAGGCCCGGGTTTTAAGGGGAAGGAGTGGTGACAGTCCCCCAAAGCTCCCTATTCAGTGCACGGGCGGTGTGCAGGGATCCTGTCACCTCTCCTTTCCTGTGGGGAAAGCACAGGCCTAGTCCGCGAGTCGGCCTGAGCGCCAGAGTAAAAGGCCAAGCGATGCCTACACCGGGAGATGGTAGTGTGCATGGAGTGCCATCCTAGGCTAAACGCGCTACTGCACGGTTGTGACTGTGTCTGCGTAGTTCGGCCTGGCAGGGTGAACCCAGGACGCGAACATGGAGCCAGGGAAAGCAAGGCCCAAGAGGCACCAGCTCTCCCGCAGCTCTTCTTCCCTGACGCGACAGAAGCCTTGCTGAGGAAGCAGTGGCGAAGGGCTGTTTGCTCCAAACCAAAGCCTCTGCGAAAGGACAGCATTCCCCGAGAAATGTTTTGGGGGCTGCTGCTGCGTGCCTGAGCCCCATCTCGCGGTGGGAGAAACCCGCATACAGCGAAAGCCCCTTTGCCTTGGCATCTCCCCTTGGAAAGCACAGCATTCGTTGGGAAATCAGAGTTGGGTTTGGGGATGCTGCTGCTGCTTGCCTAAGCGAGTCTCCGCAGCATGTTGGAAGATACCCGCATGGAGCGAAATCCTCTTTGCCCTAGCATCCTTTCTGCCTGAGAGAGAAGCATGGTTGCTCAAGTCTGTCACCACACTTCCCAGGAGCAAGTGTGGGGAAGGCACAGCACGCCGCCCCCGAGGAAGAGAAGGATCCCTTGGCCTTGGGGTCGGGAAACGCTCGGGAACAGGATAGCCTGCCGCGGCACGAAATGCAGGCCGGTGGCCAGACATGTGTCACCCGCTCCCTGTGCGGAGAGATGGAAGCCTGGCTGCTAAGGAGACATGAGGGGACGATTAGGCAGGGGCGCGTGCTCCACTCTAAGGAGTCTGGGCAGACGGCAGGCCTGTCCTGTGCCTCTGTTACCAAGGGGACACCATCTCCTTGGCCACCTGTCCCAACGGCAGACTTGGGCTTGCCACCAGGTGCCATACCCGGAACTCGCAGAAACAACCCCATGGAGAAACGTGCAGTCAGATGCCCTCTTCCACCAAGATGTGGCAGCATTGTGGGTGGCCGGGGTGTGCCGGGGAAAGAGTGGAGACAGTCCCCACTGTTCCCCATCCCAGTGCTCGGGCCTTGTGCAGGGATCCTGTTGCCTCCTCTCTCCTGTGGTGAAGGCACAGGCCTTGACCCCGAGTCTGCCCGAGCGCAAGAGCAAAAGGCAAAGCCTTACCTACGCCAGGAGATGGTAATAGCCATAGAGTGTCATGCTAGGCCACGCACGCTGCTGCAGGGTTGTGACTGTGTCTGCTTAGATCGGCTTAGCAAGGTGAACCCCGGGCGCGTACTTGGAGCCCGGGAAAACAAGGCCCAAGAGGCACCAGCTCTCCCGCGGCTCTTCTTTCCAGCCGCGACAGAGCGAACGACCAAAGCCTTGCTGAGGAAGCAGAAGCGAAGTGCGGTTTGCGCCAAGCTGAAAACCTCTGCGAAAGCATAGCAGTCGCTGGGAAATCAGAGTCGGTTCTGTGGGCTGCTTTTGTTGCTTGCCTTAGCCTAGTATTCGCAGCACGATGGGAAAAACCCGCATAGAGCGAAAGCTTCTTGGCCGGGGCATCCCCTCTGGGAAAGCACAGCATTCTCTGGGAAATCAGAGTCGGGTCTGTGGGATGCTGCCTGCTGCTTGCCGGAGCTAGTCTCCCCTGCACGGTGGAATAAACCCGCATGGGGCGAAATTCTCTTTGCCTGGGCTTCCGCTCTGCCTGAGAGAGAAGCGCGGTGGTGCCTGTGGAAAGAGCCTTAAGGAAAGGGACACATCTGTCACTGCAGAGCGAAGGAAGCCGGGCTGCTAAGGAGACACGAGGGGAAGATTAGGGCAGGGGAAAGGGCTCCACTCTGAGGAAGGAGTCTGGGCAGAAAGCATGCCTGTCCTGAGCCTTTGGGCCCAAGGAGACAGCAGCTCCTTGGCCACCTGACCGTTTTGGAGCCATGGGCTTGCCACCAGGCGCCTACCCTAAACTCGAGAAATAACTCCCAGAAAGACCTGGCCATCAGATGCCATCTTCCTCCGGGATGTAGAAGCTTGGAGGAGGCCCGGGTTTTAAGGGGAAGGAGTGGTGACAGTCCCCCAAAGCTCCCTATTCAGTGCACGGGCGGTGTGCAGGGATCCTGTCACCTCTCCTTTCCTGTCGGGAAAGCACAGGCCTAGTCCGCGAGTCGGCCTGAGCGCCAGAGTAAAAGGCCAAGCGATGTCTACACCGGGAGATGGTAGTGTGCATGGAGTGCCATCCTAGGCTAAGCGCGCTACTGCACGGTTGTGACTGTGTCTGCTTAGTTCGGCCTGTCAGGGTGAACCCAGGACGCGAACATGGAGCCAGAGAAAGCAAGGCCCAAGAGGCACCAGCTCTCCCGCAGCTCTTCTTCCCTGACGCGACAGAAGCCTTGCTGAGGAAGCAGTGGCGAAGGGCTGTTTGCTCCAAACCAAAGCCTCTGCGAAAGGACAGCATTCCCCGAGAAATGTTTTGGGGGCTGCTGCTGCGTGCCTGAGCCCCATCTCGCGGAGGGAGAAACCCGCATACAGCGAAAGCCCCTTTGCCTTGGCATCTCCCCTTGGAAAGCACAGCATTCGTTGGGAAATCAGAGTTGGGTTTGGGGATGCTGCTGCTGCTTGCCTCAGCGAGTCTCCGCAGCATGTTGGAAGATACCCGCATGGAGCGAAATCCTCTTTGCCCTAGCATCCTTTCTGCCTGAGAGAGAAGCATGGTTGCTCACGTCTGTCACCACGCTCCCCAGGAGCAAGTGTGGGTAAGGCACAGCACGCCGCCCCCGGGGATGGAAGGATCCCTTGGCCTTGGGGTCGGGAAACGCTCGGGAAGCAGAATAGCCTGCCGAGGCATGAACAGCAGGCCATGAGAAGACAAGTGTACTCTCCTCCCTGAGGGGAGAGATTGAAGCCTGGCTGCTAAGGAGACATGAGGGGAAGACAAGGGCATGGGTGCGTGATCCACTCTGAGGAAGGAGTCTGGGCAGAAGGCAGGACTGTCCTGTGCCTCTTGTCCCAAGGGGAAAGCATCTCTTTGGCCACCTGTCCCAAGGGCAGACTTGGGCTTGCCAACCAGGTGCCATACCCGGAACTCGCAGAAACAACCCCATAGAGAAACGTGCAGTCAGATGCCATCTTCCACCAAGATATGGCAGCATTGTGGGTGGCCGGGGGTGTGCCGGGGAAAGAGTGGAGACAGTCCCCACGGTTCCCCATCCCAGTGCTCGGGCCCTGTGCAGGCATCCTGTCGCCTCTTCTCTCCTGTGGTGAAGGCACTGGCCTTGACCCCGAGTCTGCCCGAGCGCCGGAGCAAAAGGCAAAGCCTTACCTACGCCAGGAGATGGTAATAGGCATAGAGTGGCTTGCTAGGCCACGCACGCTGCTGCAGGGTTGTGACTGTGTCTGCTTAGATCGGCTTAGCAAGGTGAACCCCGGGCGCGAACTTGGAGCAGGGGGAAACAAGGCCCAAGAGGCACCAGCTCTCCCGCGGCTCTTCTTTCCAGCCGCGACAGAGCAAACGACCAAAGCCTTGCTGAGGAAGCAGCAGCGAAGTGCGGTTTGCGCCAAGCTGAAAATCTCTGCGAAAGCATAGCAGTCGCTGGGAAATCAGAGTCGGTTCTGTGGGATGCTGCCTGCTGCTTGCTGGAGCTAGTCTCCACTGCAGGGTGGAATAAACCCGCATGGAGCGAAATCCTCTTTGCCTGGGCATCCGCTCTGCCTGAGAGAGAAGCGCGGTGGTGCCTGTGGAAAGAGCCTTAAGGAAAGGGACACATCTGTCACTGCAGAGCGAAGGAAGCCGGGCTGCTAAGGAGACACGAGGGGAAGATTAGGGCAGGGGAAAGGCTCCACTCTGAGGAAGGAGTCTGGGCAGAAAGCATGCCTGTCCTGAGCCTTTGGGCCCAAGGAGACAGCAGCTCCTTGGCCACCTGACCGTGGTGGAGCCATGGGCTTGCCACCAGGCGCCTACGCTAAACTCGAGAAACAACTCCCAGAAAGACCTGGCCATCAGATGCCGTCTTCCTCCGGGATGTAGAAGCTTGGAGGAGGCCCGGGTTTTAAGGGGAAGGAGTGGTGACAGTCCCCCAAAGCTCCCTATTCAGTGCACGGGCGGTGTGCAGGGATCCTGTCACCTCTCCTTTCCTGTGGGGAAAGCACAGGCCTAGTCCGCGAGTCGGCCTGAGCGCCAGAGTAAAAGGCCAAGCGATGCCTACACCGGGAGATGGTAGTGTGCATGGAGTGCCATCCTAGGCTAAACGCGCTACTGCACGGTTGTGACTGTGTCTGCGTAGTTCGGCCTGGCAGGGTGAACCCAGGACGCGAACATGGAGCCAGGGAAAGCAAGGCCCAAGAGGCACCAGCTCTCCCGCAGCTCTTCTTCCCTGACGCGACAGAAGCCTTGCTGAGGAAGCAGTGGCGAAGGGCTGTTTGCTCCAAACCAAAGCCTCTGCGAAAGGACAGCATTCCCCGAGAAATGTTTTGGGGGCTGCTGCTGCGTGCCTGAGCCCCATCTCGCGGTGGGAGAAACCCGCATACAGCGAAAGCCCCTTTGCCTTGGCATCTCCCCTTGGAAAGCACAGCATTCGTTGGGAAATCAGAGTTGGGTTTGGGGATGCTGCTGCTGCTTGCCTAAGCGAGTCTCCGCAGCATGTTGGAAGATACCCGCATGGAGCGAAATCCTCTTTGCCCTAGCATCCTTTCTGCCTGAGAGAGAAGCATGGTTGCTCAAGTCTGTCACCACACTTCCCAGGAGCAAGTGTGGGGAAGGCACAGCACGCCGCCCCCGAGGAAGAGAAGGATCCCTTGGCCTTGGGGTCGGGAAACGCTCGGGAACAGGATAGCCTGCCGCGGCACGAAATGCAGGCCGGTGGCCAGACATGTGTCACCCGCTCCCTGTGCGGAGAGATGGAAGCCTGGCTGCTAAGGAGACATGAGGGGACGATTAGGCAGGGGCGCGTGCTCCACTCTAAGGAGTCTGGGCAGACGGCAGGCCTGTCCTGTGCCTCTGTTACCAAGGGGACACCATCTCCTTGGCCACCTGTCCCAACGGCAGACTTGGGCTTGCCACCAGGTGCCATACCCGGAACTCGCAGAAACAACCCCATGGAGAAACGTGCAGTCAGATGCCCTCTTCCACCAAGATGTGGCAGCATTGTGGGTGGCCGGGGTGTGCCGGGGAAAGAGTGGAGACAGTCCCCACTGTTCCCCATCCCAGTGCTCGGGCCTTGTGCAGGGATCCTGTTGCCTCCTCTCTCCTGTGGTGAAGGCACAGGCCTTGACCCCGAGTCTGCCCGAGCGCAAGAGCAAAAGGCAAAGCCTTACCTACGCCAGGAGATGGTAATAGCCATAGAGTGTCATGCTAGGCCACGCACGCTGCTGCAGGGTTGTGACTGTGTCTGCTTAGATCGGCTTAGCAAGGTGAACCCCGGGCGCGAACTTGGAGCCCGGGAAAACAAGGCCCAAGAGGCACCAGCTCTCCCGCGGCTCTTCTTTCCAGCCGCGACAGAGCGAACGACCAAAGCCTTGCTGAGGAAGCAGAAGCGAAGTGCGGTTTGCGCCAAGCTGAAAACCTCTGCGAAAGCATAGCAGTCGCTGGGAAATCAGAGTCGGTTCTGTGGGCTGCTTTTGTTGCTTGCCTTAGCCTAGTATTCGCAGCACGATGGGAAAAACCCGCATAGAGCGAAAGCTTCTTGGCCGGGGCATCCCCTCTGGGAAAGCACAGCATTCTCTGGGAAATCAGAGTCGGGTCTGTGGGATGCTGCCTGCTGCTTGCCGGAGCTAGTCTCCCCTGCACGGTGGAATAAACCCGCATGGGGCGAAATTCTCTTTGCCTGGGCTTCCGCTCTGCCTGAGAGAGAAGCGCGGTGGTGCCTGTGGAAAGAGCCTTAAGGAAAGGGACACATCTGTCACTGCAGAGCGAAGGAAGCCGGGCTGCTAAGGAGACACGAGGGGAAGATTAGGGCAGGGGAAAGGGCTCCACTCTGAGGAAGGAGTCTGGGCAGAAAGCATGCCTGTCCTGAGCCTTTGGGCCCAAGGAGACAGCAGCTCCTTGGCCACCTGACCGTTTTGGAGCCATGGGCTTGCCACCAGGCGCCTACCCTAAACTCGAGAAATAACTCCCAGAAAGACCTGGCCATCAGATGCCATCTTCCTCCGGGATGTAGAAGCTTGGAGGAGGCCCGGGTTTTAAGGGGAAGGAGTGGTGACAGTCCCCCAAAGCTCCCTATTCAGTGCACGGGCGGTGTGCAGGGATCCTGTCACCTCTCCTTTCCTGTCGGGAAAGCACAGGCCTAGTCCGCGAGTCGGCCTGAGCGCCAGAGTAAAAGGCCAAGCGATGTCTACACCGGGAGATGGTAGTGTGCATGGAGTGCCATCCTAGGCTAAGCGCGCTACTGCACGGTTGTGACTGTGTCTGCTTAGTTCGGCCTGTCAGGGTGAACCCAGGACGCGAACATGGAGCCAGAGAAAGCAAGGCCCAAGAGGCACCAGCTCTCCCGCAGCTCTTCTTCCCTGACGCGACAGAAGCCTTGCTGAGGAAGCAGTGGCGAAGGGCTGTTTGCTCCAAACCAAAGCCTCTGCGAAAGGACAGCATTCCCCGAGAAATGTTTTGGGGGCTGCTGCTGCGTGCCTGAGCCCCATCTCGCGGTGGGAGAAACCCGCATACAGCGAAAGCCCCTTTGCCTTGGCATCTCCCCTTGGAAAGCACAGCATTCGTTGGGAAATCAGAGTTGGGTTTGGGGATGCTGCTGCTGCTTGCCTAAGCGAGTCTCCGCAGCATGTTGGAAGATACCCGCATGGAGCGAAATCCTCTTTGCCCTAGCATCCTTTCTGCCTGAGAGAGAAGCATGGTTGCTCACGTCTGTCACCACGCTCCCCAGGAGCAAGTGTGGGTAAGGCACAGCACGCCGCCCCCGGGGATGGAAGGATCCCTTGGCCTTGGGGTCGGGAAACGCTCGGGAAGCAGAATAGCCTGCCGAGGCATGAACAGCAGGCCATGAGAAGACAAGTGTACTCTCCTCCCTGTGGGGAGAGATTGAAGCCTGGCTGCTAAGGAGACATGAGGGGAAGACAAGGGCATGGGTGCGTGATCCACTCTGAGGAAGGAGTCTGGGCAGAAGGCAGGACTGTCCTGTGCCTCTTGTCCCAAGGGGAAAGCATCTCTTTGGCCACCTGTCCCAAGGGCAGACTTGGGCTTGCCAACCAGGTGCCATACCCGGAACTCGCAGAAACAACCCCATAGAGAAACGTGCAGTCAGATGCCATCTTCCACCAAGATATGGCAGCATTGTGGGTGGCCGGGGGTGTGCCGGGGAAAGAGTGGAGACAGTCCCCACGGTTCCCCATCCCAGTGCTCGGGCCCTGTGCAGGCATCCTGTCGCCTCTTCTCTCCTGTGGTGAAGGCACTGGCCTTGACCCCGAGTCTGCCCGAGCGCCGGAGCAAAAGGCAAAGCCTTACCTACGCCAGGAGATGGTAATAGGCATAGAGTGGCTTGCTAGGCCACGCACGCTGCTGCAGGGTTGTGACTGTGTCTGCTTAGATCGGCTTAGCAAGGTGAACCCCGGGCGCGAACTTGGAGCAGGGGGAAACAAGGCCCAAGAGGCACCAGCTCTCCCGCGGCTCTTCTTTCCAGCCGCGACAGAGCAAACGACCAAAGCCTTGCTGAGGAAGCAGCAGCGAAGTGCGGTTTGCGCCAAGCTGAAAACCTCTGCGAAAGCATAGCAGTCGCTGGGAAATCAGAGTCGGTTCTGTGGGATGCTGCCTGCTGCTTGCCGGAGCTAGTCTCCACTGCAGGGTGGAATAAACCCGCATGGAGCGAAATCCTCTTTGCCTGGGCATCCGCTCTGCCTGAGAGAGAAGCGCGGTGGTGCCTGTGGAAAGAGCCTTAAGGAAAGGGACACATCTGTCACTGCAGAGCGAAGGAAGCCGGGCTGCTAAGGAGACACGAGGGGAAGATTAGGGCAGGGGAAAGGCTCCACTCTGAGGAAGGAGTCTGGGCAGAAAGCATGCCTGTCCTGAGCCTTTGGGCCCAAGGAGACAGCAGCTCCTTGGCCACCTGACCGTGGTGGAGCCATGGGCTTGCCACCAGGCGCCTACGCTAAACTCGAGAAACAACTCCCAGAAAGACCTGGCCATCAGATGCCGTCTTCCTCCGGGATGTAGAAGCTTGGAGGAGGCCCGGGTTTTAAGGGGAAGGAGTGGTGACAGTCCCCCAAAGCTCCCTATTCAGTGCACGGGCGGTGTGCAGGGATCCTGTCACCTCTCCTTTCCTGTGGGGAAAGCACAGGCCTAGTCCGCGAGTCGGCCTGAGCGCCAGAGTAAAAGGCCAAGCGATGCCTACACCGGGAGATGGTAGTGTGCATGGAGTGCCATCCTAGGCTAAACGCGCTACTGCACGGTTGTGACTGTGTCTGCGTAGTTCGGCCTGGCAGGGTGAACCCAGGACGCGAACATGGAGCCAGGGAAAGCAAGGCCCAAGAGGCACCAGCTCTCCCGCAGCTCTTCTTCCCTGACGCGACAGAAGCCTTGCTGAGGAAGCAGTGGCGAAGGGCTGTTTGCTCCAAACCAAAGCCTCTGCGAAAGGACAGCATTCCCCGAGAAATGTTTTGGGGGCTGCTGCTGCGTGCCTGAGCCCCATCTCGCGGTGGGAGAAACCCGCATACAGCGAAAGCCCCTTTGCCTTGGCATCTCCCCTTGGAAAGCACAGCATTCGTTGGGAAATCAGAGTTGGGTTTGGGGATGCTGCTGCTGCTTGCCTAAGCGAGTCTCCGCAGCATGTTGGAAGATACCCGCATGGAGCGAAATCCTCTTTGCCCTAGCATCCTTTCTGCCTGAGAGAGAAGCATGGTTGCTCAAGTCTGTCACCACACTTCCCAGGAGCAAGTGTGGGGAAGGCACAGCACGCCGCCCCCGAGGAAGAGAAGGATCCCTTGGCCTTGGGGTCGGGAAACGCTCGGGAACAGGATAGCCTGCCGCGGCACGAAATGCAGGCCGGTGGCCAGACATGTGTCACCCGCTCCCTGTGCGGAGAGATGGAAGCCTGGCTGCTAAGGAGACATGAGGGGACGATTAGGCAGGGGCGCGTGCTCCACTCTAAGGAGTCTGGGCAGACGGCAGGCCTGTCCTGTGCCTCTGTTACCAAGGGGACACCATCTCCTTGGCCACCTGTCCCAACGGCAGACTTGGGCTTGCCACCAGGTGCCATACCCGGAACTCGCAGAAACAACCCCATGGAGAAACGTGCAGTCAGATGCCCTCTTCCACCAAGATGTGGCAGCATTGTGGGTGGCCGGGGTGTGCCGGGGAAAGAGTGGAGACAGTCCCCACTGTTCCCCATCCCAGTGCTCGGGCCTTGTGCAGGGATCCTGTTGCCTCCTCTCTCCTGTGGTGAAGGCACAGGCCTTGACCCCGAGTCTGCCCGAGCGCAAGAGCAAAAGGCAAAGCCTTACCTACGCCAGGAGATGGTAATAGCCATAGAGTGTCATGCTAGGCCACGCACGCTGCTGCAGGGTTGTGACTGTGTCTGCTTAGATCGGCTTAGCAAGGTGAACCCCGGGCGCGAACTTGGAGCCCGGGAAAACAAGGCCCAAGAGGCACCAGCTCTCCCGCGGCTCTTCTTTCCAGCCGCGACAGAGCGAACGACCAAAGCCTTGCTGAGGAAGCAGAAGCGAAGTGCGGTTTGCGCCAAGCTGAAAACCTCTGCGAAAGCATAGCAGTCGCTGGGAAATCAGAGTCGGTTCTGTGGGCTGCTTTTGTTGCTTGCCTTAGCCTAGTATTCGCAGCACGATGGGAAAAACCCGCATAGAGCGAAAGCTTCTTGGCCGGGGCATCCCCTCTGGGAAAGCACAGCATTCTCTGGGAAATCAGAGTCGGGTCTGTGGGATGCTGCCTGCTGCTTGCCGGAGCTAGTCTCCCCTGCACGGTGGAATAAACCCGCATGGGGCGAAATTCTCTTTGCCTGGGCTTCCGCTCTGCCTGAGAGAGAAGCGCGGTGGTGCCTGTGGAAAGAGCCTTAAGGAAAGGGACACATCTGTCACTGCAGAGCGAAGGAAGCCGGGCTGCTAAGGAGACACGAGGGGAAGATTAGGGCAGGGGAAAGGGCTCCACTCTGAGGAAGGAGTCTGGGCAGAAAGCATGCCTGTCCTGAGCCTTTGGGCCCAAGGAGACAGCAGCTCCTTGGCCACCTGACCGTTTTGGAGCCATGGGCTTGCCACCAGGCGCCTACCCTAAACTCGAGAAATAACTCCCAGAAAGACCTGGCCATCAGATGCCATCTTCCTCCGGGATGTAGAAGCTTGGAGGAGGCCCGGGTTTTAAGGGGAAGGAGTGGTGACAGTCCCCCAAAGCTCCCTATTCAGTGCACGGGCGGTGTGCAGGGATCCTGTCACCTCTCCTTTCCTGTCGGGAAAGCACAGGCCTAGTCCGCGAGTCGGCCTGAGCGCCAGAGTAAAAGGCCAAGCGATGTCTACACCGGGAGATGGTAGTGTGCATGGAGTGCCATCCTAGGCTAAGCGCGCTACTGCACGGTTGTGACTGTGTCTGCTTAGTTCGGCCTGTCAGGGTGAACCCAGGACGCGAACATGGAGCCAGAGAAAGCAAGGCCCAAGAGGCACCAGCTCTCCCGCAGCTCTTCTTCCCTGACGCGACAGAAGCCTTGCTGAGGAAGCAGTGGCGAAGGGCTGTTTGCTCCAAACCAAAGCCTCTGCGAAAGGACAGCATTCCCCGAGAAATGTTTTGGGGGCTGCTGCTGCGTGCCTGAGCCCCATCTCGCGGTGGGAGAAACCCGCATACAGCGAAAGCCCCTTTGCCTTGGCATCTCCCCTTGGAAAGCACAGCATTCGTTGGGAAATCAGAGTTGGGTTTGGGGATGCTGCTGCTGCTTGCCTCAGCGAGTCTCCGCAGCATGTTGGAAGATACCCGCATGGAGCGAAATCCTCTTTGCCCTAGCATCCTTTCTGCCTGAGAGAGAAGCATGGTTGCTCACGTCTGTCACCACGCTCCCCAGGAGCAAGTGTGGGTAAGGCACAGCACGCCGCCCCCGGGGATGGAAGGATCCCTTGGCCTTGGGGTCGGGAAACGCTCGGGAAGCAGAATAGCCTGCCGAGGCATGAACAGCAGGCCATGAGAAGACAAGTGTACTCTCCTCCCTGTGGGGAGAGATTGAAGCCTGGCTGCTAAGGAGACATGAGGGGAAGACAAGGGCATGGGTGCGTGATCCACTCTGAGGAAGGAGTCTGGGCAGAAGGCAGGACTGTCCTGTGCCTCTTGTCCCAAGGGGAAAGCATCTCTTTGGCCACCTGTCCCAAGGGCAGACTTGGGCTTGCCAACCAGGTGCCATACCCGGAACTCGCAGAAACAACCCCATAGAGAAACGTGCAGTCAGATGCCATCTTCCACCAAGATATGGCAGCATTGTGGGTGGCCGGGGGTGTGCCGGGGAAAGAGTGGAGACAGTCCCCACGGTTCCCCATCCCAGTGCTCGGGCCCTGTGCAGGCATCCTGTCGCCTCTTCTCTCCTGTGGTGAAGGCACTGGCCTTGACCCCGAGTCTGCCCGAGCGCCGGAGCAAAAGGCAAAGCCTTACCTACGCCAGGAGATGGTAATAGGCATAGAGTGGCTTGCTAGGCCACGCACGCTGCTGCAGGGTTGTGACTGTGTCTGCTTAGATCGGCTTAGCAAGGTGAACCCCGGGCGCGAACTTGGAGCAGGGGGAAACAAGGCCCAAGAGGCACCAGCTCTCCCGCGGCTCTTCTTTCCAGCCGCGACAGAGCAAACGACCAAAGCCTTGCTGAGGAAGCAGCAGCGAAGTGCGGTTTGCGCCAAGCTGAAAACCTCTGCGAAAGCATAGCAGTCGCTGGGAAATCAGAGTCGGTTCTGTGGGATGCTGCCTGCTGCTTGCCGGAGCTAGTCTCCACTGCAGGGTGGAATAAACCCGCATGGAGCGAAATCCTCTTTGCCTGGGCATCCGCTCTGCCTGAGAGAGAAGCGCGGTGGTGCCTGTGGAAAGAGCCTTAAGGAAAGGGACACATCTGTCACTGCAGAGCGAAGGAAGCCGGGCTGCTAAGGAGACACGAGGGGAAGATTAGGGCAGGGGAAAGGCTCCACTCTGAGGAAGGAGTCTGGGCAGAAAGCATGCCTGTCCTGAGCCTTTGGGCCCAAGGAGACAGCAGCTCCTTGGCCACCTGACCGTGGTGGAGCCATGGGCTTGCCACCAGGCGCCTACGCTAAACTCGAGAAACAACTCCCAGAAAGACCTGGCCATCAGATGCCGTCTTCCTCCGGGATGTAGAAGCTTGGAGGAGGCCCGGGTTTTAAGGGGAAGGAGTGGTGACAGTCCCCCAAAGCTCCCTATTCAGTGCACGGGCGGTGTGCAGGGATCCTGTCACCTCTCCTTTCCTGTGGGGAAAGCACAGGCCTAGTCCGCGAGTCGGCCTGAGCGCCAGAGTAAAAGGCCAAGCGATGCCTACACCGGGAGATGGTAGTGTGCATGGAGTGCCATCCTAGGCTAAACGCGCTACTGCACGGTTGTGACTGTGTCTGCGTAGTTCGGCCTGGCAGGGTGAACCCAGGACGCGAACATGGAGCCAGGGAAAGCAAGGCCCAAGAGGCACCAGCTCTCCCGCAGCTCTTCTTCCCTGACGCGACAGAAGCCTTGCTGAGGAAGCAGTGGCGAAGGGCTGTTTGCTCCAAACCAAAGCCTCTGCGAAAGGACAGCATTCCCCGAGAAATGTTTTGGGGGCTGCTGCTGCGTGCCTGAGCCCCATCTCGCGGTGGGAGAAACCCGCATACAGCGAAAGCCCCTTTGCCTTGGCATCTCCCCTTGGAAAGCACAGCATTCGTTGGGAAATCAGAGTTGGGTTTGGGGATGCTGCTGCTGCTTGCCTAAGCGAGTCTCCGCAGCATGTTGGAAGATACCCGCATGGAGCGAAATCCTCTTTGCCCTAGCATCCTTTCTGCCTGAGAGAGAAGCATGGTTGCTCAAGTCTGTCACCACACTTCCCAGGAGCAAGTGTGGGGAAGGCACAGCACGCCGCCCCCGAGGAAGAGAAGGATCCCTTGGCCTTGGGGTCGGGAAACGCTCGGGAACAGGATAGCCTGCCGCGGCACGAAATGCAGGCCGGTGGCCAGACATGTGTCACCCGCTCCCTGTGCGGAGAGATGGAAGCCTGGCTGCTAAGGAGACATGAGGGGACGATTAGGCAGGGGCGCGTGCTCCACTCTAAGGAGTCTGGGCAGACGGCAGGCCTGTCCTGTGCCTCTGTTACCAAGGGGACACCATCTCCTTGGCCACCTGTCCCAACGGCAGACTTGGGCTTGCCACCAGGTGCCATACCCGGAACTCGCAGAAACAACCCCATGGAGAAACGTGCAGTCAGATGCCCTCTTCCACCAAGATGTGGCAGCATTGTGGGTGGCCGGGGTGTGCCGGGGAAAGAGTGGAGACAGTCCCCACTGTTCCCCATCCCAGTGCTCGGGCCTTGTGCAGGGATCCTGTTGCCTCCTCTCTCCTGTGGTGAAGGCACAGGCCTTGACCCCGAGTCTGCCCGAGCGCAAGAGCAAAAGGCAAAGCCTTACCTACGCCAGGAGATGGTAATAGCCATAGAGTGTCATGCTAGGCCACGCACGCTGCTGCAGGGTTGTGACTGTGTCTGCTTAGATCGGCTTAGCAAGGTGAACCCCGGGCGCGAACTTGGAGCCCGGGAAAACAAGGCCCAAGAGGCACCAGCTCTCCCGCGGCTCTTCTTTCCAGCCGCGACAGAGCGAACGACCAAAGCCTTGCTGAGGAAGCAGAAGCGAAGTGCGGTTTGCGCCAAGCTGAAAACCTCTGCGAAAGCATAGCAGTCGCTGGGAAATCAGAGTCGGTTCTGTGGGCTGCTTTTGTTGCTTGCCTTAGCCTAGTATTCGCAGCACGATGGGAAAAACCCGCATAGAGCGAAAGCTTCTTGGCCGGGGCATCCCCTCTGGGAAAGCACAGCATTCTCTGGGAAATCAGAGTCGGGTCTGTGGGATGCTGCCTGCTGCTTGCTGGAGCTAGTCTCCACTGCACGGTGGAATAAACCCGCATGGAGCGAAATCCTCTTTGCCTGGGCTACCGCTCTGCCTGAGAGAGAAGCGCGGTGGTGCCTGTGGAAAGAGCCTTAGGGAAAGGGACACATCTGTCACTGCAGAGCGAAGGAAGCCGGGCTGCAAAGGAGACACGAGGGGAAGATTAGGGCAGGGGAAAGGGCTCCACTCTGAGGAAGGAGTCTGGGCAGAAAGCATGCCTGTCCTGAGCCTTTGGGCCCAAGGAGACAGCAGCTCCTTGGCCACCTGACCGTGGTGGAGCCATGGGCTTGCCACCAGGCGCCTACCCTAAACTCGAGAAACAACTCCCAGAAAGACCTGGCCATCAGATGCCGTCTTCCTCCGGGATGTAGAAGCGTGGAGGAGGCCCGGGTTTTAAGGGGAAGGAGTGGTGACAGTCCCCCAAAGCTCCCTATTCAGTGCACGGGCGGTGTGCAGGGATCCTGTCACCTCTCCTTTCCTGTGGGGAAAGCACAGGCCTAGTCCGCGAGTCGGCCTGAGCGCCAGAGTAAAAGGCCAAGCGATGCCTACACCGGGAGATGGTAGTGTGCATGGAGTGCCATCCTAGGCTAAGCGCGCTACTGCACGGTTGTGACTGTGTCTGCGTAGTTCGGCCTGGCAGGGTGAACCCAGGACACGAACATGGAGCCAGGGAACGCAAGGCCCAAGAGGCACCAGCTCTCCCGCAGCTCTTCTTCCCTGACGCGACAGAAGCCTTGCTGAGGAAGCAGTGGCGAAGGGCTGTTTGCTCCAAGCAAAGCCTCTGCGAAAGGACAGCATTCCCCGAGAAATGTTTTGGGGGCTGCTGCTGCGTGCCTGAGCCCCATCTCGCGGTGGGAGAAACCCGCATACAGCGAAAGCCCCTTTGCCTTGGCATCTCCCCTTGGAAAGCACAGCATTCGTTGGGAAATCAGAGTTGGGTTTGGGGATGCTGCTGCTGCTTGCCTAAGCGAGTCTCCGCAGCATGTTGGAAGATACCCGCATGGAGCGAAATCCTCTTTGCCCTAGCATCCTTTCTGCCTGAGAGAGAAGCATGGTTGCTCACGTCTGTCACCACGCTCCCCAGGAGCAAGTGTGGGTAAGGCACAGCACGCCGCCCCCGGGGATGGAAGGATCCCTTGGCCTTGGGGTCGGGAAACGCTCGGGAAGCAGAATAGCCTGCCGAGGCATGAACAGCAGGCCATGAGAAGACAAGTGTACTCTCCTCCCTGTGGGGAGAGATTGAAGCCTGGCTGCTAAGGAGACATGATTGGAAGACAAGGGCATGGGTGCGTGATCCACTCTGAGGAAGGAGTCTGGGCAGAAGGCAGGACTGTCCTGTGCCTCTTGTCCCAAGGGGAAAGCATCTCTTTGGCCACCTGTCCCAAGGGCAGACTTGGGCTTGCCAACCAGGTGCCATACCCGGAACTCGCAGAAACAACCCCATAGAGAAACGTGCAGTCAGATGCCATCTTCCACCAAGATATGGCAGCATTGTGGGTGGCCGGGGGTGTGCCGGGGAAAGAGTGGAGACAGTCCCCACGGTTCCCCATCCCAGTGCTCGGGCCCTGTGCAGGCATCCTGTCGCCTCTTCTCTCCTGTGGTGAAGGCACTGGCCTTGACCCCGAGTCTGCCCGAGCGCCGGAGCAAAAGGCAAAGCCTTACCTACGCCAGGAGATGGTAATAGGCATAGAGTGGCTTGCTAGGCCACGCACGCTGCTGCAGGGTTGTGACTGTGTCTGCTTAGATCGGCTTAGCAAGGTGAACCCCGGGCGCGAACTTGGAGCAGGGGGAAACAAGGCCCAAGAGGCACCAGCTCTCCCGCGGCTCTTCTTTCCAGCCGCGACAGAGCAAACGACCAAAGCCTTGCTGAGGAAGCAGCAGCGAAGTGCGGTTTGCGCCAAGCTGAAAACCTCTGCGAAAGCATAGCAGTCGCTGGGAAATCAGAGTCGGTTCTGTGGGATGCTGCCTGCTGCTTGCCGGAGCTAGTCTCCACTGCAGGGTGGAATAAACCCGCATGGAGCGAAATCCTCTTTGCCTGGGCATCCGCTCTGCCTGAGAGAGAAGCGCGGTGGTGCCTGTGGAAAGAGCCTTAAGGAAAGGGACACATCTGTCACTGCAGAGCGAAGGAAGCCGGGCTGCTAAGGAGACACGAGGGGAAGATTAGGGCAGGGGAAAGGCTCCACTCTGAGGAAGGAGTCTGGGCAGAAAGCATGCCTGTCCTGAGCCTTTGGGCCCAAGGAGACAGCAGCTCCTTGGCCACCTGACCGTGGTGGAGCCATGGGCTTGCCACCAGGCGCCTACGCTAAACTCGAGAAACAACTCCCAGAAAGACCTGGCCATCAGATGCCGTCTTCCTCCGGGATGTAGAAGCTTGGAGGAGGCCCGGGTTTTAAGGGGAAGGAGTGGTGACAGTCCCCCAAAGCTCCCTATTCAGTGCACGGGCGGTGTGCAGGGATCCTGTCACCTCTCCTTTCCTGTGGGGAAAGCACAGGCCTAGTCCGCGAGTCGGCCTGAGCGCCAGAGTAAAAGGCCAAGCGATGCCTACACCGGGAGATGGTAGTGTGCATGGAGTGCCATCCTAGGCTAAACGCGCTACTGCACGGTTGTGACTGTGTCTGCGTAGTTCGGCCTGGCAGGGTGAACCCAGGACGCGAACATGGAGCCAGGGAAAGCAAGGCCCAAGAGGCACCAGCTCTCCCGCAGCTCTTCTTCCCTGACGCGACAGAAGCCTTGCTGAGGAAGCAGTGGCGAAGGGCTGTTTGCTCCAAACCAAAGCCTCTGCGAAAGGACAGCATTCCCCGAGAAATGTTTTGGGGGCTGCTGCTGCGTGCCTGAGCCCCATCTCGCGGTGGGAGAAACCCGCATACAGCGAAAGCCCCTTTGCCTTGGCATCTCCCCTTGGAAAGCACAGCATTCGTTGGGAAATCAGAGTTGGGTTTGGGGATGCTGCTGCTGCTTGCCTAAGCGAGTCTCCGCAGCATGTTGGAAGATACCCGCATGGAGCGAAATCCTCTTTGCCCTAGCATCCTTTCTGCCTGAGAGAGAAGCATGGTTGCTCAAGTCTGTCACCACACTTCCCAGGAGCAAGTGTGGGGAAGGCACAGCACGCCGCCCCCGAGGAAGAGAAGGATCCCTTGGCCTTGGGGTCGGGAAACGCTCGGGAACAGGATAGCCTGCCGCGGCACGAAATGCAGGCCGGTGGCCAGACATGTGTCACCCGCTCCCTGTGCGGAGAGATGGAAGCCTGGCTGCTAAGGAGACATGAGGGGACGATTAGGCAGGGGCGCGTGCTCCACTCTAAGGAGTCTGGGCAGACGGCAGGCCTGTCCTGTGCCTCTGTTACCAAGGGGACACCATCTCCTTGGCCACCTGTCCCAACGGCAGACTTGGGCTTGCCACCAGGTGCCATACCCGGAACTCGCAGAAACAACCCCATGGAGAAACGTGCAGTCAGATGCCCTCTTCCACCAAGATGTGGCAGCATTGTGGGTGGCCGGGGTGTGCCGGGGAAAGAGTGGAGACAGTCCCCACTGTTCCCCATCCCAGTGCTCGGGCCTTGTGCAGGGATCCTGTTGCCTCCTCTCTCCTGTGGTGAAGGCACAGGCCTTGACCCCGAGTCTGCCCGAGCGCAAGAGCAAAAGGCAAAGCCTTACCTACGCCAGGAGATGGTAATAGCCATAGAGTGTCATGCTAGGCCACGCACGCTGCTGCAGGGTTGTGACTGTGTCTGCTTAGATCGGCTTAGCAAGGTGAACCCCGGGCGCGAACTTGGAGCCCGGGAAAACAAGGCCCAAGAGGCACCAGCTCTCCCGCGGCTCTTCTTTCCAGCCGCGACAGAGCGAACGACCAAAGCCTTGCTGAGGAAGCAGAAGCGAAGTGCGGTTTGCGCCAAGCTGAAAACCTCTGCGAAAGCATAGCAGTCGCTGGGAAATCAGAGTCGGTTCTGTGGGCTGCTTTTGTTGCTTGCCTTAGCCTAGTATTCGCAGCACGATGGGAAAAACCCGCATAGAGCGAAAGCTTCTTGGCCGGGGCATCCCCTCTGGGAAAGCACAGCATTCTCTGGGAAATCAGAGTCGGGTCTGTGGGATGCTGCCTGCTGCTTGCCGGAGCTAGTCTCCCCTGCACGGTGGAATAAACCCGCATGGGGCGAAATTCTCTTTGCCTGGGCTTCCGCTCTGCCTGAGAGAGAAGCGCGGTGGTGCCTGTGGAAAGAGCCTTAAGGAAAGGGACACATCTGTCACTGCAGAGCGAAGGAAGCCGGGCTGCTAAGGAGACACGAGGGGAAGATTAGGGCAGGGGAAAGGGCTCCACTCTGAGGAAGGAGTCTGGGCAGAAAGCATGCCTGTCCTGAGCCTTTGGGCCCAAGGAGACAGCAGCTCCTTGGCCACCTGACCGTTTTGGAGCCATGGGCTTGCCACCAGGCGCCTACCCTAAACTCGAGAAATAACTCCCAGAAAGACCTGGCCATCAGATGCCATCTTCCTCCGGGATGTAGAAGCTTGGAGGAGGCCCGGGTTTTAAGGGGAAGGAGTGGTGACAGTCCCACAAAGCTCCCTATTCAGTGCACGGGCGGTGTGCAGGGATCCTGTCACCTCTCCTTTCCTGTCGGGAAAGCACAGGCCTAGTCCGCGAGTCGGCCTGAGCGCCAGAGTAAAAGGCCAAGCGATGTCTACACCGGGAGATGGTAGTGTGCATGGAGTGCCATCCTAGGCTAAGCGCGCTACTGCACGGTTGTGACTGTGTCTGCTTAGTTCGGCCTGTCAGGGTGAACCCAGGACGCGAACATGGAGCCAGGGAAAGCAAGGCCCAAGAGGCACCAGCTCTCCCGCAGCTCTTCTTCCCTGACGCGACAGAAGCCTTGCTGAGGAAGCAGTGGCGAAGGGCTGTTTGCTCCAAACCAAAGCCTCTGCGAAAGGACAGCATTCCCCGAGAAATGTTTTGGGGGCTGCTGCTGCGTGCCTGAGCCCCATCTCGCGGTGGGAGAAACCCGCATACAGCGAAAGCCCCTTTGCCTTGGCATCTCCCCTTGGAAAGCACAGCATTCGTTGGGAAATCAGAGTTGGGTTTGGGGATGCTGCTGCTGCTTGCCTAAGCGAGTCTCCGCAGCATGTTGGAAGATACCCGCATGGAGCGAAATCCTCTTTGCCCTAGCATCCTTTCTGCCTGAGAGAGAAGCATGGTTGCTCACGTCTGTCACCACGCTCCCCAGGAGCAAGTGTGGGTAAGGCACAGCACGCCGCCCCCGGGGATGGAAGGATCCCTTGGCCTTGGGGTCGGGAAACGCTCGGGAAGCAGAATAGCCTGCCGAGGCATGAACAGCAGGCCATGAGAAGACAAGTGTACTCTCCTCCCTGTGGGGAGAGATTGAAGCCTGGCTGCTAAGGAGACATGAGGGGAAGACAAGGGCATGGGTGCGTGATCCACTCTGAGGAAGGAGTCTGGGCAGAAGGCAGGACTGTCCTGTGCCTCTTGTCCCAAGGGGAAAGCATCTCTTTGGCCACCTGTCCCAAGGGCAGACTTGGGCTTGCCAACCAGGTGCCATACCCGGAACTCGCAGAAACAACCCCATAGAGAAACGTGCAGTCAGATGCCATCTTCCACCAAGATATGGCAGCATTGTGGGTGGCCGGGGGTGTGCCGGGGAAAGAGTGGAGACAGTCCCCACGGTTCCCCATCCCAGTGCTCGGGCCCTGTGCAGGCATCCTGTCGCCTCTTCTCTCCTGTGGTGAAGGCACTGGCCTTGACCCCGAGTCTGCCCGAGCGCCGGAGCAAAAGGCAAAGCCTTACCTACGCCAGGAGATGGTAATAGGCATAGAGTGGCTTGCTAGGCCACGCACGCTGCTGCAGGGTTGTGACTGTGTCTGCTTAGATCGGCTTAGCAAGGTGAACCCCGGGCGCGAACTTGGAGCAGGGGGAAACAAGGCCCAAGAGGCACCAGCTCTCCCGCGGCTCTTCTTTCCAGCCGCGACAGAGCAAACGACCAAAGCCTTGCTGAGGAAGCAGCAGCGAAGTGCGGTTTGCGCCAAGCTGAAAACCTCTGCGAAAGCATAGCAGTCGCTGGGAAATCAGAGTCGGTTCTGTGGGATGCTGCCTGCTGCTTGCCGGAGCTAGTCTCCACTGCACGGTGGAATAAACCCGCATGGAGCGAAATCCTCTTTGCCTGGGCTTCCGCTCTGCCTGAGAGAGAAGCGCGGTGGTGCCTGTGGAAAGAGCCTTAAGGAAAGGGACACATCTGTCACTGCAGAGCGAAGGAAGCCGGGCTGCTAAGGAGACACGAGGGGAAGATTAGGGCAGGGGAAAGGCTCCACTCTGAGGAAGGAGTCTGGGCAGAAAGCATGCCTGTCCTGAGCCTTTGGGCCAAAGGAGACAGCAGCTCCTTGGCCACCTGACCGTGGTGGAGCCATGGGCTTGCCACCAGGCGCCTACGCTAAACTCGAGAAACAACTCCCAGAAAGACCTGGCCATCAGATGCCGTCTTCCTCCGGGATGTAGAAGCTTGGAGGAGGCCCGGGTTTTAAGGGGAAGGAGTGGTGACAGTCCCCCAAAGCTCCCTATTCAGTGCACGGGCGGTGTGCAGGGATCCTGTCACCTCTCCTTTCCTGTGGGGAAAGCACAGGCCTAGTCCGCGAGTCGGCCTGAGCGCCAGAGTAAAAGGCCAAGCGATGCCTACACCGGGAGATGGTAGTGTGCATGGAGTGCCATCCTAGGCTAAACGCGCTACTGCACGGTTGTGACTGTGTCTGCGTAGTTCGGCCTGGCAGGGTGAACCCAGGACGCGAACATGGAGCCAGGGAAAGCAAGGCCCAAGAGGCACCAGCTCTCCCGCAGCTCTTCTTCCCTGACGCGACAGAAGCCTTGCTGAGGAAGCAGTGGCGAAGGGCTGTTTGCTCCAAACCAAAGCCTCTGCGAAAGGACAGCATTCCCCGAGAAATGTTTTGGGGGCTGCTGCTGCGTGCCTGAGCCCCATCTCGCGGTGGGAGAAACCCGCATACAGCGAAAGCCCCTTTGCCTTGGCATCTCCCCTTGGAAAGCACAGCATTCGTTGGGAAATCAGAGTTGGGTTTGGGGATGCTGCTGCTGCTTGCCTAAGCGAGTCTCCGCAGCATGTTGGAAGATACCCGCATGGAGCGAAATCCTCTTTGCCCTAGCATCCTTTCTGCCTGAGAGAGAAGCATGGTTGCTCAAGTCTGTCACCACACTTCCCAGGAGCAAGTGTGGGGAAGGCACAGCACGCCGCCCCCGAGGAAGAGAAGGATCCCTTGGCCTTGGGGTCGGGAAACGCTCGGGAACAGGATAGCCTGCCGCGGCACGAAATGCAGGCCGGTGGCCAGACATGTGTCACCCGCTCCCTGTGCGGAGAGATGGAAGCCTGGCTGCTAAGGAGACATGAGGGGACGATTAGGCAGGGGCGCGTGCTCCACTCTAAGGAGTCTGGGCAGACGGCAGGCCTGTCCTGTGCCTCTGTTACCAAGGGGACACCATCTCCTTGGCCACCTGTCCCAACGGCAGACTTGGGCTTGCCACCAGGTGCCATACCCGGAACTCGCAGAAACAACCCCATGGAGAAATGTGCAGTCAGATGCCCTCTTCCACCAAGATGTGGCAGCATTGTGGGTGGCCGGGGTGTGCCGGGGAAAGAGTGGAGACAGTCCCCACTGTTCCCCATCCCAGTGCTCGGGCCTTGTGCAGGGATCCTGTTGCCTCCTCTCTCCTGTGGTGAAGGCACAGGCCTTGACCCCGAGTCTGCCCGAGCGCAAGAGCAAAAGGCAAAGCCTTACCTACGCCAGGAGATGGTAATAGCCATAGAGTGTCATGCTAGGCCACGCACGCTGCTGCAGGGTTGTGACTGTGTCTGCTTAGATCGGCTTAGCAAGGTGAACCCCGGGCGCGAACTTGGAGCCCGGGAAAACAAGGCCCAAGAGGCACCAGCTATCCCGCGGCTCTTCTTTCCAGCCGCGACAGAGCGAACGACCAAAGCCTTGCTGAGGAAGCAGAAGCGAAGTGCGGTTTGCGCCAAGCTGAAAACCTCTGCGAAAGCATAGCAGTCGCTGGGAAATCAGAGTCGGTTCTGTGGGCTGCTTTTGTTGCTTGCCTTAGCCTAGTATTCGCAGCACGATGGGAAAAACCCGCATAGAGCGAAAGCTTCTTGGCCGGGGCATCCCCTCTGGGAAAGCACAGCATTCTCTGGGAAATCAGAGTCGGGTCTGTGGGATGCTGCCTGCTGCTTGCCGGAGCTAGTCTCCCCTGCACGGTGGAATAAACCCGCATGGGGCGAAATTCTCTTTGCCTGGGCTTCCGCTCTGCCTGAGAGAGAAGCGCGGTGGTGCCTGTGGAAAGAGCCTTAAGGAAAGGGACACATCTGTCACTGCAGAGCGAAGGAAGCCGGGCTGCTAAGGAGACACGAGGGGAAGATTAGGGCAGGGGAAAGGGCTCCACTCTGAGGAAGGAGTCTGGGCAGAAAGCATGCCTGTCCTGAGCCTTTGGGCCCAAGGAGACAGCAGCTCCTTGGCCACCTGACCGTTTTGGAGCCATGGGCTTGCCACCAGGCGCCTACCCTAAACTCGAGAAATAACTCCCAGAAAGACCTGGCCATCAGATGCCGTCTTCCTCCGGGATGTAGAAGCTTGGAGGAGGCCCGGGTTTTAAGGGGAAGGAGTGGTGACAGTCCCCCAAAGCTCCCTATTCAGTGCACGGGCGGTGTGCAGGGATCCTGTCACCTCTCCTTTCCTGTGGGGAAAGCACAGGCCTAGTCCGCGAGTCGGCCTGAGCGCCAGAGTAAAAGGCCAAGCGATGTCTACACCGGGAGATGGTAGTGTGCATGGAGTGCCATCCTAGGCTAAGCGCGCTACTGCACGGTTGTGACTGTGTCTGCTTAGTTCGGCCTGTCAGGGTGAACCCAGGACGCGAACATGGAGCCAGAGAAAGCAAGGCCCAAGAGGCACCAGCTCTCCCGCAGCTCTTCTTCCCTGACGCGACAGAAGCCTTGCTGAGGAAGCAGTGGCGAAGGGCTGTTTGCTCCAAACCAAAGCCTCTGCGAAAGGACAGCATTCCCCGAGAAATGTTTTGGGGGCTGCTGCTGCGTGCCTGAGCCCCATCTCGCGGAGGGAGAAACCCGCATACAGCGAAAGCCCCTTTGCCTTGGCATCTCCCCTTGGAAAGCACAGCATTCGTTGGGAAATCAGAGTTGGGTTTGGGGATGCTGCTGCTGCTTGCCTCAGCGAGTCTCCGCAGCATGTTGGAAGATACCCGCATGGAGCGAAATCCTCTTTGCCCTAGCATCCTTTCTGCCTGAGAGAGAAGCATGGTTGCTCACGTCTGTCACCACGCTCCCCAGGAGCAAGTGTGGGTAAGGCACAGCACGCCGCCCCCGGGGATGGAAGGATCCCTTGGCCTTGGGGTCGGGAAACGCTCGGGAAGCAGAATAGCCTGCCGAGGCATGAACAGCAGGCCATGAGAAGACAAGTGTACTCTCCTCCCTGTGGGGAGAGATTGAAGCCTGGCTGCTAAGGAGACATGAGGGGAAGACAAGGGCATGGGTGCGTGATCCACTCTGAGGAAGGAGTCTGGGCAGAAGGCAGGCCTGTCCTGTGCCTCTTGTCCCAAGGGGAAAGCATCTCTTTGGCCACCTGTCCCAAGGGCAGACTTGGGCTTGCCAACCAGGTGCCATACCCGGAACTCGCAGAAACAACCCCATAGAGAAACGTGCAGTCAGATGCCATCTTCCACCAAGATATGGCAGCATTGTGGGTGGCCGGGGGTGTGCCGGGGAAAGAGTGGAGACAGTCCCCACGGTTCCCCATCCCAGTGCTCGGGCCCTGTGCAGGGATCCTGTCGCCTCTTCTCTCCTGTGGTGAAGGCACTGGCCTTGACCCCGAGTCTGCCCGAGCGCCGGAGCAAAAGGCAAAGCCTTACCTACGCCAGGAGATGGTAATAGGCATAGAGTGGCTTGCTAGGCCACGCACGCTGCTGCAGGGTTGTGACTGTGTCTGCTTAGATCGGCTTAGCAAGGTGAACCCCGGGCGCGAACTTGGAGCAGGGGGAAACAAGGCCCAAGAGGCACCAGCTCTCCCGCGGCTCTTCTTTCCAGCCGCGACAGAGCAAACGACCAAAGCCTTGCTGAGGAAGCAGCAGCGAAGTGCGGTTTGCGCCAAGCTGAAAACCTCTGCGAAAGCATAGCAGTCGCTGGGAAATCAGAGTCGGTTCTGTGGGATGCTGCCTGCTGCTTGCCGGAGCTAGTCTCCACTGCACGGTGGAATAAACCCGCATGGAGCGAAATCCTCTTTGCCTGGGCTTCCGCTCTGCATGAGAGAGAAGCGCGGTGGTGCCTGTGGAAAGAGCCTTAAGGAAAGGGACACATCTGTCACTGCAGAGCGAAGGAAGCCGGGCTGCTAAGGAGACACGAGGGGAAGATTAGGGCAGGGGAAAGGCTCCACTCTGAGGAAGGAGTCTGGGCAGAAAGCATGCCTGTCCTGAGCCTTTGGGCCCAAGGAGACAGCAGCTCCTTGGCCACCTGACCGTGGTGGAGCCATGGGCTTGCCACCAGGCGCCTACGCTAAACTCGAGAAACAACTCCCAGAAAGACCTGGCCATCAGATGCCGTCTTCCTCCGGGATGTAGAAGCTTGGAGGAGGCCCGGGTTTTAAGGGGAAGGAGTGGTGACAGTCCCCCAAAGCTCCCTATTCAGTGCACGGGCGGTGTGCAGGGATCCTGTCACCTCTCCTTTCCTGTGGGGAAAGCACAGGCCTAGTCCGCGAGTCGGCCTGAGCGCCAGAGTAAAAGGCCAAGCGATGCCTACACCGGGAGATGGTAGTGTGCATGGAGTGCCATCCTAGGCTAAACGCGCTACTGCACGGTTGTGACTGTGTCTGCGTAGTTCGGCCTGGCAGGGTGAACCCAGGACGCGAACATGGAGCCAGGGAAAGCAAGGCCCAAGAGGCACCAGCTCTCCCGCAGCTCTTCTTCCCTGACGCGACAGAAGCCTTGCTGAGGAAGCAGTGGCGAAGGGCTGTTTGCTCCAAACCAAAGCCTCTGCGAAAGGACAGCATTCCCCGAGAAATGTTTTGGGGGCTGCTGCTGCGTGCCTGAGCCCCATCTCGCGGTGGGAGAAACCCGCATACAGCGAAAGCCCCTTTGCCTTGGCATCTCCCCTTGGAAAGCACAGCATTCGTTGGGAAATCAGAGTTGGGTTTGGGGATGCTGCTGCTGCTTGCCTAAGCGAGTCTCCGCAGCATGTTGGAAGATACCCGCATGGAGCGAAATCCTCTTTGCCCTAGCATCCTTTCTGCCTGAGAGAGAAGCATGGTTGCTCAAGTCTGTCACCACACTTCCCAGGAGCAAGTGTGGGGAAGGCACAGCACGCCGCCCCCGAGGAAGAGAAGGATCCCTTGGCCTTGGGGTCGGGAAACGCTCGGGAACAGGATAGCCTGCCGCGGCACGAAATGCAGGCCGGTGGCCAGACATGTGTCACCCGCTCCCTGTGCGGAGAGATGGAAGCCTGGCTGCTAAGGAGACATGAGGGGACGATTAGGCAGGGGCGCGTGCTCCACTCTAAGGAGTCTGGGCAGACGGCAGGCCTGTCCTGTGCCTCTGTTACCAAGGGGACACCATCTCCTTGGCCACCTGTCCCAACGGCAGACTTGGGCTTGCCACCAGGTGCCATACCCGGAACTCGCAGAAACAACCCCATGGAGAAATGTGCAGTCAGATGCCCTCTTCCACCAAGATGTGGCAGCATTGTGGGTGGCTGGGGTGTGCCGGGGAAAGAGTGGAGACAGTCCCCACTGTTCCCCATCCCAGTGCTCGGGCCTTGTGCAGGGATCCTGTTGCCTCCTCTCTCCTGTGGTGAAGGCACAGGCCTTGACCCCGAGTCTGCCCGAGCGCAAGAGCAAAAGGCAAAGCCTTACCTACGCCAGGAGATGGTAATAGCCATAGAGTGTCATGCTAGGCCACGCACGCTGCTGCAGGGTTGTGACTGTGTCTGCTTAGATCGGCTTAGCAAGGTGAACCCCGGGCGCGAACTTGGAGCCCGGGAAAACAAGGCCCAAGAGGCACCAGCTATCCCGTGGCTCTTCTTTCCAGCCGCGACAGAGCGAACGACCAAAGCCTTGCTGAGGAAGCAGAAGCGAAGTGCGGTTTGCGCCAAGCTGAAAACCTCTGCGAAAGCATAGCAGTCGCTGGGAAATCAGAGTCGGTTCTGTGGGCTGCTTTTGTTGCTTGCCTTAGCCTAGTATTCGCAGCACGATGGGAAAAACCCGCATAGAGCGAAAGCTTCTTGGCCGGGGCATCCCCTCTGGGAAAGCACAGCATTCTCTGGGAAATCAGAGTCGGGTCTGTGGGATGCTGCCTGCTGCTTGCCGGAGCTAGTCTCCCCTGCACGGTGGAATAAACCCGCATGGGGCGAAATTCTCTTTGCCTGGGCTTCCGCTCTGCCTGAGAGAGAAGCGCGGTGGTGCCTGTGGAAAGAGCCTTAAGGAAAGGGACACATCTGTCACTGCAGAGCGAAGGAAGCCGGGCTGCTAAGGAGACACGAGGGGAAGATTAGGGCAGGGGAAAGGGCTCCACTCTGAGGAAGGAGTCTGGGCAGAAAGCATGCCTGTCCTGAGCCTTTGGGCCCAAGGAGACAGCAGCTCCTTGGCCACCTGACCGTTTTGGAGCCATGGGCTTGCCACCAGGCGCCTACCCTAAACTCGAGAAATAACTCCCAGAAAGACCTGGCCATCAGATGCCGTCTTCCTCCGGGATGTAGAAGCTTGGAGGAGGCCCGGGTTTTAAGGGGAAGGAGTGGTGACAGTCCCCCAAAGCTCCCTATTCAGTGCACGGGCGGTGTGCAGGGATCCTGTCACCTCTCCTTTCCTGTCGGGAAAGCACAGGCCTAGTCCGCGAGTCGGCCTGAGCGCCAGAGTAAAAGGCCAAGCGATGTCTACACCGGGAGATGGTAGTGTGCATGGAGTGCCATCCTAGGCTAAGCGCGCTACTGCACGGTTGTGACTGTGTCTGCTTAGTTCGGCCTGTCAGGGTGAACCCAGGACGCGAACATGGAGCCAGAGAAAGCAAGGCCCAAGAGGCACCAGCTCTCCCGCAGCTCTTCTTCCCTGACGCGACAGAAGCCTTGCTGAGGAAGCAGTGGCGAAGGGCTGTTTGCTCCAAACCAAAGCCTCTGCGAAAGGACAGCATTCCCCGAGAAATGTTTTGGGGGCTGCTGCTGCGTGCCTGAGCCCCATCTCGCGGAGGGAGAAACCCGCATACAGCGAAAGCCCCTTTGCCTTGGCATCTCCCCTTGGAAAGCACAGCATTCGTTGGGAAATCAGAGTTGGGTTTGGGGATGCTGCTGCTGCTTGCCTCAGCGAGTCTCCGCAGCATGTTGGAAGATACCCGCATGGAGCGAAATCCTCTTTGCCCTAGCATCCTTTCTGCCTGAGAGAGAAGCATGGTTGCTCACGTCTGTCACCACGCTCCCCAGGAGCAAGTGTGGGTAAGGCACAGCACGCCGCCCCCGGGGATGGAAGGATCCCTTGGCCTTGGGGTCGGGAAACGCTCGGGAAGCAGAATAGCCTGCCGAGGCATGAACAGCAGGCCATGAGAAGACAAGTGTACTCTCCTCCCTGTGGGGAGAGATTGAAGCCTGGCTGCTAAGGAGACATGAGGGGAAGACAAGGGCATGGGTGCGTGATCCACTCTGAGGAAGGAGTCTGGGCAGAAGGCAGGACTGTCCTGTGCCTCTTGTCCCAAGGGGAAAGCATCTCTTTGGCCACCTGTCCCAAGGGCAGACTTGGGCTTGCCAACCAGGTGCCATACCCGGAACTCGCAGAAACAACCCCATAGAGAAACGTGCAGTCAGATGCCATCTTCCACCAAGATATGGCAGCATTGTGGGTGGCCGGGGGTGTGCCGGGGAAAGAGTGGAGACAGTCCCCACGGTTCCCCATCCCAGTGCTCGGGCCCTGTGCAGGCATCCTGTCGCCTCTTCTCTCCTGTGGTGAAGGCACTGGCCTTGACCCCGAGTCTGCCCGAGCGCCGGAGCAAAAGGCAAAGCCTTACCTACGCCAGGAGATGGTAATAGGCATAGAGTGGCTTGCTAGGCCACGCACGCTGCTGCAGGGTTGTGACTGTGTCTGCTTAGATCGGCTTAGCAAGGTGAACCCCGGGCGCGAACTTGGAGCAGGGGGAAACAAGGCCCAAGAGGCACCAGCTCTCCCGCGGCTCTTCTTTCCAGCCGCGACAGAGCAAACGACCAAAGCCTTGCTGAGGAAGCAGCAGCGAAGTGCGGTTTGCGCCAAGCTGAAAACCTCTGCGAAAGCATAGCAGTCGCTGGGAAATCAGAGTCGGTTCTGTGGGATGCTGCCTGCTGCTTGCCGGAGCTAGTCTCCACTGCAGGGTGGAATAAACCCGCATGGAGCGAAATCCTCTTTGCCTGGGCATCCGCTCTGCCTGAGAGAGAAGCGCGGTGGTGCCTGTGGAAAGAGCCTTAAGGAAAGGGACACATCTGTCACTGCAGAGCGAAGGAAGCCGGGCTGCTAAGGAGACACGAGGGGAAGATTAGGGCAGGGGAAAGGCTCCACTCTGAGGAAGGAGTCTGGGCAGAAAGCATGCCTGTCCTGAGCCTTTGGGCCCAAGGAGACAGCAGCTCCTTGGCCACCTGACCGTGGTGGAGCCATGGGCTTGCCACCAGGCGCCTACGCTAAACTTGAGAAACAACTCCCAGAAAGACCTGGCCATCAGATGCCGTCTTCCTCCGGGATGTAGAAGCTTGGAGGAGGCCCGGGTTTTAAGGGGAAGGAGTGGTGACAGTCCCCCAAAGCTCCCTATTCAGTGCACGGGCGGTGTGCAGGGATCCTGTCACCTCTCCTTTCCTGTGGGGAAAGCACAGGCCTAGTCCGCGAGTCGGCCTGAGCGCCAGAGTAAAAGGCCAAGCGATGCCTACACCGGGAGATGGTAGTGTGCATGGAGTGCCATCCTAGGCTAAACGCGCTACTGCACGGTTGTGACTGTGTCTGCGTAGTTCGGCCTGGCAGGGTGAACCCAGGACGCGAACATGGAGCCAGGGAAAGCAAGGCCCAAGAGGCACCAGCTCTCCCGCAGCTCTTCTTCCCTGACGCGACAGAAGCCTTGCTGAGGAAGCAGTGGCGAAGGGCTGTTTGCTCCAAACCAAAGCCTCTGCGAAAGGACAGCATTCCCCGAGAAATGTTTTGGGGGCTGCTGCTGCGTGCCTGAGCCCCATCTCGCGGTGGGAGAAACCCGCATACAGCGAAAGCCCCTTTGCCTTGGCATCTCCCCTTGGAAAGCACAGCATTCGTTGGGAAATCAGAGTTGGGTTTGGGGATGCTGCTGCTGCTTGCCTAAGCGAGTCTCCGCAGCATGTTGGAAGATACCCGCATGGAGCGAAATCCTCTTTGCCCTAGCATCCTTTCTGCCTGAGAGAGAAGCATGGTTGCTCAAGTCTGTCACCACACTTCCCAGGAGCAAGTGTGGGGAAGGCACAGCACGCCGCCCCCGAGGAAGAGAAGGATCCCTTGGCCTTGGGGTCGGGAAACGCTCGGGAACAGGATAGCCTGCCGCGGCACGAAATGCAGGCCGGTGGCCAGACATGTGTCACCCGCTCCCTGTGCGGAGAGATGGAAGCCTGGCTGCTAAGGAGACATGAGGGGACGATTAGGCAGGGGCGCGTGCTCCACTCTAAGGAGTCTGGGCAGACGGCAGGCCTGTCCTGTGCCTCTGTTACCAAGGGGACACCATCTCCTTGGCCACCTGTCCCAACGGCAGACTTGGGCTTGCCACCAGGTGCCATACCCGGAACTCGCAGAAACAACCCCATGGAGAAACGTGCAGTCAGATGCCCTCTTCCACCAAGATGTGGCAGCATTGTGGGTGGCCGGGGTGTGCCGGGGAAAGAGTGGAGACAGTCCCCACTGTTCCCCATCCCAGTGCTCGGGCCTTGTGCAGGGATCCTGTTGCCTCCTCTCTCCTGTGGTGAAGGCACAGGCCTTGACCCCGAGTCTGCCCGAGCGCAAGAGCAAAAGGCAAAGCCTTACCTACGCCAGGAGATGGTAATAGCCATAGAGTGTCATGCTAGGCCACGCACGCTGCTGCAGGGTTGTGACTGTGTCTGCTTAGATCGGCTTAGCAAGGTGAACCCCGGGCGCGAACTTGGAGCCCGGGAAAACAAGGCCCAAGAGGCACCAGCTCTCCCGCGGCTCTTCTTTCCAGCCGCGACAGAGCGAACGACCAAAGCCTTGCTGAGGAAGCAGAAGCGAAGTGCGGTTTGCGCCAAGCTGAAAACCTCTGCGAAAGCATAGCAGTCGCTGGGAAATCAGAGTCGGTTCTGTGGGCTGCTTTTGTTGCTTGCCTTAGCCTAGTATTCGCAGCACGATGGGAAAAACCCGCATAGAGCGAAAGCTTCTTGGCCGGGGCATCCCCTCTGGGAAAGCACAGCATTCTCTGGGAAATCAGAGTCGGGTCTGTGGGATGCTGCCTGCTGCTTGCCGGAGCTAGTCTCCCCTGCACGGTGGAATAAACCCGCATGGGGCGAAATTCTCTTTGCCTGGGCTTCCGCTCTGCCTGAGAGAGAAGCGCGGTGGTGCCTGTGGAAAGAGCCTTAAGGAAAGGGACACATCTGTCACTGCAGAGCGAAGGAAGCCGGGCTGCTAAGGAGACACGAGGGGAAGATTAGGGCAGGGGAAAGGGCTCCACTCTGAGGAAGGAGTCTGGGCAGAAAGCATGCCTGTCCTGAGCCTTTGGGCCCAAGGAGACAGCAGCTCCTTGGCCACCTGACCGTTTTGGAGCCATGGGCTTGCCACCAGGCGCCTACCCTAAACTCGAGAAATAACTCCCAGAAAGACCTGGCCATCAGATGCCATCTTCCTCCGGGATGTAGAAGCTTGGAGGAGGCCCGGGTTTTAAGGGGAAGGAGTGGTGACAGTCCCCCAAAGCTCCCTATTCAGTGCACGGGCGGTGTGCAGGGATCCTGTCACCTCTCCTTTCCTGTCGGGAAAGCACAGGCCTAGCCCGCGAGTCGGCCTGAGCGCCAGAGTAAAAGGCCAAGCGATGTCTACACCGGGAGATGGTAGTGTGCATGGAGTGCCATCCTAGGCTAAGCGCGCTACTGCACGGTTGTGACTGTGTCTACTTAGTTCGGCCTGTCAGGGTGAACCCAGGACGCGAACATGGAGCCAGAGAAAGCAAGGCCCAAGAGGCACCAGCTCTCCCGCAGCTCTTCTTCCCTGACGCGACAGAAGCCTTGCTGAGGAAGCAGTGGCGAAGGGCTGTTTGCTCCAAACCAAAGCCTCTGCGAAAGGACAGCATTCCCCGAGAAATGTTTTGGGGGCTGCTGCTGCGTGCCTGAGCCCCATCTCGCGGAGGGAGAAACCCGCATACAGCGAAAGCCCCTTTGCCTTGGCATCTCCCCTTGGAAAGCACAGCATTCGTTGGGAAATCAGAGTTGGGTTTGGGGATGCTGCTGCTGCTTGCCTAAGCGAGTCTCCGCAGCATGTTGGAAGATACCCGCATGGAGCGAAATCCTCTTTGCCCTAGCATCCTTTCTGCCTGAGAGAGAAGCATGGTTGCTCACGTCTGTCACCACGCTCCCCAGGAGCAAGTGTGGGTAAGGCACAGCACGCCGCCCCCGGGGATGGAAGGATCCCTTGGCCTTGGGGTCGGGAAACGCTCGGGAAGCAGAATAGCCTGCCGAGGCATGAACAGCAGGCCATGAGAAGACAAGTGTACTCTCCTCCCTGTGGGGAGAGATTGAAGCCTGGCTGCTAAGGAGACATGAGGGGAAGACAAGGGCATGGGTGCGTGATCCACTCTGAGGAAGGAGTCTGGGCAGAAGGCAGGACTGTCCTGTGCCTCTTGTCCCAAGGGGAAAGCATCTCTTTGGCCACCTGTCCCAAGGGCAGACTTGGGCTTGCCAACCAGGTGCCATACCCGGAACTCGCAGAAACAACCCCATAGAGAAACGTGCAGTCAGATGCCATCTTCCACCAAGATATGGCAGCATTGTGGGTGGCCGGGGGTGTGCCGGGGAAAGAGTGGAGACAGTCCCCACGGTTCCCCATCCCAGTGCTCGGGCCCTGTGCAGGCATCCTGTCGCCTCTTCTCTCCTGTGGTGAAGGCACTGGCCTTGACCCCGAGTCTGCCCGAGCGCCGGAGCAAAAGGCAAAGCCTTACCTACGCCAGGAGATGGTAATAGGCATAGAGTATCATGCTAGGCCACGCACGCTGCTGCAGGGTTGTGACTGTGTCTGCTTAGATCGCCTTAGCAAGGTGAACCCCGGGCGCGAACTTGGAGCCCGGGGAAACAAGGCCCAAGAGGCACCAGCTCTCCCGCGGCTCTTCTTTCCAGCCGCGACAGAGCAAACGACCAAAGCCTTGCTGAGGAAGCAGCAGCGAAGTGCGGTTTACGCAAAGCTGAAAACCTCTGCGAAAGCATACCAGTCACTGGGAAATCAGAGTCGGTTCTGTGGGATGCTGCCTGCTGCTTGCTGGAGCTAGTCTCCACTGCACGGTGGAATAAACCCGCATGGAGCGAAATCCTCTTTGCCTGGGCTACCGCTCTGCCTGAGAGAGAAGCGCGGTGGTGCCTGTGGAAAGAGCCTTAGGGAAAGGGACACATCTGTCACTGCAGAGCGAAGGAAGCCGGGCTGCTAAGGAGACACGAGGGGAAGATTAGGGCAGGGGAAAGGGCTCCACTCTGAGGAAGGAGTCTGGGCAGAAAGCATGCCTGTCCTGAGCCTTTGGGCCCAAGGAGACAGCAGCTCCTTGGCCACCTGACCGTGGTGGAGCCATGGGCTTGCCACCAGGCGCCTACCCTAAACTCGAGAAACAACTCCCAGAAAGACCTGGCCATCAGATGCCGTCTTCCTCCGGGATGTAGAAGCGTGGAGGAGGCCCGGGTTTTAAGGGGAAGGAGTGGTGACAGTCCCCCAAAGCTCCCTATTCAGTGCACGGGCGGTGTGCAGGGATCCTGTCACCTCTCCTTTCCTGTGGGGAAAGCACAGGCCTAGTCCGCGAGTCGGCCTGAGCGCCAGAGTAAAAGGCCAAGCGATGCCTACACCGGGAGATGGTAGTGTGCATGGAGTGCCATCCTAGGCTAAACGCGCTACTGCACGGTTGTGACTGTGTCTGCGTAGTTCGGCCTGGCAGGGTGAACCCAGGACGCGAACATGGAGCCAGGGAAAGCAAGGCCCAAGAGGCACCAGCTCTCCCGCAGCTCTTCTTCCCTGACGCGACAGAAGCCTTGCTGAGGAAGCAGTGGCGAAGGGCTGTTTGCTCCAAGCAAAGCCTCTGCGAAAGGACAGCATTCCCCGAGAAATGTTTTGGGGGCTGCTGCTGCGTGCCTGAGCCCCATCTCGCGGTGGGAGAAACCCGCATACAGCGAAAGCCCCTTTGCCTTGGCATCTCCCCTTGGAAAGCACAGCATTCGTTGGGAAATCAGAGTTGGGTTTGGGGATGCTGCTGCTGCTTGCCTAAGCGAGTCTCCGCAGCATGTTGGAAGATACCCGCATGGAGCGAAATCCTCTTTGCCCTAGCATCCTTTCTGCCTGAGAGAGAAGCATGGTTGCTCACGTCTGTCACCACGCTCCCCAGGAGCAAGTGTGGGTAAGGCACAGCACGCCGCCCCCGGGGAAGAGAAGGATCCCTTGGCCTTGGGGTCGGGAAACGCTCGGGAAGCAGAATAGCCTGCCGAGGCATGAACAGCAGGCCATGAGAAGACAAGTGTCCTCTCCTCCCTGTGGGGAGAGATTGAAACCTGGCTTCTAAGGAGACATGAGGGGAAGACAAGGGCATGGGTGCGTGCTCCACTCTGAGGAAGGAGTCTGGGCAGAAGGCAGGCCTGTCCTGTGCCTCTTGTCCCAAGGGGAAAGCATCTCTTTGGCCACCTGTCCCAAGGGCAGACTTGGGCTTGCCAACCAGGTGCCATACCCGGAACTCGCAGAAACAACCCCATAGAGAAACGTGCAGTCAGATGCCATCTTCCACCAAGATATGGCAGCATTGTGGGTGGCCGGGGGTGTGCCGGGGAAAGAGTGGAGACAGTCCCCACCGTTCCCTATCCCAGTGCTCGGGCCCTGTGCAGGGATCCTGTCGCCTCTTCTCTCCTGTGTGAAGGCACTGGCCTTGACCCCGAGTCTGCCCGAGCGCCGGAGCAAAAGGCAAAGCCTTACCTACGCCAGGAGATGGTAATAGGCATAGAGTGGCTTGCTAGGCCACGCACGCTGCTGCAGGGTTGTGACTGTGTCTGCTTAGATCGGCTTAGCAAGGTGAACCCCGGGCGCGAACTTGGAGCAGGGGGAAACAAGGCCCAAGAGGCACCAGCTCTCCCGCGGCTCTTCTTTCCAGCCGCGACAGAGCAAACGACCAAAGCCTTGCTGAGGAAGCAGCAGCGAAGTGCGGTTTGCGCCAAGCTGAAAACCTCTGCGAAAGCATAGCAGTCGCTGGGAAATCAGAGTCGGTTCTGTGGGATGCTGCCTGCTGCTTGCCGGAGCTAGTCTCCACTGCACGGTGGAATAAACCCGCATGGAGCGAAATCCTCTTTGCCTGGGCTTCCGCTCTGCCTGAGAGAGAAGCGCGGTGGTGCCTGTGGAAAGAGCCTTAAGGAAAGGGACACATCTGTCACTGCAGAGCGAAGGAAGCCGGGCTGCTAAGGAGACACGAGGGGAAGATTAGGGCAGGGGAAAGGGCTCCACTCTGAGGAAGGAGTCTGGGCAGAAAGCATGCCTGTCCTGAGCCTTTGGGCCCAAGGAGACAGCAGCTCCTTGGCCACCTGACCGTGGTGGAGCCATGGGCTTGCCACCAGGCGCCTACGCTAAACTCGAGAAACAACTCCCAGAAAGACCTGGCCATCAGATGCCGTCTTCCTCCGGGATGTAGAAGCTTGGAGGAGGCCCGGGTTTTAAGGGGAAGGAGTGGTGACAGTCCCCCAAAGCTCCCTATTCAGTGCACGGGCGGTGTGCAGGGATCCTGTCACCTCTCCTTTCCTGTGGGGAAAGCACAGGCCTAGTCCGCGAGTCGGCCTGAGCGCCAGAGTAAAAGGCCAAGCGATGCCTACACCGGGAGATGGTAGTGTGCATGGAGTGCCATCCTAGGCTAAACGCGCTACTGCACGGTTGTGACTGTGTCTGCGTAGTTCGGCCTGGCAGGGTGAACCCAGGACGCGAACATGGAGCCAGGGAAAGCAAGGCCCAAGAGGCACCAGCTCTCCCGCAGCTCTTCTTCCCTGACGCGACAGAAGCCTTGCTGAGGAAGCAGTGGCGAAGGGCTGTTTGCTCCAAACCAAAGCCTCTGCGAAAGGACAGCATTCCCCGAGAAATGTTTTGGGGGCTGCTGCTGCGTGCCTGAGCCCCATCTCGCGGAGGGAGAAACCCGCATACAGCGAAAGCCCCTTTGCCTTGGCATCTCCCCTTGGAAAGCACAGCATTCGTTGGGAAATCAGAGTTGGGTTTGGGGATGCTGCTGCTGCTTGCCTAAGCGAGTCTCCGCAGCATGTTGGAAGATACCCGCATGGAGCGAAATCCTCTTTGCCCTAGCATCCTTTCTGCCTGAGAGAGAAGCATGGTTGCTCAAGTCTGTCACCACACTTCCCAGGAGCAAGTGTGGGGAAGGCACAGCACGCCGCCCCCGAGGAAGAGAAGGATCCCTTGGCCTTGGAGTCGGGAAACGCTCGGGAACAGGATAGCCTGCCGCGGCACGAAATGCAGGCCGGTGGCCAGACATGTGTCACCCGCTCCCTGTGCGGAGAGATGGAAGCCTGGCTGCTAAGGAGACATGAGGGGACGATTAGGCAGGGGCGCGTGCTCCACTCTAAGGAGTCTGGGCAGACGGCAGGCCTGTCCTGTGCCTCTGTTACCAAGGGGACACCATCTCCTTGGCCACCTGTCCCAACGGCAGACTTGGGCTTGCCACCAGGTGCCATACCCGGAACTCGCAGAAACAACCCCATGGAGAAATGTGCAGTCAGATGCCCTCTTCCACCAAGATGTGGCAGCATTGTGGGTGGCCGGGGTGTGCCGGGGAAAGAGTGGAGACAGTCCCCACTGTTCCCCATCCCAGTGCTCGGGCCTTGTGCAGGGATCCTGTTGCCTCCTCTCTCCTGTGGTGAAGGCACAGGCCTTGACCCCGAGTCTGCCCGAGCGCAAGAGCAAAAGGCAAAGCCTTACCTACGCCAGGAGATGGTAATAGCCATAGAGTGTCATGCTAGGCCACGCACGCTGCTGCAGGGTTGTGACTGTGTCTGCTTAGATCGGCTTAGCAAGGTGAACCCCGGGCGCGAACTTGGAGCCCGGGAAAACAAGGCCCAAGAGGCACCAGCTCTCCCGCGGCTCTTCTTTCCAGCCGCGACAGAGCGAACGACCAAAGCCTTGCTGAGGAAGCAGAAGCGAAGTGCGGTTTGCGCCAAGCTGAAAACCTCTGCGAAAGCATAGCAGTCGCTGGGAAATCAGAGTCGGTTCTGTGGGCTGCTTTTGTTGCTTGCCTTAGCCTAGTATTCGCAGCACGATGGGAAAAACCCGCATAGAGCGAAAGCTTCTTGGCCGGGGCATCCCCTCTGGGAAAGCACAGCATTCTCTGGGAAATCAGAGTCGGGTCTGTGGGATGCTGCCTGCTGCTTGCCGGAGCTAGTCTCCCCTGCACGGTGGAATAAACCCGCATGGGGCGAAATTCTCTTTGCCTGGGCTTCCGCTCTGCCTGAGAGAGAAGCGCGGTGGTGCCTGTGGAAAGAGCCTTAAGGAAAGGGACACATCTGTCACTGCAGAGCGAAGGAAGCCGGGCTGCTAAGGAGACACGAGGGGAAGATTAGGGCAGGGGAAAGGCTCCACTCTGAGGAAGGAGTCTGGGCAGAAAGCATGCCTGTCCTGAGCCTTTGGGCCCAAGGAGACAGCAGCTCCTTGGCCACCTGACCGTTTTGGAGCCATGGGCTTGCCACCAGGCGCCTACCCTAAACTCGAGAAATAACTCCCAGAAAGACCTGGCCATCAGATGCCGTCTTCCTCCGGGATGTAGAAGCTTGGAGGAGGCCCGGGTTTTAAGGGGAAGGAGTGGTGACAGTCCCCCAAAGCTCCCTATTCAGTGCACGGGCGGTGTGCAGGGATCCTGTCACCTCTCCTTTCCTGTGGGGAAAGCACAGGCCTAGTCCGCGAGTCGGCCTGAGCGCCAGAGTAAAAGGCCAAGCGATGCCTACACCGGGAGATGGTAGTGTGCATGGAGTGCCATCCTAGGCTAAACGCGCTACTGCACGGTTGTGACTGTGTCTGCGTAGTTCGGCCTGGCAGGGTGAACCCAGGACGCGAACATGGAGCCAGGGAAAGCAAGGCCCAAGAGGCACCAGCTCTCCCGCAGCTCTTCTTCCCTGACGCGACAGAAGCCTTGCTGAGGAAGCAGTGGCGAAGGGCTGTTTGCTCCAAACCAAAGCCTCTGCGAAAGGACAGCATTCCCCGAGAAATGTTTTGGGGGCTGCTGCTGCGTGCCTGAGCCCCATCTCGCGGTGGGAGAAACCCGCATACAGCGAAAGCCCCTTTGCCTTGGCATCTCCCCTTGGAAAGCACAGCATTCGTTGGGAAATCAGAGTTGGGTTTGGGGATGCTGCTGCTGCTTGCCTAAGCGAGTCTCCGCAGCATGTTGGAAGATACCCGCATGGAGCGAAATCCTCTTTGCCCTAGCATCCTTTCTGCCTGAGAGAGAAGCATGGTTGCTCAAGTCTGTCACCACACTTCCCAGGAGCAAGTGTGGGGAAGGCACAGCACGCCGCCCCCGAGGAAGAGAAGGATCCCTTGGCCTTGGGGTCGGGAAACGCTCGGGAACAGGATAGCCTGCCGCGGCACGAAATGCAGGCCGGTGGCCAGACATGTGTCACCCGCTCCCTGTGCGGAGAGATGGAAGCCTGGCTGCTAAGGAGACATGAGGGGACGATTAGGCAGGGGCGCGTGCTCCACTCTAAGGAGTCTGGGCAGACGGCAGGCCTGTCCTGTGCCTCTGTTACCAAGGGGACACCATCTCCTTGGCCACCTGTCCCAACGGCAGACTTGGGCTTGCCACCAGGTGCCATACCCGGAACTCGCAGAAACAACCCCATGGAGAAACGTGCAGTCAGATGCCCTCTTCCACCAAGATGTGGCAGCATTGTGGGTGGCCGGGGTGTGCCGGGGAAAGAGTGGAGACAGTCCCCACTGTTCCCCATCCCAGTGCTCGGGCCTTGTGCAGGGATCCTGTTGCCTCCTCTCTCCTGTGGTGAAGGCACAGGCCTTGACCCCGAGTCTGCCCGAGCGCAAGAGCAAAAGGCAAAGCCTTACCTACGCCAGGAGATGGTAATAGCCATAGAGTGTCATGCTAGGCCACGCACGCTGCTGCAGGGTTGTGACTGTGTCTGCTTAGATCGGCTTAGCAAGGTGAACCCCGGGCGCGAACTTGGAGCCCGGGAAAACAAGGCCCAAGAGGCACCAGCTCTCCCGCGGCTCTTCTTTCCAGCCGCGACAGAGCGAACGACCAAAGCCTTGCTGAGGAAGCAGAAGCGAAGTGCGGTTTGCGCCAAGCTGAAAACCTCTGCGAAAGCATAGCAGTCGCTGGGAAATCAGAGTCGGTTCTGTGGGCTGCTTTTGTTGCTTGCCTTAGCCTAGTATTCGCAGCACGATGGGAAAAACCCGCATAGAGCGAAAGCTTCTTGGCCGGGGCATCCCCTCTGGGAAAGCACAGCATTCTCTGGGAAATCAGAGTCGGGTCTGTGGGATGCTGCCTGCTGCTTGCCGGAGCTAGTCTCCCCTGCACGGTGGAATAAACCCGCATGGGGCGAAATTCTCTTTGCCTGGGCTTCCGCTCTGCCTGAGAGAGAAGCGCGGTGGTGCCTGTGGAAAGAGCCTTAAGGAAAGGGACACATCTGTCACTGCAGAGCGAAGGAAGCCGGGCTGCTAAGGAGACACGAGGGGAAGATTAGGGCAGGGGAAAGGGCTCCACTCTGAGGAAGGAGTCTGGGCAGAAAGCATGCCTGTCCTGAGCCTTTGGGCCCAAGGAGACAGCAGCTCCTTGGCCACCTGACCGTTTTGGAGCCATGGGCTTGCCACCAGGCGCCTACCCTAAACTCGAGAAATAACTCCCAGAAAGACCTGGCCATCAGATGCCATCTTCCTCCGGGATGTAGAAGCTTGGAGGAGGCCCGGGTTTTAAGGGGAAGGAGTGGTGACAGTCCCCCAAAGCTCCCTATTCAGTGCACGGGCGGTGTGCAGGGATCCTGTCACCTCTCCTTTCCTGTCGGGAAAGCACAGGCCTAGTCCGCGAGTCGGCCTGAGCGCCAGAGTAAAAGGCCAAGCGATGTCTACACCGGGAGATGGTAGTGTGCATGGAGTGCCATCCTAGGCTAAGCGCGCTACTGCACGGTTGTGACTGTGTCTGCTTAGTTCGGCCTGTCAGGGTGAACCCAGGACGCGAACATGGAGCCAGGGAAAGCAAGGCCCAAGAGGCACCAGCTCTCCCGCAGCTCTTCTTCCCTGACGCGACAGAAGCCTTGCTGAGGAAGCAGTGGCGAAGGGCTGTTTGCTCCAAACCAAAGCCTCTGCGAAAGGACAGCATTCCCCGAGAAATGTTTTGGGGGCTGCTGCTGCGTGCCTGAGCCCCATCTCGCGGTGGGAGAAACCCGCATACAGCGAAAGCCCCTTTGCCTTGGCATCTCCCCTTGGAAAGCACAGCATTCGTTGGGAAATCAGAGTTGGGTTTGGGGATGCTGCTGCTGCTTGCCTAAGCGAGTCTCCGCAGCATGTTGGAAGATACCCGCATGGAGCGAAATCCTCTTTGCCCTAGCATCCTTTCTGCCTGAGAGAGAAGCATGGTTGCTCACGTCTGTCACCACGCTCCCCAGGAGCAAGTGTGGGTAAGGCACAGCACGCCGCCCCCGGGGATGGAAGGATCCCTTGGCCTTGGGGTCGGGAAACGCTCGGGAAGCAGAATAGCCTGCCGAGGCATGAACAGCAGGCCATGAGAAGACAAGTGTACTCTCCTCCCTGTGGGGAGAGATTGAAGCCTGGCTGCTAAGGAGACATGAGGGGAAGACAAGGGCATGGGTGCGTGATCCACTCTGAGGAAGGAGTCTGGGCAGAAGGCAGGACTGTCCTGTGCCTCTTGTCCCAAGGGGAAAGCATCTCTTTGGCCACCTGTCCCAAGGGCAGACTTGGGCTTGCCAACCAGGTGCCATACCCGGAACTCGCAGAAACAACCCCATAGAGAAACGTGCAGTCAGATGCCATCTTCCACCAAGATATGGCAGCATTGTGGGTGGCCGGGGGTGTGCCGGGGAAAGAGTGGAGACAGTCCCCACGGTTCCCCATCCCAGTGCTCGGGCCCTGTGCAGGCATCCTGTCGCCTCTTCTCTCCTGTGGTGAAGGCACTGGCCTTGACCCCGAGTCTGCCCGAGCGCCGGAGCAAAAGGCAAAGCCTTACCTACGCCAGGAGATGGTAATAGGCATAGAGTGGCTTGCTAGGCCACGCACGCTGCTGCAGGGTTGTGACTGTGTCTGCTTAGATCGGCTTAGCAAGGTGAACCCCGGGCGCGAACTTGGAGCAGGGGGAAACAAGGCCCAAGAGGCACCAGCTCTCCCGCGGCTCTTCTTTCCAGCCGCGACAGAGCAAACGACCAAAGCCTTGCTGAGGAAGCAGCAGCGAAGTGCGGTTTGCGCCAAGCTGAAAACCTCTGCGAAAGCATAGCAGTCGCTGGGAAATCAGAGTCGGTTCTGTGGGATGCTGCCTGCTGCTTGCCGGAGCTAGTCTCCACTGCACGGTGGAATAAACCCGCATGGAGCGAAATCCTCTTTGCCTGGGCTTCCGCTCTGCCTGAGAGAGAAGCGCGGTGGTGCCTGTGGAAAGAGCCTTAAGGAAAGGGACACATCTGTCACTGCAGAGCGAAGGAAGCCGGGCTGCTAAGGAGACACGAGGGGAAGATTAGGGCAGGGGAAAGGCTCCACTCTGAGGAAGGAGTCTGGGCAGAAAGCATGCCTGTCCTGAGCCTTTGGGCCCAAGGAGACAGCAGCTCCTTGGCCACCTGACCGTGGTGGAGCCATGGGCTTGCCACCAGGCGCCTACGCTAAACTCGAGAAACAACTCCCAGAAAGACCTGGCCATCAGATGCCGTCTTCCTCCGGGATGTAGAAGCTTGGAGGAGGCCCGGGTTTTAAGGGGAAGGAGTGGTGACAGTCCCCCAAAGCTCCCTATTCAGTGCACGGGCGGTGTGCAGGGATCCTGTCACCTCTCCTTTCCTGTGGGGAAAGCACAGGCCTAGTCCGCGAGTCGGCCTGAGCGCCAGAGTAAAAGGCCAAGCGATGCCTACACCGGGAGATGGTAGTGTGCATGGAGTGCCATCCTAGGCTAAACGCGCTACTGCACGGTTGTGACTGTGTCTGCGTAGTTCGGCCTGGCAGGGTGAACCCAGGACGCGAACATGGAGCCAGGGAAAGCAAGGCCCAAGAGGCACCAGCTCTCCCGCAGCTCTTCTTCCCTGACGCGACAGAAGCCTTGCTGAGGAAGCAGTGGCGAAGGGCTGTTTGCTCCAAACCAAAGCCTCTGCGAAAGGACAGCATTCCCCGAGAAATGTTTTGGGGGCTGCTGCTGCGTGCCTGAGCCCCATCTCGCGGTGGGAGAAACCCGCATACAGCGAAAGCCCCTTTGCCTTGGCATCTCCCCTTGGAAAGCACAGCATTCGTTGGGAAATCAGAGTTGGGTTTGGGGATGCTGCTGCTGCTTGCCTAAGCGAGTCTCCGCAGCATGTTGGAAGATACCCGCATGGAGCGAAATCCTCTTTGCCCTAGCATCCTTTCTGCCTGAGAGAGAAGCATGGTTGCTCAAGTCTGTCACCACACTTCCCAGGAGCAAGTGTGGGGAAGGCACAGCACGCCGCCCCCGAGGAAGAGAAGGATCCCTTGGCCTTGGGGTCGGGAAACGCTCGGGAACAGGATAGCCTGCCGCGGCACGAAATGCAGGCCGGTGGCCAGACATGTGTCACCCGCTCCCTGTGCGGAGAGATGGAAGCCTGGCTGCTAAGGAGACATGAGGGGACGATTAGGCAGGGGCGCGTGCTCCACTCTAAGGAGTCTGGGCAGACGGCAGGCCTGTCCTGTGCCTCTGTTACCAAGGGGACACCATCTCCTTGGCCACCTGTCCCAACGGCAGACTTGGGCTTGCCACCAGGTGCCATACCCGGAACTCGCAGAAACAACCCCATGGAGAAATGTGCAGTCAGATGCCCTCTTCCACCAAGATGTGGCAGCATTGTGGGTGGCCGGGGTGTGCCGGGGAAAGAGTGGAGACAGTCCCCACTGTTCCCCATCCCAGTGCTCGGGCCTTGTGCAGGGATCCTGTTGCCTCCTCTCTCCTGTGGTGAAGGCACAGGCCTTGACCCCGAGTCTGCCCGAGCGCAAGAGCAAAAGGCAAAGCCTTACCTACGCCAGGAGATGGTAATAGCCATAGAGTGTCATGCTAGGCCACGCACGCTGCTGCAGGGTTGTGACTGTGTCTGCTTAGATCGGCTTAGCAAGGTGAACCCCGGGCGCGAACTTGGAGCCCGGGAAAACAAGGCCCAAGAGGCACCAGCTATCCCGCGGCTCTTCTTTCCAGCCGCGACAGAGCGAACGACCAAAGCCTTGCTGAGGAAGCAGAAGCGAAGTGCGGTTTGCGCCAAGCTGAAAACCTCTGCGAAAGCATAGCAGTCGCTGGGAAATCAGAGTCGGTTCTGTGGGCTGCTTTTGTTGCTTGCCTTAGCCTAGTATTCGCAGCACGATGGGAAAAACCCGCATAGAGCGAAAGCTTCTTGGCCGGGGCATCCCCTCTGGGAAAGCACAGCATTCTCTGGGAAATCAGAGTCGGGTCTGTGGGATGCTGCCTGCTGCTTGCCGGAGCTAGTCTCCCCTGCACGGTGGAATAAACCCGCATGGGGCGAAATTCTCTTTGCCTGGGCTTCCGCTCTGCCTGAGAGAGAAGCGCGGTGGTGCCTGTGGAAAGAGCCTTAAGGAAAGGGACACATCTGTCACTGCAGAGCGAAGGAAGCCGGGCTGCTAAGGAGACACGAGGGGAAGATTAGGGCAGGGGAAAGGGCTCCACTCTGAGGAAGGAGTCTGGGCAGAAAGCATGCCTGTCCTGAGCCTTTGGGCCCAAGGAGACAGCAGCTCCTTGGCCACCTGACCGTTTTGGAGCCATGGGCTTGCCACCAGGCGCCTACCCTAAACTCGAGAAATAACTCCCAGAAAGACCTGGCCATCAGATGCCGTCTTCCTCCGGGATGTAGAAGCTTGGAGGAGGCCCGGGTTTTAAGGGGAAGGAGTGGTGACAGTCCCCCAAAGCTCCCTATTCAGTGCACGGGCGGTGTGCAGGGATCCTGTCACCTCTCCTTTCCTGTCGGGAAAGCACAGGCCTAGTCCGCGAGTCGGCCTGAGCGCCAGAGTAAAAGGCCAAGCGATGTCTACACCGGGAGATGGTAGTGTGCATGGAGTGCCATCCTAGGCTAAGCGCGCTACTGCACGGTTGTGACTGTGTCTGCTTAGTTCGGCCTGTCAGGGTGAACCCAGGACGCGAACATGGAGCCAGAGAAAGCAAGGCCCAAGAGGCACCAGCTCTCCCGCAGCTCTTCTTCCCTGACGCGACAGAAGCCTTGCTGAGGAAGCAGTGGCGAAGGGCTGTTTGCTCCAAACCAAAGCCTCTGCGAAAGGACAGCATTCCCCGAGAAATGTTTTGGGGGCTGCTGCTGCGTGCCTGAGCCCCATCTCGCGGAGGGAGAAACCCGCATACAGCGAAAGCCCCTTTGCCTTGGCATCTCCCCTTGGAAAGCACAGCATTCGTTGGGAAATCAGAGTTGGGTTTGGGGATGCTGCTGCTGCTTGCCTCAGCGAGTCTCCGCAGCATGTTGGAAGATACCCGCATGGAGCGAAATCCTCTTTGCCCTAGCATCCTTTCTGCCTGAGAGAGAAGCATGGTTGCTCACGTCTGTCACCACGCTCCCCAGGAGCAAGTGTGGGTAAGGCACAGCACGCCGCCCCCGGGGATGGAAGGATCCCTTGGCCTTGGGGTCGGGAAACGCTCGGGAAGCAGAATAGCCTGCCGAGGCATGAACAGCAGGCCATGAGAAGACAAGTGTACTCTCCTCCCTGTGGGGAGAGATTGAAGCCTGGCTGCTAAGGAGACATGAGGGGAAGACAAGGGCATGGGTGCGTGATCCACTCTGAGGAAGGAGTCTGGGCAGAAGGCAGGCCTGTCCTGTGCCTCTTGTCCCAAGGGGAAAGCATCTCTTTGGCCACCTGTCCCAAGGGCAGACTTGGGCTTGCCAACCAGGTGCCATACCCGGAACTCGCAGAAACAACCCCATAGAGAAACGTGCAGTCAGATGCCATCTTCCACCAAGATATGGCAGCATTGTGGGTGGCCGGGGGTGTGCCGGGGAAAGAGTGGAGACAGTCCCCACGGTTCCCCATCCCAGTGCTCGGGCCCTGTGCAGGGATCCTGTCGCCTCTTCTCTCCTGTGGTGAAGGCACTGGCCTTGACCCCGAGTCTGCCCGAGCGCCGGAGCAAAAGGCAAAGCCTTACCTACGCCAGGAGATGGTAATAGGCATAGAGTGGCTTGCTAGGCCACGCACGCTGCTGCAGGGTTGTGACTGTGTCTGCTTAGATCGGCTTAGCAAGGTGAACCCCGGGCGCGAACTTGGAGCAGGGGGAAACAAGGCCCAAGAGGCACCAGCTCTCCCGCGGCTCTTCTTTCCAGCCGCGACAGAGCAAACGACCAAAGCCTTGCTGAGGAAGCAGCAGCGAAGTGCGGTTTGCGCCAAGCTGAAAACCTCTGCGAAAGCATAGCAGTCGCTGGGAAATCAGAGTCGGTTCTGTGGGATGCTGCCTGCTGCTTGCCGGAGCTAGTCTCCACTGCACGGTGGAATAAACCCGCATGGAGCGAAATCCTCTTTGCCTGGGCTTCCGCTCTGCATGAGAGAGAAGCGCGGTGGTGCCTGTGGAAAGAGCCTTAAGGAAAGGGACACATCTGTCACTGCAGAGCGAAGGAAGCCGGGCTGCTAAGGAGACACGAGGGGAAGATTAGGGCAGGGGAAAGGCTCCACTCTGAGGAAGGAGTCTGGGCAGAAAGCATGCCTGTCCTGAGCCTTTGGGCCCAAGGAGACAGCAGCTCCTTGGCCACCTGACCGTGGTGGAGCCATGGGCTTGCCACCAGGCGCCTACGCTAAACTCGAGAAACAACTCCCAGAAAGACCTGGCCATCAGATGCCGTCTTCCTCCGGGATGTAGAAGCTTGGAGGAGGCCCGGGTTTTAAGGGGAAGGAGTGGTGACAGTCCCCCAAAGCTCCCTATTCAGTGCACGGGCGGTGTGCAGGGATCCTGTCACCTCTCCTTTCCTGTGGGGAAAGCACAGGCCTAGTCCGCGAGTCGGCCTGAGCGCCAGAGTAAAAGGCCAAGCGATGCCTACACCGGGAGATGGTAGTGTGCATGGAGTGCCATCCTAGGCTAAACGCGCTACTGCACGGTTGTGACTGTGTCTGCGTAGTTCGGCCTGGCAGGGTGAACCCAGGACGCGAACATGGAGCCAGGGAAAGCAAGGCCCAAGAGGCACCAGCTCTCCCGCAGCTCTTCTTCCCTGACGCGACAGAAGCCTTGCTGAGGAAGCAGTGGCGAAGGGCTGTTTGCTCCAAACCAAAGCCTCTGCGAAAGGACAGCATTCCCCGAGAAATGTTTTGGGGGCTGCTGCTGCGTGCCTGAGCCCCATCTCGCGGTGGGAGAAACCCGCATACAGCGAAAGCCCCTTTGCCTTGGCATCTCCCCTTGGAAAGCACAGCATTCGTTGGGAAATCAGAGTTGGGTTTGGGGATGCTGCTGCTGCTTGCCTAAGCGAGTCTCCGCAGCATGTTGGAAGATACCCGCATGGAGCGAAATCCTCTTTGCCCTAGCATCCTTTCTGCCTGAGAGAGAAGCATGGTTGCTCAAGTCTGTCACCACACTTCCCAGGAGCAAGTGTGGGGAAGGCACAGCACGCCGCCCCCGAGGAAGAGAAGGATCCCTTGGCCTTGGGGTCGGGAAACGCTCGGGAACAGGATAGCCTGCCGCGGCACGAAATGCAGGCCGGTGGCCAGACATGTGTCACCCGCTCCCTGTGCGGAGAGATGGAAGCCTGGCTGCTAAGGAGACATGAGGGGACGATTAGGCAGGGGCGCGTGCTCCACTCTAAGGAGTCTGGGCAGACGGCAGGCCTGTCCTGTGCCTCTGTTACCAAGGGGACACCATCTCCTTGGCCACCTGTCCCAACGGCAGACTTGGGCTTGCCACCAGGTGCCATACCCGGAACTCGCAGAAACAACCCCATGGAGAAATGTGCAGTCAGATGCCCTCTTCCACCAAGATGTGGCAGCATTGTGGGTGGCTGGGGTGTGCCGGGGAAAGAGTGGAGACAGTCCCCACTGTTCCCCATCCCAGTGCTCGGGCCTTGTGCAGGGATCCTGTTGCCTCCTCTCTCCTGTGGTGAAGGCACAGGCCTTGACCCCGAGTCTGCCCGAGCGCAAGAGCAAAAGGCAAAGCCTTACCTACGCCAGGAGATGGTAATAGCCATAGAGTGTCATGCTAGGCCACGCACGCTGCTGCAGGGTTGTGACTGTGTCTGCTTAGATCGGCTTAGCAAGGTGAACCCCGGGCGCGAACTTGGAGCCCGGGAAAACAAGGCCCAAGAGGCACCAGCTATCCCGTGGCTCTTCTTTCCAGCCGCGACAGAGCGAACGACCAAAGCCTTGCTGAGGAAGCAGAAGCGAAGTGCGGTTTGCGCCAAGCTGAAAACCTCTGCGAAAGCATAGCAGTCGCTGGGAAATCAGAGTCGGTTCTGTGGGCTGCTTTTGTTGCTTGCCTTAGCCTAGTATTCGCAGCACGATGGGAAAAACCCGCATAGAGCGAAAGCTTCTTGGCCGGGGCATCCCCTCTGGGAAAGCACAGCATTCTCTGGGAAATCAGAGTCGGGTCTGTGGGATGCTGCCTGCTGCTTGCCGGAGCTAGTCTCCCCTGCACGGTGGAATAAACCCGCATGGGGCGAAATTCTCTTTGCCTGGGCTTCCGCTCTGCCTGAGAGAGAAGCGCGGTGGTGCCTGTGGAAAGAGCCTTAAGGAAAGGGACACATCTGTCACTGCAGAGCGAAGGAAGCCGGGCTGCTAAGGAGACACGAGGGGAAGATTAGGGCAGGGGAAAGGGCTCCACTCTGAGGAAGGAGTCTGGGCAGAAAGCATGCCTGTCCTGAGCCTTTGGGCCCAAGGAGACAGCAGCTCCTTGGCCACCTGACCGTTTTGGAGCCATGGGCTTGCCACCAGGCGCCTACCCTAAACTCGAGAAATAACTCCCAGAAAGACCTGGCCATCAGATGCCGTCTTCCTCCGGGATGTAGAAGCTTGGAGGAGGCCCGGGTTTTAAGGGGAAGGAGTGGTGACAGTCCCCCAAAGCTCCCTATTCAGTGCACGGGCGGTGTGCAGGGATCCTGTCACCTCTCCTTTCCTGTCGGGAAAGCACAGGCCTAGTCCGCGAGTCGGCCTGAGCGCCAGAGTAAAAGGCCAAGCGATGTCTACACCGGGAGATGGTAGTGTGCATGGAGTGCCATCCTAGGCTAAGCGCGCTACTGCACGGTTGTGACTGTGTCTGCTTAGTTCGGCCTGTCAGGGTGAACCCAGGACGCGAACATGGAGCCAGAGAAAGCAAGGCCCAAGAGGCACCAGCTCTCCCGCAGCTCTTCTTCCCTGACGCGACAGAAGCCTTGCTGAGGAAGCAGTGGCGAAGGGCTGTTTGCTCCAAACCAAAGCCTCTGCGAAAGGACAGCATTCCCCGAGAAATGTTTTGGGGGCTGCTGCTGCGTGCCTGAGCCCCATCTCGCGGAGGGAGAAACCCGCATACAGCGAAAGCCCCTTTGCCTTGGCATCTCCCCTTGGAAAGCACAGCATTCGTTGGGAAATCAGAGTTGGGTTTGGGGATGCTGCTGCTGCTTGCCTCAGCGAGTCTCCGCAGCATGTTGGAAGATACCCGCATGGAGCGAAATCCTCTTTGCCCTAGCATCCTTTCTGCCTGAGAGAGAAGCATGGTTGCTCACGTCTGTCACCACGCTCCCCAGGAGCAAGTGTGGGTAAGGCACAGCACGCCGCCCCCGGGGATGGAAGGATCCCTTGGCCTTGGGGTCGGGAAACGCTCGGGAAGCAGAATAGCCTGCCGAGGCATGAACAGCAGGCCATGAGAAGACAAGTGTACTCTCCTCCCTGTGGGGAGAGATTGAAGCCTGGCTGCTAAGGAGACATGAGGGGAAGACAAGGGCATGGGTGCGTGATCCACTCTGAGGAAGGAGTCTGGGCAGAAGGCAGGACTGTCCTGTGCCTCTTGTCCCAAGGGGAAAGCATCTCTTTGGCCACCTGTCCCAAGGGCAGACTTGGGCTTGCCAACCAGGTGCCATACCCGGAACTCGCAGAAACAACCCCATAGAGAAACGTGCAGTCAGATGCCATCTTCCACCAAGATATGGCAGCATTGTGGGTGGCCGGGGGTGTGCCGGGGAAAGAGTGGAGACAGTCCCCACGGTTCCCCATCCCAGTGCTCGGGCCCTGTGCAGGCATCCTGTCGCCTCTTCTCTCCTGTGGTGAAGGCACTGGCCTTGACCCCGAGTCTGCCCGAGCGCCGGAGCAAAAGGCAAAGCCTTACCTACGCCAGGAGATGGTAATAGGCATAGAGTGGCTTGCTAGGCCACGCACGCTGCTGCAGGGTTGTGACTGTGTCTGCTTAGATCGGCTTAGCAAGGTGAACCCCGGGCGCGAACTTGGAGCAGGGGGAAACAAGGCCCAAGAGGCACCAGCTCTCCCGCGGCTCTTCTTTCCAGCCGCGACAGAGCAAACGACCAAAGCCTTGCTGAGGAAGCAGCAGCGAAGTGCGGTTTGCGCCAAGCTGAAAACCTCTGCGAAAGCATAGCAGTCGCTGGGAAATCAGAGTCGGTTCTGTGGGATGCTGCCTGCTGCTTGCCGGAGCTAGTCTCCACTGCAGGGTGGAATAAACCCGCATGGAGCGAAATCCTCTTTGCCTGGGCATCCGCTCTGCCTGAGAGAGAAGCGCGGTGGTGCCTGTGGAAAGAGCCTTAAGGAAAGGGACACATCTGTCACTGCAGAGCGAAGGAAGCCGGGCTGCTAAGGAGACACGAGGGGAAGATTAGGGCAGGGGAAAGGCTCCACTCTGAGGAAGGAGTCTGGGCAGAAAGCATGCCTGTCCTGAGCCTTTGGGCCCAAGGAGACAGCAGCTCCTTGGCCACCTGACCGTGGTGGAGCCATGGGCTTGCCACCAGGCGCCTACGCTAAACTTGAGAAACAACTCCCAGAAAGACCTGGCCATCAGATGCCGTCTTCCTCCGGGATGTAGAAGCTTGGAGGAGGCCCGGGTTTTAAGGGGAAGGAGTGGTGACAGTCCCCCAAAGCTCCCTATTCAGTGCACGGGCGGTGTGCAGGGATCCTGTCACCTCTCCTTTCCTGTGGGGAAAGCACAGGCCTAGTCCGCGAGTCGGCCTGAGCGCCAGAGTAAAAGGCCAAGCGATGCCTACACCGGGAGATGGTAGTGTGCATGGAGTGCCATCCTAGGCTAAACGCGCTACTGCACGGTTGTGACTGTGTCTGCGTAGTTCGGCCTGGCAGGGTGAACCCAGGACGCGAACATGGAGCCAGGGAAAGCAAGGCCCAAGAGGCACCAGCTCTCCCGCAGCTCTTCTTCCCTGACGCGACAGAAGCCTTGCTGAGGAAGCAGTGGCGAAGGGCTGTTTGCTCCAAACCAAAGCCTCTGCGAAAGGACAGCATTCCCCGAGAAATGTTTTGGGGGCTGCTGCTGCGTGCCTGAGCCCCATCTCGCGGTGGGAGAAACCCGCATACAGCGAAAGCCCCTTTGCCTTGGCATCTCCCCTTGGAAAGCACAGCATTCGTTGGGAAATCAGAGTTGGGTTTGGGGATGCTGCTGCTGCTTGCCTAAGCGAGTCTCCGCAGCATGTTGGAAGATACCCGCATGGAGCGAAATCCTCTTTGCCCTAGCATCCTTTCTGCCTGAGAGAGAAGCATGGTTGCTCAAGTCTGTCACCACACTTCCCAGTAGCAAGTGTGGGGAAGGCACAGCACGCCGCCCCCGAGGAAGAGAAGGATCCCTTGGCCTTGGGGTCGGGAAACGCTCGGGAACAGGATAGCCTGCCGTGGCACGAAATGCAGGCCGGTGGCCAGACATGTGTCACCCGCTCCCTGTGCGGAGAGATGGAAGCCTGGCTGCTAAGGAGACATGAGGGGACGATTAGGCAGGGGCGCGTGCTCCACTCTAAGGAGTCTGGGCAGACGGCAGGCCTGTCCTGTGCCTCTGTTACCAAGGGGACACCATCTCCTTGGCCACCTGTCCCAACGGCAGACTTGGGCTTGCCACCAGGTGCCATACCCGGAACTCGCAGAAACAACCCCATGGAGAAACGTGCAGTCAGATGCCCTCTTCCACCAAGATGTGGCAGCATTGTGGGTGGCCGGGGTGTGCCGGGGAAAGAGTGGAGACAGTCCCCACTGTTCCCCATCCCAGTGCTCGGGCCTTGTGCAGGGATCCTGTTGCCTCCTCTCTCCTGTGGTGAAGGCACAGGCCTTGACCCCGAGTCTGCCCGAGCGCAAGAGCAAAAGGCAAAGCCTTACCTACGCCAGGAGATGGTAATAGCCATAGAGTGTCATGCTAGGCCACGCACGCTGCTGCAGGGTTGTGACTGTGTCTGCTTAGATCGGCTTAGCAAGGTGAACCCCGGGCGCGAACTTGGAGCCCGGGAAAACAAGGCCCAAGAGGCACCAGCTCTCCCGCGGCTCTTCTTTCCAGCCGCGACAGAGCGAACGACCAAAGCCTTGCTGAGGAAGCAGAAGCGAAGTGCGGTTTGCGCCAAGCTGAAAACCTCTGCGAAAGCATAGCAGTCGCTGGGAAATCAGAGTCGGTTCTGTGGGCTGCTTTTGTTGCTTGCCTTAGCCTAGTATTCGCAGCACGATGGGAAAAACCCGCATAGAGCGAAAGCTTCTTGGCCGGGGCATCCCCTCTGGGAAAGCACAGCATTCTCTGGGAAATCAGAGTCGGGTCTGTGGGATGCTGCCTGCTGCTTGCCGGAGCTAGTCTCCCCTGCACGGTGGAATAAACCCGCATGGGGCGAAATTCTCTTTGCCTGGGCTTCCGCTCTGCCTGAGAGAGAAGCGCGGTGGTGCCTGTGGAAAGAGCCTTAAGGAAAGGGACACATCTGTCACTGCAGAGCGAAGGAAGCCGGGCTGCTAAGGAGACACGAGGGGAAGATTAGGGCAGGGGAAAGGGCTCCACTCTGAGGAAGGAGTCTGGGCAGAAAGCATGCCTGTCCTGAGCCTTTGGGCCCAAGGAGACAGCAGCTCCTTGGCCACCTGACCGTTTTGGAGCCATGGGCTTGCCACCAGGCGCCTACCCTAAACTCGAGAAATAACTCCCAGAAAGACCTGGCCATCAGATGCCATCTTCCTCCGGGATGTAGAAGCTTGGAGGAGGCCCGGGTTTTAAGGGGAAGGAGTGGTGACAGTCCCCCAAAGCTCCCTATTCAGTGCACGGGCGGTGTGCAGGGATCCTGTCACCTCTCCTTTCCTGTCGGGAAAGCACAGGCCTAGCCCGCGAGTCGGCCTGAGCGCCAGAGTAAAAGGCCAAGCGATGTCTACACCGGGAGATGGTAGTGTGCATGGAGTGCCATCCTAGGCTAAGCGCGCTACTGCACGGTTGTGACTGTGTCTACTTAGTTCGGCCTGTCAGGGTGAACCCAGGACGCGAACATGGAGCCAGAGAAAGCAAGGCCCAAGAGGCACCAGCTCTCCCGCAGCTCTTCTTCCCTGACGCGACAGAAGCCTTGCTGAGGAAGCAGTGGCGAAGGGCTGTTTGCTCCAAACCAAAGCCTCTGCGAAAGGACAGCATTCCCCGAGAAATGTTTTGGGGGCTGCTGCTGCGTGCCTGAGCCCCATCTCGCGGAGGGAGAAACCCGCATACAGCGAAAGCCCCTTTGCCTTGGCATCTCCCCTTGGAAAGCACAGCATTCGTTGGGAAATCAGAGTTGGGTTTGGGGATGCTGCTGCTGCTTGCCTAAGCGAGTCTCCGCAGCATGTTGGAAGATACCCGCATGGAGCGAAATCCTCTTTGCCCTAGCATCCTTTCTGCCTGAGAGAGAAGCATGGTTGCTCACGTCTGTCACCACGCTCCCCAGGAGCAAGTGTGGGTAAGGCACAGCACGCCGCCCCCGGGGATGGAAGGATCCCTTGGCCTTGGGGTCGGGAAACGCTCGGGAAGCAGAATAGCCTGCCGAGGCATGAACAGCAGGCCATGAGAAGACAAGTGTACTCTCCTCCCTGTGGGGAGAGATTGAAGCCTGGCTGCTAAGGAGACATGAGGGGAAGACAAGGGCATGGGTGCGTGATCCACTCTGAGGAAGGAGTCTGGGCAGAAGGCAGGACTGTCCTGTGCCTCTTGTCCCAAGGGGAAAGCATCTCTTTGGCCACCTGTCCCAAGGGCAGACTTGGGCTTGCCAACCAGGTGCCATACCCGGAACTCGCAGAAACAACCCCATAGAGAAACGTGCAGTCAGATGCCATCTTCCACCAAGATATGGCAGCATTGTGGGTGGCCGGGGGTGTGCCGGGGAAAGAGTGGAGACAGTCCCCACGGTTCCCCATCCCAGTGCTCGGGCCCTGTGCAGGCATCCTGTCGCCTCTTCTCTCCTGTGGTGAAGGCACTGGCCTTGACCCCGAGTCTGCCCGAGCGCCGGAGCAAAAGGCAAAGCCTTACCTACGCCAGGAGATGGTAATAGGCATAGAGTATCATGCTAGGCCACGCACGCTGCTGCAGGGTTGTGACTGTGTCTGCTTAGATCGCCTTAGCAAGGTGAACCCCGGGCGCGAACTTGGAGCCCGGGGAAACAAGGCCCAAGAGGCACCAGCTCTCCCGCGGCTCTTCTTTCCAGCCGCGACAGAGCAAACGACCAAAGCCTTGCTGAGGAAGCAGCAGCGAAGTGCGGTTTACGCAAAGCTGAAAACCTCTGCGAAAGCATACCAGTCACTGGGAAATCAGAGTCGGTTCTGTGGGATGCTGCCTGCTGCTTGCTGGAGCTAGTCTCCACTGCACGGTGGAATAAACCCGCATGGAGCGAAATCCTCTTTGCCTGGGCTACCGCTCTGCCTGAGAGAGAAGCGCGGTGGTGCCTGTGGAAAGAGCCTTAGGGAAAGGGACACATCTGTCACTGCAGAGCGAAGGAAGCCGGGCTGCTAAGGAGACACGAGGGGAAGATTAGGGCAGGGGAAAGGGCTCCACTCTGAGGAAGGAGTCTGGGCAGAAAGCATGCCTGTCCTGAGCCTTTGGGCCCAAGGAGACAGCAGCTCCTTGGCCACCTGACCGTGGTGGAGCCATGGGCTTGCCACCAGGCGCCTACCCTAAACTCGAGAAACAACTCCCAGAAAGACCTGGCCATCAGATGCCGTCTTCCTCCGGGATGTAGAAGCGTGGAGGAGGCCCGGGTTTTAAGGGGAAGGAGTGGTGACAGTCCCCCAAAGCTCCCTATTCAGTGCACGGGCGGTGTGCAGGGATCCTGTCACCTCTCCTTTCCTGTGGGGAAAGCACAGGCCTAGTCCGCGAGTCGGCCTGAGCGCCAGAGTAAAAGGCCAAGCGATGCCTACACCGGGAGATGGTAGTGTGCATGGAGTGCCATCCTAGGCTAAGCGCGCTACTGCACGGTTGTGACTGTGTCTGCGTAGTTCGGCCTGGCAGGGTGAACCCAGGACGCGAACATGGAGCCAGGGAACGCAAGGCCCAAGAGGCACCAGCTCTCCCGCAGCTCTTCTTCCCTGACGCGACAGAAGCCTTGCTGAGGAAGCAGTGGCGAAGGGCTGTTTGCTCCAAGCAAAGCCTCTGCGAAAGGACAGCATTCCCCGAGAAATGTTTTGGGGGCTGCTGCTGCGTGCCTGAGCCCCATCTCGCGGTGGGAGAAACCCGCATACAGCGAAAGCCCCTTTGCCTTGGCATCTCCCCTTGGAAAGCACAGCATTCGTTGGGAAATCAGAGTTGGGTTTGGGGATGCTGCTGCTGCTTGCCTAAGCGAGTCTCCGCAGCATGTTGGAAGATACCCGCATGGAGCGAAATCCTCTTTGCCCTAGCATCCTTTCTGCCTGAGAGAGAAGCATGGTTGCTCACGTCTGTCACCACGCTCCCCAGGAGCAAGTGTGGGTAAGGCACAGCACGCCGCCCCCGGGGAAGAGAAGGATCCCTTGGCCTTGGGGTCGGGAAACGCTCGGGAAGCAGAATAGCCTGCCGAGGCATGAACAGCAGGCCATGAGAAGACAAGTGTCCTCTCCTCCCTGTGGGGAGAGATTGAAACCTGGCTTCTAAGGAGACATGAGGGGAAGACAAGGGCATGGGTGCGTGCTCCACTCTGAGGAAGGAGTCTGGGCAGAAGGCAGGCCTGTCCTGTGCCTCTTGTCCCAAGGGGAAAGCATCTCTTTGGCCACCTGTCCCAAGGGCAGACTTGGGCTTGCCAACCAGGTGCCATACCCGGAACTCGCAGAAACAACCCCATAGAGAAACGTGCAGTCAGATGCCATCTTCCACCAAGATATGGCAGCATTGTGGGTGGCCGGGGGTGTGCCGGGGAAAGAGTGGAGACAGTCCCCACCGTTCCCTATCCCAGTGCTCGGGCCCTGTGCAGGGATCCTGTCGCCTCTTCTCTCCTGTGTGAAGGCACTGGCCTTGACCCCGAGTCTGCCCGAGCGCCGGAGCAAAAGGCAAAGCCTTACCTACGCCAGGAGATGGTAATAGGCATAGAGTGGCTTGCTAGGCCACGCACGCTGCTGCAGGGTTGTGACTGTGTCTGCTTAGATCGGCTTAGCAAGGTGAACCCCGGGCGCGAACTTGGAGCAGGGGGAAACAAGGCCCAAGAGGCACCAGCTCTCCCGCGGCTCTTCTTTCCAGCCGCGACAGAGCAAACGACCAAAGCCTTGCTGAGGAAGCAGCAGCGAAGTGCGGTTTGCGCCAAGCTGAAAACCTCTGCGAAAGCATAGCAGTCGCTGGGAAATCAGAGTCGGTTCTGTGGGATGCTGCCTGCTGCTTGCCGGAGCTAGTCTCCACTGCACGGTGGAATAAACCCGCATGGAGCGAAATCCTCTTTGCCTGGGCTTCCGCTCTGCCTGAGAGAGAAGCGCGGTGGTGCCTGTGGAAAGAGCCTTAAGGAAAGGGACACATCTGTCACTGCAGAGCGAAGGAAGCCGGGCTGCTAAGGAGACACGAGGGGAAGATTAGGGCAGGGGAAAGGGCTCCACTCTGAGGAAGGAGTCTGGGCAGAAAGCATGCCTGTCCTGAGCCTTTGGGCCCAAGGAGACAGCAGCTCCTTGGCCACCTGACCGTGGTGGAGCCATGGGCTTGCCACCAGGCGCCTACGCTAAACTCGAGAAACAACTCCCAGAAAGACCTGGCCATCAGATGCCGTCTTCCTCCGGGATGTAGAAGCTTGGAGGAGGCCCGGGTTTTAAGGGGAAGGAGTGGTGACAGTCCCCCAAAGCTCCCTATTCAGTGCACGGGCGGTGTGCAGGGATCCTGTCACCTCTCCTTTCCTGTGGGGAAAGCACAGGCCTAGTCCGCGAGTCGGCCTGAGCGCCAGAGTAAAAGGCCAAGCGATGCCTACACCGGGAGATGGTAGTGTGCATGGAGTGCCATCCTAGGCTAAGCGCGCTACTGCACGGTTGTGACTGTGTCTGCGTAGTTCGGCCTGGCAGGGTGAACCCAGGACGCGAACATGGAGCCAGGGAAAGCAAGGCCCAAGAGGCACCAGCTCTCCCGCAGCTCTTCTTCCCTGACGCGACAGAAGCCTTGCTGAGGAAGCAGTGGCGAAGGGCTGTTTGCTCCAAACCAAAGCCTCTGCGAAAGGACAGCATTCCCCGAGAAATGTTTTGGGGGCTGCTGCTGCGTGCCTGAGCCCCATCTCGCGGAGGGAGAAACCCGCATACAGCGAAAGCCCCTTTGCCTTGGCATCTCCCCTTGGAAAGCACAGCATTCGTTGGGAAATCAGAGTTGGGTTTGGGGATGCTGCTGCTGCTTGCCTAAGCGAGTCTCCGCAGCATGTTGGAAGATACCCGCATGGAGCGAAATCCTCTTTGCCCTAGCATCCTTTCTGCCTGAGAGAGAAGCATGGTTGCTCAAGTCTGTCACCACACTTCCCAGGAGCAAGTGTGGGGAAGGCACAGCACGCCGCCCCCGAGGAAGAGAAGGATCCCTTGGCCTTGGGGTCGGGAAACGCTCGGGAACAGGATAGCCTGCCGCGGCACGAAATGCAGGCCGGTGGCCAGACATGTGTCACCCGCTCCCTGTGCGGAGAGATGGAAGCCTGGCTGCTAAGGAGACATGAGGGGACGATTAGGCAGGGGCGCGTGCTCCACTCTAAGGAGTCTGGGCAGACGGCAGGCCTGTCCTGTGCCTCTGTTACCAAGGGGACACCATCTCCTTGGCCACCTGTCCCAACGGCAGACTTGGGCTTGCCACCAGGTGCCATACCCGGAACTCGCAGAAACAACCCCATGGAGAAATGTGCAGTCAGATGCCCTCTTCCACCAAGATGTGGCAGCATTGTGGGTGGCCGGGGTGTGCCGGGGAAAGAGTGGAGACAGTCCCCACTGTTCCCCATCCCAGTGCTCGGGCCTTGTGCAGGGATCCTGTTGCCTCCTCTCTCCTGTGGTGAAGGCACAGGCCTTGACCCCGAGTCTGCCCGAGCGCAAGAGCAAAAGGCAAAGCCTTACCTACGCCAGGAGATGGTAATAGCCATAGAGTGTCATGCTAGGCCACGCACGCTGCTGCAGGGTTGTGACTGTGTCTGCTTAGATCGGCTTAGCAAGGTGAACCCCGGGCGCGAACTTGGAGCCCGGGAAAACAAGGCCCAAGAGGCACCAGCTCTCCCGCGGCTCTTCTTTCCAGCCGCGACAGAGCGAACGACCAAAGCCTTGCTGAGGAAGCAGAAGCGAAGTGCGGTTTGCGCCAAGCTGAAAACCTCTGCGAAAGCATAGCAGTCGCTGGGAAATCAGAGTCGGTTCTGTGGGCTGCTTTTGTTGCTTGCCTTAGCCTAGTATTCGCAGCACGATGGGAAAAACCCGCATAGAGCGAAAGCTTCTTGGCCGGGGCATCCCCTCTGGGAAAGCACAGCATTCTCTGGGAAATCAGAGTCGGGTCTGTGGGATGCTGCCTGCTGCTTGCCGGAGCTAGTCTCCCCTGCACGGTGGAATAAACCCGCATGGGGCGAAATTCTCTTTGCCTGGGCTTCCGCTCTGCCTGAGAGAGAAGCGCGGTGGTGCCTGTGGAAAGAGCCTTAAGGAAAGGGACACATCTGTCACTGCAGAGCGAAGGAAGCCGGGCTGCTAAGGAGACACGAGGGGAAGATTAGGGCAGGGGAAAGGCTCCACTCTGAGGAAGGAGTCTGGGCAGAAAGCATGCCTGTCCTGAGCCTTTGGGCCCAAGGAGACAGCAGCTCCTTGGCCACCTGACCGTTTTGGAGCCATGGGCTTGCCACCAGGCGCCTACCCTAAACTCGAGAAATAACTCCCAGAAAGACCTGGCCATCAGATGCCGTCTTCCTCCGGGATGTAGAAGCTTGGAGGAGGCCCGGGTTTTAAGGGGAAGGAGTGGTGACAGTCCCCCAAAGCTCCCTATTCAGTGCACGGGCGGTGTGCAGGGATCCTGTCACCTCTCCTTTCCTGTGGGGAAAGCACAGGCCTAGTCCGCGAGTCGGCCTGAGCGCCAGAGTAAAAGGCCAAGCGATGCCTACACCGGGAGATGGTAGTGTGCATGGAGTGCCATCCTAGCCTAAGCGCGCTACTGCACGGTTGTGACTGTGTCTGCTTAGTTCGGCCTGTCAGGGTGAACCCAGGACGCGAACATGGAGCCAGAGAAAGCAAGGCCCAAGAGGCACCAGCTCTCCCGCAGCTCTTCTTCCCTGACGCGACAGAAGCCTTGCTGAGGAAGCAGTGGCGAAGGGCTGTTTGCTCCAAACCAAAGCCTCTGCGAAAGGACAGCATTCCCCGAGAAATGTTTTGGGGGCTGCTGCTGCGTGCCTGAGCCCCATCTCGCGGAGGGAGAAACCCGCATACAGCGAAAGCCCCTTTGCCTTGGCATCTCCCCTTGGAAAGCACAGCATTCGTTGGGAAATCAGAGTTGGGTTTGGGGATGCTGCTGCTGCTTGCCTAAGCGAGTCTCCGCAGCATGTTGGAAGATACCCGCATGGAGCGAAATCCTCTTTGCCCTAGCATCCTTTCTGCCTGAGAGAGAAGCATGGTTGCTCACGTCTGTCACCACGCTCCCCAGGAGCAAGTGTGGGTAAGGCACAGCACGCCGCCCCCGGGGATGGAAGGATCCCTTGGCCTTGGGGTCGGGAAACGCTCGGGAAGCAGAATAGCCTGCCGAGGCATGAACAGCAGGCCATGAGAAGACAAGTGTACTCTCCTCCCTGTGGGGAGAGATTGAAGCCTGGCTGCTAAGGAGACATGAGGGGAAGACAAGGGCATGGGTGCGTGATCCACTCTGAGGAAGGAGTCTGGGCAGAAGGCAGGACTGTCCTGTGCCTCTTGTCCCAAGGGGAAAGCATCTCTTTGGCCACCTGTCCCAAGGGCAGACTTGGGCTTGCCAACCAGGTGCCATACCCGGAACTCGCAGAAACAACCCCATAGAGAAACGTGCAGTCAGATGCCATCTTCCACCAAGATATGGCAGCATTGTGGGTGGCCGGGGGTGTGCCGGGGAAAGAGTGGAGACAGTCCCCACCGTTCCCCATCCCAGTGCTCGGGCCCTGTGCAGGCATCCTGTCGCCTCTTCTCTCCTGTGGTGAAGGCACTGGCCTTGACCCCGAGTCTGCCCGAGCGCCGGAGCAAAAGGCAAAGCCTTACCTACGCCAGGAGATGGTAATAGGCATAGAGTATCATGCTAGGCCACGCACGCTGCTGCAGGGTTGTGACTGTGTCTGCTTAGATCGCCTTAGCAAGGTGAACCCCGGGCGCGAACTTGGAGCCCGGGGAAACAAGGCCCAAGAGGCACCAGCTCTCCCGCGGCTCTTCTTTCCAGCCGCGACAGAGCAAACGACCAAAGCCTTGCTGAGGAAGCAGCAGCGAAGTGCGGTTTACGCAAAGCTGAAAACCTCTGCGAAAGCATACCAGTCACTGGGAAATCAGAGTCGGTTCTGTGGGATGCTGCCTGCTGCTTGCTGGAGCTAGTCTCCACTGCACGGTGGAATAAACCCGCATGGAGCGAAATCCTCTTTGCCTGGGCTACCGCTCTGCCTGAGAGAGAAGCGCGGTGGTGCCTGTGGAAAGAGCCTTAGGGAAAGGGACACATCTGTCACTGCAGAGCGAAGGAAGCCGGGCTGCTAAGGAGACACGAGGGGAAGATTAGGGCAGGGGAAAGGGCTCCACTCTGAGGAAGGAGTCTGGGCAGAAAGCATGCCTGTCCTGAGCCTTTGGGCCCAAGGAGACAGCAGCTCCTTGGCCACCTGACCGTGGTGGAGCCATGGGCTTGCCACCAGGCGCCTACCCTAAACTCGAGAAACAACTCCCAGAAAGACCTGGCCATCAGATGCCGTCTTCCTCCGGGATGTAGAAGCTTGGAGGAGGCCCGGGTTTTAAGGGGAAGGAGTGGTGACAGTCCCCCAAAGCTCCTTATTCAGTGCACGGGCGGTGTGCAGGGATCCTGTCACCTCTCCTTTCCTGTGGGGAAAGCACAGGCCTAGTCCGCGAGTCGGCCTGAGCGCCAGAGTAAAAGGCCAAGCGATGCCTACACCGGGAGATGGTAGTGTGCATGGAGTGCCATCCTAGGCTAAGCGCGCTACTGCACGGTTGTGACTGTGTCTGCGTAGTTCGGCCTGGCAGGGTGAACCCAGGACGCGAACATGGAGCCAGGGAAGGCAAGGCCCAAGAGGCACCAGCTCTCCCGCAGCTCTTCTTCCCTGACGCGACAGAAGCCTTGCTGAGGAAGCAGTGGCGAAGGGCTGTTTGCTCCAAACCAAAGCCTCTGCGAAAGGACAGCATTCCCCGAGAAATGTTTTGGGGGCTGCTGCTGCGTGCCTGAGCCCCATCTCGCGGTGGGAGAAACCCGCATACAGCGAAAGCCCCTTTGCCTTGGCATCTCCCCTTGGAAAGCACAGCATTCGTTGGGAAATCAGAGTTGGGTTTGGGGATGCTGCTGCTGCTTGCCTAAGCGAGTCTCCGCAGCATGTTGGAAGATACCCGCATGGAGCGAAATCCTCTTTGCCCTAGCATCCTTTCTGCCTGAGAGAGAAGCATGGTTGCTCACGTCTGTCACCACGCTCCCCAGGAGCAAGTGTGGGTAAGGCACAGCACGCCGCCCCCGGGGAAGAGAAGGATCCCTTGGCCTTGGGGTCTGGAAACGCTCGGGAAGCAGAATAGCCTGCCGAGGCATGAACAGCAGGCCATGAGAAGACAAGTGTCCTCTCCTCCCTGTGGGGAGAGATTGAAGCCTGGCTTCTAAGGAGACATGAGGGGAAGACAAGGGCATGGGTGCGTGCTCCACTCTGAGGAAGGAGTCTGGGCAGAAGGCAGGCCTGTCCTGTGCCTCTTGTCCCAAGGGGAAAGCATCTCTTTGGCCACCTGTCCCAAGGGCAGACTTGGGCTTGCCAACCAGGTGCCATACCCGGAACTCGCAGAAACAACCCCATAGAGAAACGTGCAGTCAGATGCCATCTTCCACCAAGATATGGCAGCATTGTGGGAGGCCGGAGGTGTGCCGGGGAAAGAGTGGAGACAGTCCCCACCGTTCCCTATCCCAGTGCTCGGGCCCTGTGCAGGGATCCTGTCGCCTCTTCTCTCCTGTGGTGAAGGCACTGGCCTTGACCCCGAGTCTGCCCGAGCGCCGGAGCAAAAGGCAAAGCCTTACCTACGCCAGGAGATGGTAATAGGCATAGAGTGGCTTGCTAGGCCACGCACGCTGCTGCAGGGTTGTGACTGTGTCTGCTTAGATCGGCTTAGCAAGGTGAAACCCGGGCGCGAACTTGGAGCAGGGGGAAACAAGGCCCAAGAGGCACCAGCTCTCCCGCGGCTCTTCTTTCCAGCCGCGACAGAGCGAACGACCAAAGCCTTGCTGAGGAAGCAGCAGCGAAGTGCGGTTTGCGCCAAGCTGAAAACCTCTGCGAAAGCATAGCAGTCGCTGGGAAATCAGAGTCGGTTCTGTGGGATGCTGCCTGCTGCTTGCCGGAGCTAGTCTCCACTGCACGGTGGAATAAACCCGCATGGAGCGAAATCCTCTTTGCCTGGGCTTGGCTCTGCCTGAGAGAGAAGCGCGGTGGTGCCTGTGGAAAGAGCCTTAAGGAAAGGGACACATCTGTCACTGCAGAGCGAAGGAAGCCGGGCTGCTAAGGAGACACGAGGGGAAGATTAGGGCAGGGGAAAGGCTCCACTCTGAGGAAGGAGTCTGGGCAGAAAGCATGCCTGTCCTGAGCCTTTGGGCCCAAGGAGACAGCAGCTCCTTGGCCACCTGACCGTGGTGGAGCCATGGGCTTGCCACCAGGCGCCTACGCTAAACTCGAGAAACAACTCCCAGAAAGACCTGGCCATCAGATGCCGTCTTCCTCCGGGATGTAGAAGCTTGGAGGAGGCCCGGGTTTTAAGGGGAAGGAGTGGTGACAGTCCCCCAAAGCTCCCTATTCAGTGCACGGGCGGTGTGCAGGGATCCTGTCACCTCTCCTTTCCTGTGGGGAAAGCACAGGCCTAGTCCGCGAGTCGGCCTGAGCGCCAGAGTAAAAGGCCAAGCGATGCCTACACCGGGAGATGGTAGTGTGCATGGAGTGCCATCCTAGGCTAAACGCGCTACTGCACGGTTGTGACTGTGTCTGCGTAGTTCGGCCTGGCAGGGTGAACCCAGGACGCGAACATGGAGCCAGGGAAAGCAAGGCCCAAGAGGCACCAGCTCTCCCGCAGCTCTTCTTCCCTGACGCGACAGAAGCCTTGCTGAGGAAGCAGTGGCGAAGGGCTGTTTGCTCCAAACCAAAGCCTCTGCGAAAGGACAGCATTCCCCGAGAAATGTTTTGGGGGCTGCTGCTGCGTGCCTGAGCCCCATCTCGCGGTGGGAGAAACCCGCATACAGCGAAAGCCCCTTTGCCTTGGCATCTCCCCTTGGAAAGCACAGCATTCGTTGGGAAATCAGAGTTGGGTTTGGGGATGCTGCTGCTGCTTGCCTAAGCGAGTCTCCGCAGCATGTTGGAAGATACCCGCATGGAGCGAAATCCTCTTTGCCCTAGCATCCTTTCTGCCTGAGAGAGAAGCATGGTTGCTCAAGTCTGTCACCACACTTCCCAGGAGCAAGTGTGGGGAAGGCACAGCACGCCGCCCCCGAGGAAGAGAAGGATCCCTTGGCCTTGGGGTCGGGAAACGCTCGGGAACAGGATAGCCTGCCGCGGCACGAAATGCAGGCCGGTGGCCAGACATGTGTCACCCGCTCCCTGTGCGGAGAGATGGAAGCCTGGCTGCTAAGGAGACATGAGGGGACGACTAGGGCAGGGGCGCGTGCTCCACTCTAAGGAGTCTGGGCAGAAGGCAGGCCTGTCCTGTGCCTCTGTTACCAAGGGGACAGCATCTCCTTGGCCACCTGTCCCAAGGGCAGACTTGGGCTTGCCACCAGGTGCCATACCTGGAACTTGCAGAAACAACCCCATGGAGAAACGGTCAGTCAGATGCCATCTTCCACCAAGATGTGGCAGCATTGTGGGTGACAGGGGGTGCGGCGGGGAAGGAGTGGAGACAGTCCCCCACAGTTCCCCATCCCAGTGCCCGGGCCGTGTGCAGGGATCCTGTTGCCTCCTCTCTCCTGTGGTGAAGGCACTGGCCTTGACCCCGAGTCTGCCCGAGCACCGGAGCAAAAGGCAAAGCCTTACCAGAGCAGGAGATGGAATTAGGAATAGAGTGCTATGCTAGGCCACGCACGCTGCTGCAGGGTTGTGACTGTGTCTGCCTAGTTCGGCTTAGCAAAGTGAAATCCGGGCGCGAACATGGAGCCAGGGAAAGCAAGGCCCAAGAGGCAACAGCTCTCCCGCAGCTCTTCTTCCCTGACTCGACTGAAGCTTTGCTGAGGAAGCAGCGGCGAAGTGCTGTTCGCTCCAAACCAAAGCCTCTGCGAAAGCACAGCATTCGCTGAGAAATGTTGTGCGGGCTGCTGCTGCTTCCCTGAGCCCAGTCTTGCGGTGGGAGAAACCCGCATACAGCGAAAGCCTCTTTGCCTGGGCCTCTCCCTAAGGAAAGCACAGCATTCGTTGGGAAATCAGAGTTGGTTTTGGGGATGCTGCTGCTGCTTGCCTGAGCGAGTCTCGGCAACATGGTGGAAGATACCCGCATGGAGCGAAATCCTCTTTGCCCTAGCATCCCCTCTGCCTGAGAGAGAAGCATGGTTGCACACGTCTGTCACCCCGCTCCCCAGGAGCAATTTTGGGGAAGGCACAGCACGCCGCCCCATGGAAGAGAAGGATCCCTTGGCCTTGGGTCTAGAAACGCTCGGGAGTCAGAATAGCCTGCCGAGGCACGAACAGCAGGCCCTGAGAAGACAAGTGTCCTCTACTCCCTGTGCGGAGAGATTGAAGCCTGGCTGCTAAGGAGACATGAGGGGAAGACAAGGGCATGGGTGCGTGCTCCACTCTGAGGAAGGAGTCTGGGCAGAAGGCAGGCCTGTCCTGTGCCTCTTGTCCCAAGGGGAAAGCATCTCTTTGGCCACCTGTCCCAAGGGCAGACTTGGGCTTGCCACCAGGTGCCATACCCGGAACTCGCAGAAACAACCCCATGGAGAAACGTGCAGTCAGATGCCGTCTTCCACCAAGATATGGCAGCATTGTGGGAGGCCGGGGGTGTGCCGGGGAAAGAGTGGAGACAGTCCCCACCGTTCCCCATCCCAGTGCTCGGGCCCTGTGCAGGGATCCTGTCGCCTCTTCTCTCCTGTGGTGAAGGCACTGGCCTTGACCCCGTGTCTGCCCGAGCGCCGGAGCAAAAGGCAAAGCCTTACCTACGCCAGGAGATGGTAATAGGCATAGAGTGTCATGCTAGGCCACGCACGCTGCTGCAGGGTTGTGACTGTGTCTGCTTAGATCGGCTTACCAAGGTGAACCCCGGGCGCGAACTTGGAGCCCGGGAAAACAAGGCCCAAGAGGCACAAGCTCTCCCGCGGCTCTTCTTTCCAGCCGCGACAGAGCAAACGACCAAAGCCTTGCTGAGGAAGCAGCAGCGAAGTGCGGTTTGCGCCAAGCTGAAAACCTCTGCGAAAGCATAGCAGTCGCTGGGAAATCAGAGTCGGTTCTGTGGGATGCTGCCTGCTGCTTGCCGGAGCTAGTCTCCACTGCACGGTGGAATAAACCCGCATGGAGCGAAATCCTCTTTGCCTGGGCTTCCGCTCTGCCTGAGAGAGAAGCGCGGGGGTGCCTGTGGCAAGAGCCTTAAGGAAAGGGACACATCTGTCACTGCAGAGCGAAGGAAGCCGGGCTGCTAAGGAGACACGAGGGGGAGATTATGGCAGGGGAAAGGGCTCCACTCTGAGGAAGGAGTCTGGGAAGAAAGCATGCCTGTCCTGAGCCTTTGGGCCCAAGGAGACAGCAGCTCCTGGGCCACATGACCGTGGTGGAGCCATGGGCTTGCCACCAGGCGCCTACCCTAAACTCGAGAAACAACTCCCAGAAAGACCTGGCCATCAGATGCCGTCTTCCTCCGGGATGTAGAAGCTTGGAGGAGGCCCGGGTTTTAAGGGGAAGGAGTGGTGACAGTCCCCCAAAGCTCCCTATTCAGTGCACGGGCGGTGTGCAGGGATCCTGTCACCTCTCCTTTCCTGTGGGGAAAGCACAGGCCTAGTCCGCGAGTCGGCCTGAGCGCCAGAGTAAAAGGCCAAGCGATGCCTACACCGGGAGATGGTAGTGTGCATGGAGTGCCATCCTAGGCTAAGCGCGCTACTGCACGGTTGTGACTGTGTCTGCTTAGTTCGGCCTGGCAGGGTGAACCCAGGACGCGAACATGGAGCCAGGGAAAGCAAGGCCCAAGAGGCACCAGCTCTCCCGCAGCTCTTCTTCCCTGACGCGACAGAAGCCTTGCTGAGGAAGCAGTGGCGAAGGGCTGTTTGCTCCAAACCAAAGCCTCTGCGAAAGGACAGCATTCCCCGAGAAATGTTTTGGGGGCTGCTGCTGCGTGCCTGAGCCCAGTCTCGCGGTGGGAGAAACCCGCATACAGCGAAAGCCCCTTTGCCTTGGCATCTCCCTTGGAAAGCACAGCATCCGTTGGGAAATCAGAGTTGGGTTTGGGGATGCTGCTGCTGCTTGCCTAAGCGAGTCTCCGCAGCATGTTGGAAGATACCCGCATGGAGCGAAATCCTCTTTGCCGTAGCATCCTTTCTGCCTGAGAGAGAAGCATGGTTGCTCACGTCTGTCACCACGCTCCCCAGGAGCAAGTGTGGGGAAGGCACAGCACGCCGCCCCCGGGGAAGAGAAGGATCCCTTGGCCTTGGGGTCGGGAAACGCTCGGGAACAGGATAGCCTGCCGCGGCACAAAATGCAGGCCGGTGGCCAGACATGTGTCACCCGCTCCCTGTGCGGAGAGATGGAAGCCTGGCTGGTAAGGAGACATGAGGGGACGACTAGGGCAGGGGCGCGTGCTCCACTCTAAGGAGTCTGGGCAGAAGGCAGGCCTGTCCTGTGCCTCTGTTACCAAGGGGACAGCATCTCCTTGGCCACCTGTCCCAAGGGCAGACTTGGGCTTGCCACCAGGTGCCATACCTGGAACTTGCAGAAACAACCCCATGGAGAAACGGTCAGTCAGATGCCATCTTCCACCAAGATGTGGCAGCATTGTGGGTGACAGGGGGTGCGGCGGGGAAGGAGTGGAGACAGTCCCCCACAGTTCCCCATCCCAGTGCCCGGGCCGTGTGCAGGGATCCTGTTGCCTCCTCTCTCCTGTGGTGAAGGCACTGGCCTTGACCCCGAGTCTGCCCGAGCACCGGAGCAAAAGGCAAAGCCTTACCAGAGCAGGAGATGGAATTAGGAATAGAGTGCCATGCTAGGCCACGCACGCTGCTGCAGGGTTGTGACTGTGTCTGCCTAGTTCGGCTTAGCAAAGTGAAATCCGGGCGCGAACATGGAGCCAGGGAAAGCAAGGCCCAAGAGGCAACAGCTCTCCCGCAGCTCTTCTTCCCTGACTCGACTGAAGCTTTGCTGAGGAAGCAGCGGCGAAGTGCTGTTCGCTCCAAACCAAAGCCTCTGCGAAAGCACAGCATTCGCTGAGAAATGTTGTGCGGGCTGCTGCTGCTTCCCTGAGCCCAGTCTTGCGGTGGGAGAAACCCGCATACAGCGAAAGCCTCTTTGCCTGGGCCTCTCCCTAAGGAAAGCACAGCATTCGTTGGGAAATCAGAGTTGGGTTTGGGATGCTGCTGCTGCTTGCCTGAGCGAGTCACGGCAACATGGTGGAAGATACCCACATGCAGCGAAATCCTCTTTGCCCTAGCATCCCCTCTGCCTGAGAGAGAAGCATGGTTGCACAAGTCTGTCACCCCGCTCCCCAGGAGAAATTTTGGGGAAGGCACAGCACGCCGCCCCAGGGAAGAGAAGGATCCCTTGGCCTTGGGTCTGGAAACGCTCGGGAGTCAGAATAGCCTGCCGAGGCACGAACAGCAGGCCATGAGAAGAGAAGTGTCCTCTACTCCCTGTGCGGAGAGATTGAAGCCTGGCTGCTAAGGAGACATGAGGGGACGACAAGGGCAAGGGTGCATGCTCCACTCTGAGGAAGGAGTCTGGGCAGAAGGCAGGCCTGTCCTGTGCCTCTGGTCCCAAGGGGAAAGCATCTCCTTGGCCACCTGTCCCAAGGGCAGACTTGGGCTTGCCACCAGGTGCCATACCCGGAACTCGCAGAAACAACCCCATGGAGAAACGTGCAGTCAGATGCCCTCTTCCACCAAGATGTGGCAGCATTGTGGGTGGCCGGGGTGTGCCGGGGAAAGAGTGGAGACAGTCCCCACTGTTCCCCATCCCAGTGCTCGGGCCCTGTGCAGGGATCCTGTTGCCTCCTCTCTCCTGTGGTGAAGGCACTGGCCTTGACCCCGAGTCTGCCCAAGCGCCGGAACAAAAGGCAAAGCCTTACCTACGCCAGGAGATGGTAATAGGCATAGAGTGTCATGCTAGGCCACGCACGCTGTTGCAGGGTAGTGACTGTGTCTGCTTAGTTCGGCTTAGCAAGGTGAACCCCGGGCGCGAACTTGGAGCCCTGGAAAACAAGGCCCAAGAGGCACCAGCTCTCCCGCGGCACTTCTTTCCTGCCACGACAGAGCGAACGACCAAAGCCTTGCTGAGGAAGCAGCAGCGAAGTGCGGTTTGCGCCAAGCTGAAAACCTCTGTGAAAGCATAGCAGTCGCTGGGAAATCAGAGTCGGTTCTGTGGGCTGCTTTTGTTGCTTGCCTTAGCCTAGTATTCGCAGCACGATGGGGAAAACCCGCATAGAGCGAAAGCTTCTTTGCCGGGGCATCCCCTCTGGGAAAGCACAGCATTCTTTGCGAAATCAGAGTCGGGTCTGTGGGATGCTGCCTGCTGCTTGCCGGAGCTAGTCTCCCCTGCACGGTGGAATAAACCCGCATGGGGCGAAATTCTCTTTGCCTGGGCTTCCGCTCTGCCTGAGAGAGAAGCGCGGTGGTGCCTGTGGAAAGAGCCTTAAGGAAAGGGACACATCTGTCACTGCAGAGCGAAGGAAGCCGGGCTGCTAAGGAGACACGAGGGGAAGATTAGGGCAGGGGAAAGGGCTCCACTCTGAGGAAGGAGTCTGGGCAGAAAGCATGCCTGTCCTGAGCCTTTGGGCCCAAGGAGACAGCAGCTCCTTGGCCACCTGACCGTGGTGGAGCCATGGGCTTGCCACCAGGCGCCTACCCTAAACTCGAGAAACAACTCCCAGAAAGACCTGGCCATCAGATGCCGTCTTCCTCCGGGATGTAGAAGCTTGGAGGAGGCCCGGGTTTTAAGGGGAAGGAGTGGTGACAGTCCCCCAAAGCTCCCTATTCAGTGCACGGGCGGTGTGCAGGGATCCTGTCACCTCTCCTTTCCTGTCGGGAAAGCACAGGCCTAGTCCGCGAGTTGGCCTGAGCGCCAGAGTAAAAGGCCAAGCGATGCCTACACCGGGAGATGGTAGTGTGCATGGAGTGCCATCCTAGGCTAAGCGCGCTACTGCACGGTTGTGACTGTGTCTGCTTAGTTCGGCCTGTCAGGGTGAACCCAGGACGCGAACATGGAGCCAGAGAAAGCAAGGCCCAAGAGGCACCAGCTCTCCCGCAGCTCTTCTTCCCTGACGCGACAGAAGCCTTGCTGAGGAAGCAGTGGCGAAGGGCTGTTTGCTCCAAACCAAAGCCTCTGCGAAAGGACAGCATTCCCCGAGAAATGTTTTGGGGGCTGCTGCTGCGTGCCTGAGCCCCATCTCGCGGAGGGAGAAACCCGCATACAGCGAAAGCCCCTTTGCCTTGGCATCTCCCCTTGGAAAGCACAGCATTCGTTGGGAAATCAGAGTTGGGTTTGGGGATGCTGCTGCTGCTTGCCTAAGCGAGTCTCCGCAGCATGTTGGAAGATACCCGCATGGAGCGAAATCCTCTTTGCCCTAGCATTCTTTCTGCCTGAGAGAGAAGCATGGTTGCTCACGTCTGTCACCACGCTCCCCAGGAGCAAGTGTGGGTAAGGCACAGCACGCCGCCCCCGGGGAAGAGAAGGATCCCTTGGCCTTGGGGTCTGGAAACGCTCGGGAAGCAGAATAGCCTGCCGAGGCACGAACAGCAGGCCATGAGAAGACAAGTGTCCTCTACTCCCTGTGCGGAGAGATTGAAGCCTGGCTGCTAAGGAGACATGAGGGGAAGACAAGGGCATGGGTGCGTGCTCCACTCTGAGGAAGGAGTCTGGGCAGAAGGCAGGACTGTCCTGTGCCTCTTGTCCCAAGGGGAAAGCATCTCTTTGGCCACCTGTCCCAAGGGCAGACTTGGGCTTGCCAACCAGGTTCCATACCCGGAACTCGCAGAAACAACCCCATAGAGAAACGTGCAGTCAGATGCCATCTTCCACCAAGATATGGCAGCATTGTGGGTGGCCGGGGGTGTGCCGGGGAAAGAGTGGAGACAGTCCCCACGGTTCCCCATCCCAGTGCTCGGGCCCTGTGCAGGCATCCTGTCGCCTCTTCTCTCCTGTGGTGAAGGCACTGGCCTTGACCCCGAGTCTGCCCGAGCGCCGGAGCAAAAGGCAAAGCCTTACCTACGCCAGGAGATGGTAATAGGCATAGAGTGTCATGCTAGGCCACGCACGCTGCTGCAGGGTTGTGACTGTGTCTGCTTAGATCGGCTTAGCAAGGTGAACCCCGGGCGCGAACTTGGATCCCGGGGAAACAAGGCCCAAGAGGCACCAGCTCTCCCGCGGCTCTTCTTTTCAGCCGCGACAGAGCAAACGACCAAAGCCTTGCTGAGGAAGCAGCAGCGAAGTGCGGTTTACGCCAAGCTGAAAACCTCTGCGAAAGCATACCAGTCACTGGGAAATCAGAGTCGGTTTGTGGGATGCTGCCTGCTGCTTGCTGGAGCTAGTCTCCACTGCATGGTGGAATAAACCCGGATGGAGCAAAATCCTCTTTGCCTGGGCTTCCGCTCTGCCTGAGAGAGAAGCGCGGTGGTGCCTGTGGAAAGAGCCTTAGGGAAAGGGACACATCTGTCACTGCAGAGCGAAGGAAGCCGGGCTGCTAAGGAGACACGAGGGGAAGATTAGGGCAGGGGAAAGGCTCCACTCTGAGGAAGGAGTCTGGGCAGAAAGCATGCCTGTCCTGAGCCTTTGGGCCCAAGGAGACAGCAGCTCCTTGGCCACCTGACCGTGGTGGAGCCATGGGCTTGCCACCAGGCGCCTACCCTAAACTCGAGAAACAACTCCCAGAAAGACCTGGCCATCAGATGCCGTCTTCCTCCGGGATGTAGAAGCTTGGAGGAGGCCCGGGTTTTAAGGGGAAGGAGTGGTGACAGTCCCCCAAAGCTCCCTATTCAGTGCACGGGCGGTGTGCAGGGATCCTGTCACCTCTCCTTTCCTGTGGGGAAAGCACAGGCCTAGTCCGCGAGTCGGCCTGAGCGCCAGAGTAAAAGGCCAAGCGATGCCTACACCGGGAGATGGTAGTGTGCATGGAGTGCCATCCTAGGCTAAGCGCGCTACTGCACGGTTGTGACTGTGTCTGCGTAGTTCGGCCTGGCAGAGTGAACCCAGGACGCGAACATGGAGCCAGGGAAAGCAAGGCCCAAGAGGCACCAGCTCTCCCGCAGCTCTTCTTCCCTGACGCGACAGAAGCCTTGCTGAGGAAGCAGTGGCGAAGGGCTGTTTGCTCCAAACCAAAGCCTCTGCGAAAGGACATCATTCCCCGAGAAATGTTTTGGGGGCTGCTGCTGCGTGCCTGAGCCCCATCTCGCGGTGGGAGAAACCCGCATACAGCGAAAGCCCCTTTGCCTTGGCATCTCCCCTTGGAAAGCACAGCATTCGTTGGGAAATCAGAGTTGGGTTTGGGGATGCTGCTGCTGCTTGCCTAAGCGAGTCTCCGCAGCATGTTGGAAGATACCCGCATGGAGCGAAATCCTCTTTGCCCTAGCATCCTTTCTGCCTGAGAGAGAAGCATGGTTGCTCACGTCTGTCACCACGCTCCCCAGGAGCAAGTGTGGGTAAGGCACAGCACGCCGCCCCCGGGGAAGAGAAGGATCCCTTGGCCTTGGGGTCTGGAAACGCTCGGGAAGCAGAATAGCCTGCCGAGGCATGAACAGCAGGCCATGAGAAGACAAGTGTCTTCACCTCCCTGTGGGGAGAGATTGAAGCCTGGCTTCTAAGGAGACATGAGGGGAAGATTAGGGCAGGGGAAAGGGCTCCACTCTGAGGAAGGAGTCTGGGCAGAAAGCATGCCTGTCCTGAGCCTTTGGGCCCAAGGAGACAGCAGCTCCTTGGCCACCTGACCGTGGTGGAGCCATGGGCTTGCCACCAGGCGCCTACGCTAAACTCGAGAAACAACTCCCAGAAAGACCTGGCCATCAGATGCCGTCTTCCTCCGGGATGTAGAAGCTTGGAGGAGGCCCGGGTTTTAAGGGGAAGGAGTGGTGACAGTCCCCCAAAGCTCCCTATTCAGTGCACGGGCGGTGTGCAGGGATCCTGTCACCTCTCCTTTCCTGTGGGGAAAGCACAGGCCTAGTCCGCGAGTCGGCCTGAGCGCCAGAGTAAAAGGCCAAGCGATGCCTACACCGGGAGATGGTAGTGTGCATGGAGTGCCATCCTAGGCTAAACGCGCTACTGCACGGTTGTGACTGTGTCTGCGTAGTTCGGCCTGGCAGGGTGAACCCAGGACGCGAACATGGAGCCAGGGAAAGCAAGGCCCAAGAGGCACCAGCTCTCCCGCAGCTCTTCTTCCCTGACGCGACAGAAGACTTGCTGAGGAAGCAGTGGCGAAGGGCTGTTTGCTCCAAACCAAAGCCTCTGCGAAAGGACAGCATTCCCCGAGAAATGTTTTGGGGGCTGCTGCTGCGTGCCTGAGCCCCATCTCGCGGTGGGAGAAACCCGCATACAGCGAAAGCCCCTTTGCCTTGGCATCTCCCCTTGGAAAGCACAGCATTCGTTGGGAAATCAGAGTTGGGTTTGGGGATGCTGCTGCTGCTTGCCTAAGCGAGTCTCCGCAGCATGTTGGAAGATACCCGCATGGAGCGAAATCCTCTTTGCCCTAGCATCCTTTCTGCCTGAGAGAGAGCATGGTTGCTCAAGTCTGTCACCACGCTTCCCAGGAGCAAGTGTGGGGAAGGCACAGCACGCCGCCCCCGAGGAAGAGAAGGATCCCTTGGCCTTGGGGTCGGGAAACGCTCGGGAACAGGATAGCCTGCCGCGGCACGAAATGCAGGCCGGTGGCCAGACATGTGTCACCCGCTCCCTGTGCGGAGAGTTGGAAGCCTGGCTGCTAAGGAGACATGAGGGGACGACTAGGGCAGGGGCGCGTGCTCCACTCTAAGGAGTCTGGGCAGAAGGCAGGCCTGTCCTGTGCCTCTGTTACCAAGGGGACAGCATCTCCTTGGCCACCTGTCCCAAGGGCAGACTTGGGCTTGCCACCAGGTGCCATACCTGGAACTTGCAGAAACAACCCCATGGAGAAACGGTCAGTCAGATGCCATCTTCCACCAAGATATGGCAGCATTGTGGGTGGCCGGGGGTGTGCCGGGGAAAGAGTGGAGACAGTCCCCACCGTTCCCCATCCCAGTGCTCAGGCCCTGTGCAGGGATCCTGTCGCCTCTTCTCTCCTGTGGTGAAGGCACTGGCCTTGACCCCGAGTCTGCCCGAGCGCCGGAGCAAAAGACAAAGCCTTACCTACGCCAGGAGATGGAAATAGGCATAGAGTGTCATGCTAGGCCACGCACGCTGCTGCAGGGTTGTGACTGTGTCTGCTTAGATCGGCTTACCAAGGTGAACCCCGGGCGCGAACTTGGAGCCCGGGAAAACAAGGCCCAAGAGGCACTAGCTCTCCCGCGGCTCTTCTTTCCAGCCGCGACAGAGCAAACGACCAAAGCCTTGCTGAGGAAGCAGCAGCGAAGTGCGGTTAGCGCCAAGCTGAAAACCTCTGCGAAAGCATAGCAGTCGCTGGGAAATCAGAGTCGGTTCTGTGGGATGCTGCCTGCTGCTTGCCGGAGCTAGTCTCCACTGCACGGTGGAATAAACCCGCATGGAACGAAATCCTCTTTGCCTGGGCTTCCGCTCTGCCTGAGAGAGAAGCGCGGTGGTGCCTGTGGAAAGAGCCTTAAGGAAAGGGACAATTCTGTCACTGCAGAGCGAAGGAAGCCGGGCTGCTAAGGAGACACGAGGGGGAGATTAGGGCAGGGGAAAGGGCTCCACTCTGAGGAAGGAGTCTGGGCAGAAAGCATGCCTGTCCTGAGCCTTTGGGCCCAAGGAGACAGCAGCTCCTGGGCCACATGACCGTGGTGGAGCCATGGGCTAGCCACCAGGCGCCTACCCTAAACTCGAGAAACAACTCCCAGAAAGACCTGGCCATCAGATGCCGTCTTCCTCCGGGATGTAGAAGCTTGGAGGAGGCCCGGGTTTTAAGGGGAAGGAGTGGTGACAGTCCCCCAAAGCTCCCTATTCAGTGCACGGGCGGTGTGCAGGGATCCTGTCACCTCTCCTTTCCTGTGACAGGCCTAGTCCGCGAGTCGGCCTGAGCGCCAGAGTAAAAGGCCAAGCGATGCCTACACCGGGAGATGGTAGTGTGCATGGAGTGCCATCCTAGGCTAAGCGCACTACTGCACGGTTGCGACTGTGTCTGCATAGTTCGGCCTGGCAGGGTGAACCCAGGACGCGAACATGGAGCCAGGGAAAGCAAGGCCGAAGAGGCACCAGCTCTCCCGCAGCTCTTCTTCCCTGACGCGACAGAAGCCTTGCTGAGGAAGCAGTGGCGAAGTGCTGTTTGCTCCAAACCAAAGCCTCTGCGAAAGGACAGCATTCCCCGAGAAATGTTTTGGGGGCTGCTGCTGCGTGCCTGAGCCCAGTCTCGCGGTGGGAGAAACCCGCATACAGCGAAAGCCCCTTTGCCTTGGCATCTCCCTTGGAAAGCACAGCATCCGTTGGGAAATCAGAGTTGGGTTTGGGGATGCTGATGCTGCTTGCCTAAGCGAGTCTCCGCAGCATGTTGGAAGATACCCGCATGGAGCGAAATCCTCTTTGCCGTAGCATCCTTTCTGCCTGAGAGAGAAGCATGGTTGCTCACGTCTGTCACCACGCTCCCCAGGAGCAAGTGTGGGGAAGGCACAGCACGCCGCCCCCGGGGAAGAGAAGGATCCCTTGGCCTTGGGGTCGGGAAACGCTCGGGAACAGGATAGCCTGCCGCGGCACAAAATGCAGGCCGGTAGCCAGACATGTGTCACCCGCTCCCAGTGCGGAGAGATGGAAGCCTGGCTGCTAAGGAGACATGAGGGGACGACTAGGGCAGGGGCGCGTGCTCCACTCTAAGGAGTCTGGGCAGAAGGCAGGCCTGTCCTGTGCCTCTGTTACCAAGGGGACAGCATCTCCTTGGCCACCTGTCCCAAGGGCAGACTTGGGCTTGCCACCAGGTGCCATACCTGGAACTTGCAGAAACAACCCCATGGAGAAACGGTCAGTCAGATGCCATCTTCCACCAAGATGTGGCAGCATTGTGGGTGACAGGGGGTGCGGCGGGGAAGGAGTGGAGACAGTCCCCCACAGTTCCCCATCCCAGTGCCCGGGCCGTGTGCAGGGATCCTGTTGCCTCCTCTCTCCTGTGGTGAAGGCACTGGCCTTGACCCCGAGTCTGCCCGAGCACCGGAGCAAAAGGTAAAGCCTTACCAGAGCAGGAGATGGAATTAGGAATAGAGTGCCATGCTAGGCCACGCACGCTGCTGCAGGGTTGTGACTGTGTCTGCCTAGTTCGGCTTAGCAAAGTGAAATCCGGGCGCGAACATGGAGCCAGGGAAAGCAAGGCCCAAGAGGCAACAGCTCTCCCTCAGCTCTTCTTCCCTGACTCGACTGAAGCTTTGCTGAGGAAGCAGCGGCGAAGTGCTGTTCGCTCCAAACCAAAGCCTCTGCGAAAGCATAGCATTCGCTGAGAAATGTTGTGCGGGCTGCTGCTGCTTCCCTGAGCCCAGTCTTGCGGTGGGAGAAATCCGCATACAGCGAAAGCCTCTTTGCCTGGGCCTCTCCCTTAGGAAAGCACAGCATTCGTTGGGAAATCAGAGTTGGGTTTGGGATGCTGCTGCTGCTTGCCTGAGCGAGTCTCGGCAACATGGTGGAAGATACCCACATGCAGCGTAATCCTCTTTGCCCTAGCATCCCCTCTGCCTGAGAGAGAAGCATGGTTGCACACGTCTGTCACCGCGCTCCCCAGGAGCAATTTTGGGGAAGGCACAGCACGCCGCCCCAGGGAAGAGAAGGATCCCTTGGCCTTGGGTCTGGAAAGCTCGGGAGTCAGAATAGCCTGCCAAGGCACGAACAACAGGCCATGAGAAGACAAGTGTCCTCTACTCCCTGTGCGGAGAGATTGAAGCCTGGCTGCTAAGGAGACATGAGGGGACGACAAGGGCAAGGGTGCATGCTCCACTCTGTGGAAGGAGTCTGGGCAAAAGGCAGGCCTGTCCTGTGCCTCTGGTCCCAAGGGGAAAGCATCTCCTTGGCCACCTGTCCCAAGGGCAGACTTGGGCTTGCCACCAGGTGCCATACCCGGAACTCGCAGAAACAACCCCATGGAGAAACGTGCAGTCAGATGCCCTCTTCCACCAAGATGTGGCAGCATTGTGGGTGGCCGGGGTGTGCCGGGGAAAGAGTGGAGACAGTCCCCACTGTTCCCCATCCCAGTGCTTGGGCCCTGTGCAGGGATCCTGTTGCCTCCTCTCTCCTGTGGTGAAGGCACTGGCCTTGACCCCGAGTCTGCCCAAGCGCCGGAGCAAAAGGCAAAGCCTTACCTACGCCAGGAGATGGTAATAGGCATAGAGTGTCATGCTAGGCCACGCACGCTGCTGCAGGGTTGTGACTGTGTCTGCTTAGTTCGGCTTAGCAAGGTGAACCCGGGGCGCGAACTTGGAGCCCTGGAAAACAAGGCCCAAGAGGCACCAGCTCTTCCGCGGCTCTTCTTTCCTGCCGCGACAGAGCGAACGACCAAAGCCTTGCTGAGGAAGCAGAAGCGAAGTGCGGTTTGCGCCAAGCTGAAAACCTCTGCGAAAGCATAGCAGTCGCTGGGAAATCAGAGTCGGTTCTGTGGGCTGCTTTTGTTGCTTGCCTTAGCCTAGTATTCGCAGCACGATGGGAAAAAACCGCATAGAGCGAAAGCTTCTTTGCCGGGGCATCCCCTCTGGGAAAGCACAGCATTCTTTGCGATATCAGAGTCGGGTCTGTGGGATGCTGCCTGCTGCTTGCCGGAGCTAGTGTCCACTGCACGGTGGAATAAACCCGCATGGGGCGAAATTCTCTTTGACTGGGCATCCCCTCTGCCTGAAAGAGAAGCGCGGTGGTGCCTGTGGAAAGAGCCTTAAGGAAAGGGACACATCTGTCACTGCAGAGCGAAGGAAGCCGGGCTGCTAAGGAGACACGAGGGGAAGATTAGGGCAGGGGAAAGGGCTCCACTCTGAGGAAGGAGTCTGGGCAGAAAGCATGCCTGTCCTGAGCCTTTGGGCCCAAGGAGACAGCAGCTCCTTGGCCACCTGACCGTGGTGGAGCCATGGGCTTGCCACCAGGCGCCTACCCTAAACTCGAGAAACAACTCCCAGAAAGACCTGGCCATCAGATGCCGTCTTCCTCCGGGATGTAGAAGCTTGGAGGAGGCCCGGGTTTTAAGGGGAAGGAGTGGTGACAGTCCCCCAAAGCTCCCTATTCAGTGCACGGGCGGTGTGCAGTGATCCTGTCATCTCTCCTTTCCTGTGACAGGCCTAGTCCGCGAGTCGGCCTGAGCGCCAGAGTAAAAGGCCAAGCGATGCCTACACCGGGAGATGGTAGTGTGCATGGAGTGCCATCCTAGGCTAAGCGCGCTACTGCACGGTTGTGACTGTGTCTGCGTAGTTCGGCCTGGCAGGGTGAACCCAGGACGCGAACATGGAGCCAGAGAAAGCAAGGCCCAAGAGGCACCAGCTCTCCCGCAGCTCTTCTTCCCTGACGCGACAGAAGCCTTGCTGAGGAAGCAGTGGCGAAGGGCTGTTTGCTCCAAACCAAAGCCTCTGCGAAAGGACAGCATTCCCCGAGAAATGTTTTGGGGGCTGCTGCTGCGTGCCTGAGCCCAGTTTCGCGGTGGAAGAAACCCGCATACAGCGAAAGCCCCTTTGCCTTGGCATCGCCCCTTGGAAAGCACAGCATTCATTGGGAAATCAGGGTTGGGTTTGGGGATGCTGCTGCTGCTTGCCTAAGCGAGTCTCCGCAGCATGTTGGAAGATACCCGCATGGAGCGAAATCCTCTTTGCCGTAGCATCCTTTCTGCCTGAGAGAGAAGCATGGTTGCTCACGTCTGTCACCACGCTCCCCAGGAGCAAGTGTGGGGAAGGCACAGCACGCCGCCCCCGGGGAAGAGAAGGATCCCTTGGCCTTGGGGTCGGGAAACGCTCGGGACAGGATAGCCTTCCGCGGCACGAAATGCAGGCCGGTGGCCAGACATGTGTCACCCGCTCCCTGTGCGGAGAGATGGTAGCCTGGCTGCTAAGGAGACATGAGGGGATGACTAGGCAGGGTCGCGTGCTCCACTCTGAGGAAGGAGTCTGGGCAGAAGGCAGGCCTGTCCTGTGCCTCTTGTCCCAAGGGGAAAGCATCTCTTTGGCCACCTGTCCCAAGGGCAGACTTGGGCTTGCCACCAGGTGCCATACCTGGAACTTGCAGAAACAACCCCATGGAGAAACGGTCAGTCAGATGCCATCTTCCACCAAGATGTGGCAGCATTGTAGGAGACAGAGGGTGCGGCGGGGAAGGAGTGGAGACAGTCCCCCACAGTTCCCCATCCCAGTGCCCGGGCCGTGTGCAGGGATCCTGTTGCCTCTTCTCTCCTGTGGTGAAGGCACTGGTCTCGACCCCGAGTCTGCCCGAGCGCCGGAGCAAAAGGCAAAGCCTTACCTAGGCCAGGAGATGGAATTAGGCATAGAGTGCCATGCTAGGCCACGCACGCTGCTGCAGGGTTGTGACTGTGTCTGCCTAGTTCGGCTTAGCAAAGTGAAACCCAGGCGCGAACTTGGAGCCCGCGAAAGCAAGGCCCAAGAGGCACCAGCTCTCCCGCGGCTCTTCGTCTCTTCTGCGAAAGAGCGAACGACCAAAGCCTTGCTGAGGAAGCAGCAGCGAAGTGCGGTTCGCTCCAACCAAAGCCTCTGCGAAAGCACAGCATTCGCTGAGAAATGTTGTCAGGCCTGCTGCTGCTTCCCTGAGCCCAGTCTCGCGGTGGGAGAAACCCGCATACAGCGAAAGCCTCTTTGCCTGGACCTCTCCCTTAGGAAAGCACAGCATTCATTGGGAAATCAGAGTTGGGTTTGGGGATGCTGCTGCTGCTTGCCTGAGCGAGTCTCGGCAACATGGTGGAAGATACCCGCATGGAGCGAAATCCTCTTTGCCCTAGCATCCCCTCTGCCTGAGAGAGAAGCATGGTTGCACACGTCTGTCACCGCGCTCCCCAGGAGCAATTTTGGGGAAGGCACAGCACGCCGCCCACGGGGAAGAGAAGGATCCCTTGGCCGAGGGGTCTGGAAACGCTCGGGAGTCAGAATAGCCTGCCGAGGCACGAATAGCAGGCCATGAGAAGACAAGTGTCCTCTGCTCCCTGTGCGGAGAGATTGAAGCCTGGCTGCTAAGGAGACATGAGGGGACGACAAGGGCATGGGTGCGTGCTCCACTCTGAGGAAGGAGTCTGGGCAGAAGGCAGGCCTGTCCTGTGCCTCTGGTCCCAAGGGGAAAACATTTTTTTGGCCACCTGTCCCAAGGGCAGACTTGGGCTTGCCACCAGTTGCCATACCCGGAACTCGCAGAAACAACTCCATGGAGAAACGTGCAGTCAGATGCCGTCTTCCATCAAGATATGGCAGCATTGTGGGTGGCAGGGGGTGTGCCGGGGAAAGAGTGGAGACAGTCCCCACTGTTCCCCATCCCAGTGCTCGGGCCCGGTGCAGGAATCCTGTCGCCTCCTCTCTCCTATGGTGAAGGCACTGGCCTTGACCCCGAGTCTGCCCGAGCGCCGGAGCAAAAGGCAAAGCCTTACCTACGCCAGGAGATGGTAATAGGCATAGAGTGCCATGCTAGGCCACGCACGCTGCTGCAGGGTTGTGACTGTGTCTGCTTAGTTCGGCTTAGCAAGGTGAACCCCGGGCGCGAACATGGAGCCCGGGAAAGCAAGGACCAAGAGGCACCAGCTCTCCCGCGGCTCTTCTTTCCAGCCGCGACAGAGCAAACGACCACAGCCTTGCTGAGGAAGCAGCAGCGAAGTGCGTTTCGCGCCAAGCTGAAAACCTCTGCGAAAGCATGGCCGTCGCTGGGAAATCAGAGTCGGTTCTGTGGGCTGCTTTTTTTGCTTGCCTTAGCCTAGTATTCGCAGCACTTTTGGAGAAACCCGCATAGAGCGAAAGCCTCTTTGCCCGGGCATCCCCTCTGGGATAGCACAGCATTCTTTGGGAAATCAGAGTCGGGTCTGTGGGATGCTGCCTGCTGCTTGCCGGAGCTAGTCTCCACAGCACGGTGTAATAAACCCGCATGGAGCGAAATCCTCTTTGCCTGGGCATCCCCTCTGCATGGGAGAGATGCATGGTTGCACACGTCTGTCACTGCGCTCCCCAGGAGCAAGTGTGGGGAAGGCACAGCACACTGTCCCTGGGGAAGAGAAGGAGCCATTGGCCTTGGGGTCTGGAAAATTGAACAGCCACATGCAGAAAATGAAATTGGACCATCCTAACACCATACATTATAATTGACTGGAAATGGATGAAGAAGCATAATGTGAGAAAGGAATCCATCATAGTCCTTGAGGAGAGAACAGGTAGCAACTTCTTTGACCTCAGCAGCAGCAACTTCTTCCTAGGAACATCGCGAAAGGCAAGGGAAGCAAGGGCAAGAATGAACTATTGGGATTTCATCAGATCCAAAAGCTTTTGCACTGCAAAGGAAACAGTTAACAAAGCCAAAAGATCACTGTCAGAAGTTATCTGGGAGAAGATATTTGCAAATGACATACCAGATAAAGGGCCAGTATCCAAAATCTATAAAGAGCTTATCAAACTCAACACCCTAAAAACAAATAATCCAATGAAGAAATGGGCAGAGGACATGAACAGACATTTCTGCAAAGAATACATCCAAATGGCCAACAGACACATGAAAAAATGCTCCACATCACTTGGCATCAGGGAAATACAAATCAAAACCAGAATGAGATACCACCTCACACCATTCAGAATGGCTAAAATGAACAAGTCCGTCAATGACAGATGCTGGCGAGGATGTGGAGAAAGGGCAACCCTCCTACACTGTATGTGGGAATGCAAGCTGGTGCAACCACTCTGGAAAACAGCGTGGACGTGCCTCAAAAAGCTGAAAATAGAACTACCCTATGACCCAGTGCTTGTAGTACTGGGTATATACCCTACAGATACAAACGTGGCATTCTGAAGGGGCACATGCACCCAAATGTTTATAGCAGCAATGTCCACAATAGTTAAACTATGGAAAGAAACTAAATTTCCTTCAACAGATGAATCAATAAATAAGATGTGGTATATATGTTCAATGGAATACTATGCAGCCATCAAAAGAAATGAAATCCTGCTATTTGTGATGACGTGGATGGAACTAGAGGGTATTATGCTTGGAGAAATAAATCAATCTGAGAAAGACAACTATCATATGATCTCCCTGATATGATGAAGTGGAGATGCAACATAGGCAGTTTCGGGCGTACGAAAAGAAAAATAAAAAAAAGATGGTATTAGGAGGGAGACAAACCATAAAAGACTGAATCTCACAAAACAGACTGAGGGTTGCTGGGGGGAGGTGTGTTGGGAAGGATGGTGGGGGTATGGACATTGGAGAGGGCAGGTGCTATGGTGAGTGATGGTGAGTGCTGTGAAATGTGTAACCTGGTGATTCACAGACCTGTACCCCTAGGGATTAAAACACATTATATAAAAAATTTTAAAAAATAATTTAAGAAACCCATTAAAGAAAAAACACAGATTGCAAGCCCAGAGCTAATCTCATATTCAATCAAAACTTTTGAAAGTTTTCCCCTTAAAGATCAGAAGAAAGACAAGTGTGTCCATTTTCACTACTCTCATTTGACACAGTAGTGGATGTCCTAGCCAGAGAAACAAGGAACACAAAGAAACAAGAGTCTCCAAAAAAAAAAAAAAAGGAAGAAGTAAAATTTTCTTTTTTTGGATAACATGAACTTACATGTTAAAAAATCCTAAAAAATTCACAAAAAATTTGAATAAACAAATTTAGTAAAATTACCAAATACAAGATCAATATATAAAAGAAAAGAATTTTGTTTTGTTTCTTTTTTTTATGGACTGATTCCCAGTTTGTCATGTCATCCTTGTTCAGTGATCATGCTAATCTTCTCTGCATCATTCCAATTTTAGTATATGTGCTGCCAAAGTAAGCACAAGACAGGAGCATTTTAACATTCTAATGATGAACTATCTGAAAAAATAAAGAAAACAATCTAATTCACAATAGCATCAAAAATAATAAAATACTTAGGAATAGATTTAACTAAGAAGATGAAAGATCTGTACTCCATAAACTATGACATTGATAAAGAAATTGAAGGTGACAGAAATGGAAAGATAGCTCATATTTATGAATGGTAAGAATTAACATTGTTAAAATGTCCATACTACCGTAAACCATCTGTAAATCCAATTCCTATCAAAAATCCAATGTTAGGGGCGCCTGGGTGGTTCAGTGGGTTAAGCCGCTGCCTTCGGCTCTGGTCATGATCCCAGGGTCCTGGGATCGAGCCCCGCATCAGGCTCTCTGCTCAGCAGGAAGCCTGCTTCCTCTTCTCTCTCTGCCTGCCTCTCTGCCTGCTTGTCATCTCTCTCTGTCAAATAAATAAATTAAAAATCTTAAAAAAAATCCAATATTATTGTTTTACAGAAGTAAGTAAAGAATCCTAAAGTTTATATGAGACCATGAAAGACAACAAATAATCAAAGCAGTTCTGAGAAAGAATGAAGAAGGGAGATTACACTTCTTGATTTGAAACTATACTACAAAGCCCTCATGCTCAAAACAATAAAGTATACTGGCATAAAAACAGACCAATAAACAAGTAGACAGAATTGAGAGTCCAGAAATAAATCCTTTCATACAGTCACCTAATATTTGACAGGGGCCAACATATGTAATGGGGAAAGATAGCCTGTTCAATAAATGATATTTAAAACTGAATAGTCACATAAACAGTATGAAAAGGGAACCTTATATCACTCATAAGTCTGAACTTGAAATAGATTAAAGACTTAAAGGTGATGCATGAAACTAAATTTCCTAAAGGAAAACATAGGAAAAATTCTCCTTGACATTGGTCTTGCCAATAGTTTTTTGGATACCAGACCAAAAACACAAGCAAAAAAAGCAAAAATAAATAAATGGTATTACATCAAACTAACGTTTCTGCATTGCCAAAAAAAGGGAGAGAGAATGAAAACACAATCCACAGAATGTAAGAAAATACTTACGAATCTTATATCTGAAAAGAGGTTAATAACCAACAGATACAAATAGAAAAAAATATATGATTAAAAAAATAGCAAAAGGATCTCAATAGACTTTTTTTTTTTCAAAAAAGGTATATAAATGACCAACAGGAGCATTAAAAAGTGCTCAACGTAAAAATCTCAGGGCAAAGTCCTTATGTTGTTGTTGTTGTTGTTTACCTCTGAAAAACACAGCAAGATATTAGAATATATACTACCAAAAAATTGAAACTAACCAATTTTGGTAAATATTGGGGAAAACGGGGAACTTATGCACTGTAATAGGGATATAAATTTGTATGGAAAACAGTATGGAGATTATTCATATTATTAAAAGTAAAATTACCATATGATTCAGTAATCCCACTTCTAGGTATCTATCTAAAGGAAACGAAGTCACTGTTCAAAGACATATCTGCACTCTTATGTTTATTATAAAATTATTAACTCTAAGCAAGAGATGGAAATAACTTCAGTATCCATTAATGGATGAAAGAATAAAATAAGTATGGTAAATATATACTACGGAATACTACTTAACCATGAAAAATTAAGAAATACTGCCATTTACAACAGCATGGATGGATCTTGAAGGTATTATACTAAGTGAAATATTTCAAAGATTTTATATATTTTTTAATTTTATGTATTATGATATCCCTTACATACAGAATCTGAGGAAAAGAAAAACTAATGGAAACTTAGAGTTGAGTTGACAAGGGGTGAACCTGGGGTGGAGTAAGGTGGTCCAAGGGTGCAAACTTGCAACTATAATATGAAAAAGTTCTGGGGATCTAATGTACAGCATGATGATCATAGTTAATAAAATATACATACTTTTTGCTTTCTCAGTTTACACAGAAGGCAAGGTAGGCTATAGTCTTATTTCTGCTTCTCCTTGTGCTTTGGGGATCTCAACTTAAATTTGGGTTGTACCAAAGTCCTCAAATTTGATTGCTGCTGGATTTGTTTCTCTAGTATCAAGAGTCTATGAACAACACAGCTCAGTGTGTTTTAGCAGTTTCAAATGCTCTCATAGCTAAAATGGCTTCAGGGCATATATCTCTAGGCTCTCATTGTATTTCGTATTTTGGCCCAGTAATCCCTCACTTATTTTTATAATCATTCTGATATTTTTAACTTTAAAAGCTATTTTGTCTGGATTTTTAGTTGTCTTAAGTAGGAGTTTTTAGATCACCATTACTAGAAGCAACAACAAATATACATGAAAATATCTGCAGTAGTTTATCACATCTTTATGGCTTTGAACTTCCATAAGCTGAGGCATCCTTCTCTAATCACTTAGGCAAACTCCAATTTAACCTTTAATACAACCCAAGAATTGCTTCATTTAAGAACATGTTCAGGGATGACTCTTCCCCACTGTTCTTACCAACATTCCCACACACTCTTTGCTACCCACACCTTGCTTATGAACTTTCGTTAGGTATATCAGCGTGACCAGAATTTTGCTCTATTGTATTTTTGTCCTTTAGAGCTTTAATTAAATATGAATTCCATAGAAAGTCTGTCCCTTTTCTTTCAAACCTGGGTTAGTTATTTCTTCTCATTCTTTGTCAGAAGTTACTTTATTAGAGAAACTTATAGCTCTATTGTGACTTTGGAGCCTTTACAGTTTTTCGACTGGAAAAATCACCCATCCCTGAGATTTTTACGCAGCTTCCTAGCTGATATTATTCAGAAATCTGTTCAAAACAGACTTTTTCAGGGAGGCCCTTTCGGACCACTCAGTTAAAAAACCTCTTCTCAATCACTGCTCTTTTAAAAATGTGCTTATTTAGTTCAAATATGCATCTCTATTAAAGAAAAAGCAGTACGATTTTTTTTTTTAAAGTTGGCTTACCTATTATCTATCTCTCCCATTAAAATGATTCCTCTGGCCTGGGGTTTTGTTGTGCTCATTTTAGGCCAGGCACTCAATAAATTGTCACTGAATGATTGAATTGTTTGACTCCCTTGCTAGATTCTCAACTTCATGAGGCCAAGGATTGTTCTATTCAGTCCTTCTTTATCCTCAATGTCTGTTATATTGCAGTCACTTACGTGACTAATGGGAAAAATCACAGAAAGAAAGAGTTAAAACTACAGAAAAACCCTGTAGGTTCAATAACACAAAGCTTTCTAAAATTATTTAGCCCAGGAATTGAATACTGGCTGCACTTTTGATTTTTTTTTTAATGGTATTGAATTTAATTTAAATGGAAATACTGGAATGGTAGAATAATAAAAAAATTATAAAAGCAACTTGCTCCTTAAAGTAAGAATTATATAGGGCATCTCTTCTAGAAGCAAAATTTTCAAATGACAAACATCTGAAAGCATAGAAGGAGAAGTAAGAGTGTGAATTGTACTTCAATGCTCTTTTCTTTATATTCAGCAAACAGCTTCATTCACACACCTTTCCAATTTTTTCAACTCTTTTGACAAAGCCTTCAGAGGAGTTACTGCTGATGACAACCATCACAGCCTAACAGGAGAAATTTTATAAAGAAAAATAATAGCATGTTTTTCCCAAATTGTTAAGGATATGGTGAAGCTCTGTCGGATTCAAAGGAGGAATGTGCAATTCCATGCTATATATAATAATAACTTGTTTTAATAGTGGCTTTGCAATTTTTCAGATATATCCATTTACTGAAACCACTATCAAATAAACAAAAACAAACAAATGAACAGGGGTTCGAGACAGAAATTATCTAATCTAAAAATAGCACATGTTCACAGAATACACAACACATATCCCAAGTACTACTATAGGTTTCAAGTAATAGTCAAAACAATAGTAAAAATGATTCAGACCACACCAGTCAAATCATAAATGGGACCTTAACTGTAAATCCTTATCTTTAGATCAAAGCGGGTAATTGGGGGCTGAAGATACATTATAGAACTAATATGTTATAGAACTCCTCTGAAATGAGTCATTTATTCCATCACTTTTCCTGCACAGCTGCTGACCCATGTTTTGGTTCCTGGAAATAGCTGCTTCCCTGTCATACTTCTTAAAAGCACATATATTGATAACTCTACTCATTCCTCCATTCTCTGTGACTGTCACTGTGTTAAAATGTGGAGTCAGCTGACTCACTTGTGATGGTAATAAAGTAGATGAGTTTGCAAAGTATTTTGTTATTTCTAAAAATGCAAAAACCAAATTACATTGAAATCATAAGGGGTGTTTCAGGGAGAGCTGTAGGATGTGGTTTCTTGTGTAATCCACAGAGATTAGCTCCAACACATATTTAAACTCTCCTCTAGGAGCAACCTTAGTGGTAAAGCAAGAAGATAAACAGATGTAAACACACCCTGGCACAAAATTATCACTTATGTTTGGCTTCCTAGTCTCCTCGTGTTACTTATTTATCTTAACTTCTCTCTGAAATCAGGGAACACAGAATCTCAATCAGTTGACATTTTTCTACTGAATTACCCAATAGTCTGATCATACCCCAAGACTTTTTTAAATTATTTCACTCATAATCCCAAATCTGCTTTGCTTCCTCATCTTAGTACACTGTAATTTGATTTCAAAATGAGGACAGTTGTCAGTAATGCCACATTCGTTCATCTATTTTACAATTCCATGTGCTTATAACTATGAAGATATGTTAATAACATCCATTCCAATAAGCCACCCTAAATTTATTATCATGAAACAAGACCTCAAGAAAGAGAATTCAAAATCATCCATGTATTTGCAACTTATTACAATAAAGCCTTTATCAATAGACTTCCCTGTGCACATGGTGGTCAAATTGCTGGTGAAAACCAGCCAGATCTATTACAAGCTTTCTCATGGCTTCTAGGTAACCCAAGTGAGCCTTTATTGATACTGGGAAGGGATAAAGCAGGGAAGGGATAAACAGTGCTGTAAGAATTGGCTAGACAAAAGTAATGACTCTCATTACAAAGTGAGTATTTTAAAGCAAAAGAGCCTGTTGCGAATATTGTTTTATAAAATAGTGGTTTTTTTATTAACTTTTTAAAATTCAATTAGGTAACATATAGTGTACCATTAGTTTCAAATGTAGATTTCAGTTATTCATCCGTAGCATATAATAGCTAATGCTCAGTACTTACTGTGATAGCTTCTTGAAAGCAGAATTTTAACCCACTGAGCCACCCAGGCGCCCTTGAAAGCAGAATTTTAGATCACATTTTCTGATTACTTCCATGTCGTACAACACTTTCCTGCTAGCAACCTTCAAAACATACTGTTTGTTAGAGGAATTTCTTTAATAATAAATAAATAGAAATTTATTTAAATTTATAAATATATAAAATAAATAGGAATTTATTTAAATTTATTTAAATATTGCACACTGTTTCATTGTTCATAAATAAGGTGATGATATTATAGCCATTAGTTGGTAGCACTGATATATCACTTTCTTTTTACTTCTCAGTGCATTCTCTTTACACAAAATAGATATATATTTTAAAAGAATCTGAATCTGTGGCAAACTTGTAAAAAACCCTATACAGTAAAGTTTATCATTTTAAGTAATCTCAATTATCTTCCTCAATTGTGATAGTATATCCTTCTATCTAGGCCAGATATTGTATGAGGGATTTGAAAAGACATACTTTTCTAAATTTCACTTTTCTCATCTGCAAAATGCTTATCATATCCTACAATAAAATACACTTACAATTTTTTGATGAAAATTTATTTATTTATTTTAAGATTTTATTTCTTTATCAGAGAGAGTGGGCGAGAGAGCAAGCACAGGCAGACAGAATGGCAGGCAGAGGCAGAGGGAGAAGCAGGCTCCCGGCCGAGCAAGGAGCCCGATGTGGGACTCGATCCCAGGACGCTGGGATCATGACCTGAGCCAAAGGCAGCTGCTTAACCAACTGAGCCACCCAGGCATCCCTTTTGATGAAAATTTAATCTGTATAAACAATATATTTGCTGTAATGCGTGGTTCATGGAAAACATCTTATTTAATTATAAGCAACAACAGTATTAGAAATTAAGTAAATGTGTCTATAATATTTAAAGTTTTAACACATAATTCCACTGCTTTGCCTTATTTTCTCAAATCCCTTTACCACTTTCACTGACAGAGTTAAATGTACTTTTTCTACTAGTAGCCAGCTCTTTGTCTTTTGTCAGAAAGATGCCCTTGTGAATTATTTATAATAGAGATATTAGCAATAATAATAATAATAATAAATAGCAATGAAAATGTTAAAAAAAAGTTTTCTTAACTAATTAGGGTTCTTAGACATCAATTAGAGGAACCACCTCGGGCAAGCAAATTAATCTGCAAGACATTCCCAGAATTAACAAGTCAGTCAGATACAGGGTTGTCCGTAGACTGAAAGGTGAAGCAAAAGGACTAGGTTTGGAAAATAGGTAAGGACAGTGAAAAAAGTGATCAAATTTTGGGGCAAAATAAATTCTTAGGTGTCCTTTCAATGGAGTCCTGTTCATTATGTAGCAGAAACTCTAGAGATTATCTCAATCCATTGGAGTCACCCCGTTTATTAGCTTGCTATTGACAAAGTTATTTACAAACTGTAGAGCAAGAGGTTATAATGGAGAAAACTGATGGTAATGCACAGGATTCTTGTTAACAATAATGCAAGTTAGTGATTTTTCATTAGAAAACATAAATTCTATAACCCAAATTATGGGCCCAGAGCACTTCTGCTGCACAACTCTGCTTATATCCCAAATAACCATGTGAACTAGTTTTAATATCTGCTTCTCTTATTAATTTTTGAATAAAAATTCTTGACACAAGTATTTTATAATTGTGTGATAACCATGCATTTAGTTTCTTGGAGAACAAAACACACTTTAGCATAACTAGGTTCGTTCACAGAACCAGCCTTGATAACACACTTCTATATGTTAGAAATGATGTAATAAATGTAGAATATTGGGCACTTGTTTGGTATTCTTTGCCATGTTTTGCACTATCTAAAAAGAGATCAGTGAACTTGGACTGGAGTTAGTAGACATGGAAGAAAATAAAATATTACAGAGAAGAATACTCTGTGGTCCACAACCTAAACGGGCTGGGATTCCCATCATTTGGATCCCTGTAGCTTTACAAAAGTCAATTAAATTTTTGTATCTCCGATTAAAGTTGATTCCCCAGTACTTTTTCAAACATATCTTGTAAAGTATTGTTTCCCAGAAAAAAAGGGATTTTGCACATGTATCTGCCTTTGTCTCTGGTCATGATCTCAGTCAGGATCCTGGGATCGAGCCCCATTTCGGGCTTCCTGCTCATTAGGGAGTATATTTCTCAGTCTCTCTCTGCAGCTACATCCCCCTGCCCCACTCATGCTCTCTCTCTCTCTCAAATAAATAAATACAATCTTTAATTTTTTAATTAAAAATAAGATAAATAAAATAAAATAAAAAGTCTGGTCTTACTGCCCCATTTAGCTCCTTTTGTTTTTTTGAGTTGTATTTAAAGCAGCATGAGAGAACATGAGGCTCTCAAACTTTAAAAAAAAAAAGGAAAAAATTGAGTTTTGTTAGGATTTAAGATCTTGTCTGCTAGACAAAAACGTTGGCTTTGTTAACATGTGAAAATCAACAAAAGAGAATAAGATCGAATTCTAATAATTTTTGTAGAAATTAAAAATTTCCTCCAACCCAATTACATACAGACCCATTAAGTAAATTCATTCCAATGTCCCAAACCAACCTTTTCTAATAGTAATGCATCTGTGTAAACAGGGTCAACCCAAGGAATAAATAAATATTATTATTTTTTTTCCTGTCTCTTCCACAGTCACATCTGGGTATATTGGTAGCAAGCCAATTATCTATCTTATAAGACATGATATCATAAGGAAGGTTATTCTGTCCATTTGGAACAACTGAAAATCATTGTAATTTTATCTTGGTGCAGTAACTTGAGATGGCACAGTGTGGGTTATGAATATATTTTATTTTTTTTACTGGGAAGAAGAGATTATAGAGATATTGGTTATCCAAGAGAGACTGACAGGTGTTGATAGTTGCCAGGTCAATATCCATCTACTCTTTCCTTTAATATCAGAAAGCACTGAGGGATTGACAACAAGGAAACTTAAAACAACATCAAATATTTTATTGTCTCTTTTCTAGTTACATTGTAACCTTATGACAAAGTATCAGTCGTACAAGATATCATTCTCTTTTACCTCTATCTTTCTGCCAGAAATGTGGGCTTAATAGTGAGAACTCCAACAGCAATTTTTGCAACTGTGAATAAAAAGCCATGAAAACCTCTAAGATAGTTCACTTGACTTTCTTAAGACTCTGAACCAACACATTACATTTTTGCAACTGTGAATGAAAAGCCATGAAAACCTCTAAGATAGTTCACTTGACTTTCTTAAGACTCTGAACCAACACCAGAAAACACTCTCTGTAGTCTTCTTGTTAAATGAAAAATATGGTTAAACCACTTTTGACAGTCTACTACCTACAGCAAACTGTAAATCTTAATTGAAATATGTCCTCTCAGCTGTGCTTAAGCAACTGAGTCCTGAGCTTTTTAGGTTTTCAGTCTGAAAGAGTACACCTCGGGTGCTCTGAAAGGGAAGAGAAAGGACACCCTGTTCTCCATATAAATTAAAGAAGAGAAATCTGTGCATTTAAGTGGGCCATATAAAATTTATCAAGCAATTATCTCCTAACTCCTTCCTATCCAAATTACCTGATATGCTCTCCCTACTCCTTTATTCCACGTTACTGCCTTTTCCAGGATTCTGTATCACATCACAGCATGTCTTCTGTTATTTCCTTCTTGCAAGCTAGTTTTGTTTTCTCCATCTAAAAAAATCAACAATCATTGTGTATTTCAATTCCCATTTTCCTCAAATGCATTGATTCTTCTTATCTATTACTCTTTTCTCATACTCAGTGTCTTTGTCTTTATGGGGTTTGTACTTTGCTTTTCCCCATTCTTTACTGCCATTATATAATCAAATCTAATAACTTCTTAGAGAAAGTTAAAAATTCCTGCATAGCCACACGTGAACACAAAGTCACTGATTTTTAGCAAACCTATAAGATAGTCAGACATCCATTCAATTTCTTTTTAAGATTTTATTTATTTATTTGACAGAGAGGGATGAAAAGCAGGCAGAGAGGCAGGCAGAGAGAGAGGAGGAAGCAGGCTCCCTGCTGAGCAGAGAGCCTGATTTGGGGCTCGGTCCCAGGACCCTGGGATCATGACCTGAGCCGAAGGCAGCGGCTTAACCCACTGAGCCACCCAGGCGTCCCTCCATTCAATTTCTTAACTGAGTCCCAAATGCATCCTGACTTCTAACCTAAACCTAAGTTCTACTTCCTACACGTTGTTATATGACCAAATTCTTTCAGTTCAGTATTTTGTAACATTTAAATATTAGTCAATTGATGCTTTGTTTGTGTATTTCTATGAAAATAATTTGAATACTGTAGATTTATTGTTATATTTATAGGTTTATAATCAAAGTTTCATCAGTTGAAGTTTTTGGAATTTTCAGATATAATGATTAACCTAAAATGATACTGCCTCAAATCCCTCTGATATCAAGGCCCAACTCCTGATTATAGCCAAACCTGTGGTGGATAGTTCCATGGGAAATTGCAGTTACTTAACACTGATAGGATCTCATGTTCTCTCTCTCATTTTGGAATGTCTCCAACACAACCCAAAAGTGTAGGAGAGTTAATGTCCTCTGAGGACAGCTCTCAGTGAAGTAGAAATAAGAACCATAGGTAAAATTGTCAGTTTTCAGGTCTTCATGAGGACAACTTAAAGAAGTTTCTCAGGACCTTTCAGTAAAAGCAAGCCTTCATTTTCTATCCACAACAATTATATCAACAATGTACCTCTTTGACAAAGTTGCTTCTTCACTGTATCACTTTCCCATTCTTTTCTACCTTGGATAATCTCCCAGATAAACTAACAGTACTCAAATCCTTTGTCCTACTCTTTGCTCTCAGGATAAATGGAGCCAAAAGACTTAGATTAATATCAAGTTCTGAATGGGATCTTAGAGCTATTTCTGTCCAGATTTTCATAAACATAGGGACCTTTGAATATCAGGCTATAAATAAGTTCTAAATGGAGGGGGCAAAAGCAAAAAGTAGAAATTTTTATGTTTGATTTTTAATCATGATTAATTGACTTTATTGATTATTAAAAATACTAACATTATAAAAGTGTGGATCTTTGTAAAACAATGTCTTAATGTAAGAAAGAAGTTGCATAGTCCTTTTGAGAATATTAAACCAAGTGTTCAGGTGCCATCTAATTTCTTGTTTAATCCAGAACTTTGGTGTGCATCATCTTGAGGAATAGGATTTTGAAGTCCAGACAGACTAAGAGAAAACTGATCCAAATGTGTGTGTTTATATTTCTGCTTTTGTTGTAAAAATCAAAGTGTGATTGCTGGTTTAAAATGGTAAAACTAATAATGTTCATGGACTCGATTATAAATTTTCTAATTGTATGGGAAGAATCCAACAAAGATAGAATTAATTGATTTGCAAATCCTCAAAGAGCTACAGGATCAGGTAGTGGTATGTTCTGATTCAACAGCATCATAATGCAGCATTTTATATGTGTGGCTAATGGATATTTTCATGAATGTTTGCTAGCTAGTCAGCCAATACAGAGAAATATTAGGTAGGGTAATTACTCACAGTTGTGTTTAATATAATGAGAGAAAATTATCAAATGGCACTAATAATAATAATCCTATAGCAGGCTAAATAATTCAATGATAATTACAAGTATTAATCTAGCTTTCTTCCCTGATTATGACTCTTCTCTCCTTTATCATAATGGGAGTAGCACATTGTCTGCAATGAATTGTGAAAACCCAGCAGTGACTTTGGCAGTGAAGGCCTCCCATCAATTTTGATAGGTTAAAAGGATTCTGGTTGGTCTTGAGCAAATGTGTCAATTTTTTTATTCTGTGTGTGTCATAAAAGAAAGAAGCAATAGTAAATTCTTGCTGTTATTCCATGGAGCCAATAAAATCATACTGCCAACAAGAGGCTGTTGACACCATAGGTGTAGTTAACTGTCTTGAAATACTACGCCTGGAAATAAAATCCTAATATTTCACATAACCTCTTTTTTTAAAAGAAACAAAACAAAACAAAACAAAACAACTATACTGCTTACATTTAGGGCCCTGCTGTTGTGTAACTATTTTTGAACATGTCTTCTGTAAGTGTATATATATATATATATATATATATATATATATATACATATTTTTCTGTGCAATAAATTCATTTAGAGATAAATTTGGATTGCAAATTATTTTGGGGGAGGCGTGGTATTTGTGGCTAGTCTTACAAGTAAAAAGGACTAAAAGAAAGAAGAAAAACATTTTTTATTACAGCATATTTACATCTGTCCAAAGTACTTATCTACTATAATACTGACTAATGTATAATACTGTACACAAAGAAAGAAGCTAAATGAGTTATAATTCAGTCAGTGTATAGCTGGCCATTTTAAAACTTACCACTGAATCTTTCTGGTATGCAATGTGATATCTGGCAATCTGGTCCAGTTCATTACATCAGGTCATTTGTATGTTCTTATTACCATTTTGATAGCATAGCACATTTTATAACCCAGACATTTTACAATGGAACTATGATGCATGTATTTTCAAAAGTATAGACATACATGAAGCTATGAGGTCAAAAAAGATGAATGTCCGTAGTACCATATAGACTCAACAAATAAAAGTGTCCAAGGGTCTGAGTGTGACTTATGAATATTGTATAAGATTAGGCCAACATGTGGTTTTGATATAAATAATCTGTTCTTAAATTAGAATTACAATCGTTGAGTACAGTGTTGAAAATGGCAGATAGATTTTAGCTATCTTTGCTCACTAGGGAAAATGGAAAAATGTTTAGTTTGGTCAGATTTTCACTTAACTTCTGAAAAATCTTACGTTTGAGAGAACCCTTCTGAAATAAGAATCCTTAAAGACATAACCCCTTTGGCACAAGTTTTCAAGAAACTTGTTTGATGTTGTAGACAATTCTATGGCACACGTACTGTTCTAGATGTTTCATGCCAATAATATGTAAGCCATACCAAGGCTACATATACATATAGAGATGTTCCTCAGCTTACAAGGGGGCTATGTACAGAGAAACACATAAAAAATTGAAAATGCATTTAATACCCCTAAACAATCAAATATCATAGCTTACCTTAAGCTTATTTAAACATACTCAGAACACTTACATTTGCCTGCATTTGGGCAAAATCATCTTAAGCAAAGCCTATTTTATAACAAAGTATCAAATATCACATGCAATTTATTAAATATTACATTAAAAAAAGAAGAATATATATATTCTATATATATATTCTATATATAGAATGCTTGTAAGAATATCAGGTGTTCACCCCTGTAATCTTCTAGCTGACTGGGAGCTGTGGCTCACTGCCGCTGCCCAGCATCACAAGATGGCACCATATAGAACAAGAGTTTCAGGTGGTAGGTGTTGTAAATTTTACCCAAACTGACATTGGTCAAACTCGTTTTTGTCATCATATATATCAAGTAGTTTTCTCGGGTTTATTTTTAGAATATCCTTGTATAATGAATATTTACACTGATATCTAGTATAAAAATCTTGCAATTTAACAGTAGAAACATTAAGATATTGAAAATCAATCTATTTCTTTAATTCATTGAAGACATTTTTGGCTTGTTTCCAGTACTTTCTTACTGGTTAAAAAGTGAATTTGAAGTAGTCTGGATTTCATTATTATATGGCACTTTCCCTTTGATGAATACAAAGACGATATTCTATATTAGCTATCTGAGAAGAATTTATTTTTTTAATTTTATTTATTTGTAAGAGAGAGAGAGTGAGAGAGAGCACAAGCAGGGGGAGCAGCAGGATGAGGGAGAAGCAAACTCCCGGCTAAGCAGGAAATCTGTTGCAGAACTGAGTCCCAGGACCCTAAGATCATGACCCGAGCTAAAGGCTCAGGCGTTTAACTGACTGAGCCACCCAGGTGTCCCAATCTGAGAAGAGTTCTGTATGCTATTCCTATTAATATGCAGTTTAAAGTCTAGGTAATTAACTTAATATTTTAGTGGCTATTGTATAGATAGCACTATGTTCCAGGCAGAGAGTAAGAAAGAAATATTAAATCAACCATATTCTATGCATTCTAAATGAAAATAATTAATCAATCATAATAAATCCTTCTATTTATGGAATATCAACTTATAAGCTTTCCTCCATATGAACAATGCCAAATACCAGAATAAAGGGTCATCTAATACAAATAAAGGATAGAATTAAAGAATTCTGGTAAGCCATTTAATTTTGAAAAATGGTGTTTTATTGTTGCTGAGTTGTGGTTTTCCGTTACATAATATCTGATAAGTGTAGAAGTAACATGAGTGTTACGTGAGATGAGAAATGGTATATAATTAAGATATTTTTAAAAGTACAGATAAATACAAATTTGTAAACATAGCATTATGGAGGAGTAAAAATAAATGATAGCTACACACTCTAAAGTGAATAAAACTTGGAAAGCTAATAGAGAAGTAAAACAAGGACAGTGCAAAAAGTATGGTACATTTTTATGAAGTTCAAACAAATTCTGTGAAACCATAGATGGACTTAAAGATACTATTATGTATCAAATATTGTAAAAATTAAGCAAGGAAATAGCAAACATAAAACAACCAAAGCATACAAACTTGGGTAGATACAAGAGGTGTGATCATGTTCTACTTCATAAAGAGATGACTTAATAGATAAATACAAGTAACTAGACTTTTTAGAAGTTCATAAAACGTTGCCTGTTATTTCTTAGTAATATAAAATATATGGTTTTCTAACAAAAACGTTTATCTTAAAAATATTTAAAAATAAATTTCAGGCTACTCCTAAGGTTATATTTACTTTTCCACTGTGGGAAAAGCTGGTTGTTATAGTTGTAGTTGTTTGTTTGTTTTAGTCTCCTCCTAGTTTTTATTATTATAATGTGGAATGAGGAATGTTAGATTGAAAAGTGAATTATTTTATAGACAAAAATCATTACTTGATTCACCTCCTGGTACAGCAGATGGAACTCCTGAAAATATGCCCTTTTGCCTTATGGAAGAGTAACAGTTATGCTTACTTCTGAAACATACTTGGTGGTGGCCCTAAATAGTGACACCATAGTAAACATTTTGAATATTTGCAATTAATTTTTATAGTCATAGGGCTCCAAAAGGCACTGCAGGTATCTTAGCAGGTATTTCAATAAGGCTAAAAGTTGCCTGACTGTTTAAAAATATTAGCAAGGCACAAAACATGGCAGAAGTATTGTCCTCAGATATTATTTTTTTCCATATGCTCCTGATTTCACACATGACAAGTTATTTTTTCAAATATTTATTATAAAAGTTTTTATTTATTTATTTGACAGAGATCACAATTAGGCAGAGTCAGGCAGAGAGAGAGAGGAGGAAGCAGGCTCCCTGCTGAGCTGAGAGCCCGATGTGGGCCTCGATCCAAGGATCCTAGGATCATGACCTGAGCCGAAGGCAGATGCTTTTACCTACTGAGCCACCCAGGCTCCCCCATGACAAGTTATTTTGATAGATGTATATACAGTGTATTTTCCAGTTATAAGAAAAATGGTTCTGCTATTTTTAACCTTTTTTTAAAATTAAATAATTTTTTTCATTGAAATTTTATTTTTTAATGTTTTACTTCTCTTTTCTTTTTTTTTTAAAGATTTTATATATTTATTTGAGAGACAGAGATCACAAGTAGGCAGAGAGGCAGGCAGAGAGAGAGGGGGGGGGGGGAAGCAGGCTCCCTGCGGAGCAGAAGGCCAGATGCGGGGCTCAATCCAAGGACCCTGAGATCATGACCCGAGCTGAAGGCAGCAGCCCAACCCACTGCGCAACCCAGGCGCCCCAATGTTTTACTTTTCAATATACTACTTAGAATATAAAACCTATTCCATTTTGTAAGATGTTTACCATTTAAAAACTGGTAATTTTCTCATTGTGTCTTCCCCTCACATTGCTTTATTTTGAATAAAAAATTTCACAATAAACATAACTGATGCTTTCCTTCTGATGGTCCCTCTGTTGGTCATATTGTATATGAGCCATGACAATTAGTTTTACAAAATTTATTGATGTTTGTTGATATGTTTTATCATAACTAATTTTCCCTCCCTTATCTAGATTCCCCAGCTTTCAGACAGGTGGACACTTCAATAAACCATACCCAAGGGATGTATCAAGTACTTCTTAGACATTCTCTCAGATCCTTGAGGTGTCATTTTGCCTAGGGATTTGCAATAGGTTCTGCCAGAGGCACCACTGTGACAACTGATGTCCATGGTCTATCTCCTGCTAAGCTCAAGAGGTCACTGGTTTCCAAGTTTATCTATACAATTAATGCATACCAGCAAGTTCTTTTTTTTTAATATTAACAAACTTATTTTAAAGTTTATATGGAGAGGCAAAGACTCACAATAGTCAACATAGTGTTGAAGGAGAACAAAGACTGAGGACTGACTTCAAAGTTTACCATAACGATTGGGCGCCTGGGTGGCTCAGTGGGTTAAGCCTCTGCCTTCCGGCTCAGGTCATGATCCCAGGGGCCAGGGATCGAGTCCCGCATTGGGTTCTCTGCTCAGCAGGGAGCCTGCTTCTCCTCATCTCTCTTTCTGGCTGTCTCTCTGCCCATTTGTGATCTCTCTCTCTGTCAAATAAATAAATAAAATCTTTAAAAAAAGTTTACCATAACGATAATTGTAAGCATGATATTGTAATACCACAGAAAGACTAGATTAAAGCAACAGAATATATATTATCAATTATATTTTATATATAATAGAAAAGCAAAAGCAATACAAGAGAGCAAAATACAATCTTTTAAACAAATGGTTCTGTAGCAATGGTGAAGCTAAATCTAAAAATATAAAATAAAATAAATCCAGGCAGATATCCTACACTCTTCACAAAAATGAACTCAGATTGGATTATAAACCTAAACATGAAACATGTAGAAGGTAATATAGAAGAAAATTTAAATGACCTTGGTTTTCGCAATAACTTTAGCTAAAAAACACAAGCACTGAATTTAAAAATGTCTACTCTGTGAAACACAATGCCAAGAGAATGAAAAGGCAAAGCACAGACTATGAAAAAAAATTTGCAAAATACACATCTGGCAAAGGACTGTTAATCAAAAATACACAAAGACCCCTTAAAACTCAACAATGGGGGAAAAACCTGATTAAAAATGAGCCAAAGACCTTAGCAGATACCTCACAAAAGAAAATATTACAGATGGCAAATAAGCATATAAAAAGATGCTTCACATCAAAGGTCATCAGGAAAATGCAAATTAAAACAAAAAAGAGACACCAGTACATACCCAGAATCCAGAGCACTGACAACAGAACATGAAATGTTGGTGAGGATGTGGAGCAACAGGAATGTTCTTCCATGTGTATTGAGAATAAAGAATGGAAAACAACTTGGCAGTTTCTTACATAACTAAACATATTCTTGCCAGATGATTCAGCAGTAGCAGCTCTTGGTATTTATCCAAAGAAGATGAAATCTATACCCACAAAGATGTCTATAGTAGTTTTATTCATAACTGACAAAAGCTTGGAAGCAACCAAGATATCCTTCCATAAGTGAAAGGTCAAAGAAAGTGTAGTACATGCAAACAATGGAATATTATTTAATGCTAGAGAAATGAATTACCAAGCTATGAAAAGATATGGATATAAATATTTAATAAATATTTGATTTTAGGCTTCTACCAGTCTATCAATAGTATTAGTATATTTTAACAGTGAATGCTCAGCATTCATGAATTTACCTAATAAAACATTTTGGGTTCAATATTTTAAATACTTCAACCTCTATGATTATATTCCTAATAATTTTGAATTGGGGTAAATAAACCTTAATTTTTTGTAACTTGTTTCTTATTGCAAGAGAGCTCAATGAAATTTTAGAAAATAAAAATTTACAAAAAAAAAGTTTAGTTTACTATTGCCAAATAATTTAAAACTTTATCTTATATTCAAATACATATATTTTTCTAAATTGATTTATATGCTACTAAAACCAAAAACTTTTAGTTATACTAGATTTCATATCCTGCAATCAATGCCAGAAATCCATCTGGCAATGATTTGTCTTAAATAGAGTTAAGATGGGTGTTATTACAATGCAAGATGGAAACAAAGATAGTATAACAATTGGTGTTACATAACTTTTCCGTTTTGATCAAGTTACTAATCTACAAAAGGCTTTTATCAGTGACAGACTTGGGACTTTAACAAAACTTTTAAACTAGCATGTGCGACTCATTCCTAGAAAACAACACAATCAATAACACTTTATTTAGATTAAATCATGACTATTTCTCCATTTGAATAAAAAAGGTAGCAACCCCAATAAGTTTATTGAACATGAAAAGTTGAAATGCTATAATGCTCCTAAGGAATTAAATGATCCAGTCAAGAATTACTAAAAAAGGATATAAATTACCAAAGTGTTTGTATAATTGTAATGTACAACTGCCCATTATCGTTCCATAGTGTAGGCTTGTACAAGAACTCTATAAAAGAACTCCACTTCTAAACTGTGGAAAATATGTTCCCTTTCCCCCTATATACAAATATTAAGCCATTCATTTAGCTTTTAAAATATCCACTTAATACAGGCTTTTTACACATTTGAACAGGCAGCAGGGCTCTATTCTTATCGCTTACATCTGAAGGATAGACTTCTAGCGTAAGAGGTAAAGCCCATAAAGGAGCCCAATAATAACAACAAAATACAGTTTAGTGAGCCCTTACAATCTGCCAGCTACCTTTCTGAGAATACTTCAATTAATAAAACATATAAAATACCTGACCACAAAGAGCTTACATTCTTTTGAAATATAATAGTGAAATAAACCAATAATAGAGGGGCACCTTGGTGGCTCAGTCCATTGAGTGACTGCCTTTGGCTTGGGTCATGATCTCAGGGTCCTGGGATGTAACTCCCCAGCAGGCTTTCTAGGCAGTGGGGTGTTTTCTTCTTCCTCTGCGCACCCTCCCAATTCTCTCTCTCTCTGTCTCAAATAAGAAAATAAACCAGTAATAGAATAATGATTGATGGTTGATGGTGATAAGTGATACAAAGAAATACAAGAAAGGTAAAAGCCATTGGAGAATGCTGGGATGAAAGTTAATTTTATTTTGTGTTGGGTGGTTATATCTCATTTATGAGATGTTATTTGCACAAAGACCCAGGAAGTGAAGGAGAGTGTTATACAAATATTAAAGGAAAAGATTGCTCTAGGCAGAGCAAGTAAGTATATAGACTTTGTGTGAACAGCTTGTCTGTTACTTTTGAGGAAAAGCAAGGAGGCCAATGAGGAGTTCATAGTGGTGGAGAGAGGAAGAACGTATTGATGTATGACCTTCTAGTACATTAAAACGCCTTCAGTTTTTATTTAATATGAAAGGGGAAGATACCAAAAGACCCTCAACAGCAGAATAAAATCATCTGACTTGATTTTTAGGTTAAATTGCTGTACCAAAATAAATTTGCAGGGAGAAAGGAGTGCAGTTTGTGTGGAAGTGGGGTTATCAATCAAGTCAATAATTCAGGAACATATGATGGTGTTTTTAGCATGCTGGGTGGTAATAGAAGTGGTGAGGTATGGTTTTCATTGTGTATATATTTTGATGGTGAATATTCTGGTGAACAGGATGGGGTATGTGCAGGACAGACATCAACATTTATTTTACCTGCACAAACAGAAGGGTGGAGTCTTCATTCCCTGATATGGAGAGAACTCTGAGTTCAAATGTTCTTTCTCATTAAATGGCATAGTGATGATGAGGATTTAGTCAGACAGTGAAAGAGAGCAGTAAGCATAGTGTTAAGCGGTAAGACATTATAATACATTGGAACATCAAAAAACGTTGTGTTGTATCATCTGTTTATGTGAGTAAATAAATAAATAAAGCTTCCTGGGGTTCTGATAGAGGTAAAGAAGACTGTATATGATCCAAAGGGGCACGTGCACCAAATGTTTATAGCAGTAATATCCACAATAGGCAAACTATGGAAAGAACATAGATGTCCATCAACAAATGAATGATATATATATATATATATATATATATATATATATATATATATATATACACACACACAATGGAATACTACTCAGCCATCAAAAGAAATGAAATCTTGCCATTTGCGTTGACATGGATGGAACTGGAGGGTATTATGCTTAGCAAAATAAGTCAACCAGAGAAAGGCACTATCATATGATCTCCCTGATATGAGGAAATGGAGGTGCAATGTGGGGGGTTTGGGGAACAGGAAAAGAGTAAATGAAACAAGATGGGATCGGGAGGGAGACAAACCATAAGAGACTCTTAATCTCACAAAACAAACTGAGAGTTGCCGGGGGGGGGGGTGGGGAGGTTAGGGAGAGGGTGGTGGGGTTATGAACATTGGGGAGGGTATGTGCTGTGGTGAGTGCTGTGAAGTGTGTAAACCTGGTGATTCACAGACCTGTACCCCTGGGGCTAATAATACATTATATGTTAATGAAGAAGAAGAAGAAGAAGAAGAAGAAGAAGAAGAAGACTACTATAAATCAAATGCTATGGTTTTCAGCATAGAGTGTGTAATCAGGCATATTTTATTAAAGTAACCAAGTAAAATGATGGTCGAAAACTGGAATAACAGAAAACATAAAAATTAGAGATTTTAAAAAGAGATATGGGACAGTGTAGAGAATATAGTCAATGATATTATAATAGTGTTATATGGTGACAGATGGCGGCAATATTTGTAGTGATCATAGAATAATGTATGGAGATATTGAAAACCTGAAACCAATGTAACACTGACTATCAACTACACTCAAATAAAAAAATAGTAAAAATAAAACATTTTAATTTAAAAAGATAAAAAGAGGGACAAGAATTTGAAAAGTGAATTTCAAAAAGAGTAAAGATGAGGCTAAGACATACTCTGAACCTTGAGGAAAACACCATTTTGAAAATTCTTCCCATTTTGAGAAAACTCAAATGAATCAATACCATAAAAGAACCCATTTTAACTGAGAGATGTAATGAATGCTCAAGAAATAATTTTATGACAGGATAATTCTTCCCTATGAAACAGCATACAGAAACCCGGGGAAACACCTGGAAGCCAAATAAACTATACTGAAAATAAGAATTAGGAAAAAGATAAATGATGAAAGATAAGAAAATTAGACCTGCGACAGAGACCTAGTGAAGAGAATTTTTAGCTTGTGGTTTAATGTTTTTGAGGATAATCTAGAGTTCATAACTGCCTTGAGGCAGGCTGGTTGTAGGCAGTTTAGGCAGACCCCTAAGAGAGGCCTACTTTGGGCAAGTGGTGTTGGAGGAGGCCATTGGGCTGGACAAAGACAAATCCAACCATTTGACTAAAGTGTCTGTGAAGATGTTGAAGTCAGATGCAGCAGAGAAAGACCTGTCAAACCTAATCTCAGAAATGGAGATGATGAAGATGATTGGACAGCACAGGACACCATAAACCTGCTGGGTCCTGCACACAGGATGGTCCTTCGTACACTATCATGGAATATGCCTCCAAAGACAACATACAGGAGTACCTGCAGGCCCAGAGGCCTCCTGACCTGGAGTACTGTTACAATATCAGCCACAATGCAGCAGAGCAACTCTCCTCCAAGCACCCGGTATTCCTTGCCTACCAGGTAGCCTGAGGCATGGAGTACCTTGCCTCCAAGAAGTGCATACACCAAGACCTGGCCACCAGGGAAGTGCTGGTGACAAAGGACAACATGATGAAGATCTCAGACTTCAGCCTTGCCAGAGATATCACCACATCAGTTACTATAAAATGAGAACCAACAGTGGACTGCCTGTGAAGTGGATGGTCCCTAAGGCCATGTTTGACCAGATCTACATCCACCAGAGTGACTTCTGGTCTTTTGGGGGTGATCCTGTGCAAAATTTTCACTCTGGAAGCCTCCCATATCCTGGAGTGCCTGTGGAGGTGGTTTTCAAGCTGCTGAAGGAGTCATTTGATGGATAAGCCAATAAGTGCACCAGAGAGTTATACACAATAATGAGGGGTGGCTGGCATGTGGTACCTTCAAGCTGCTGGTAGAAGACCTGGATCATACTGTGGCCTTGACCTCCAACCAGGAGTACCCGGACCTGTCCTTGGCCCTGGAACAATACTGTCTATGCTTTCCCAACACCCAAAGCTTCACCTGCTCCTCAGAGAAGAATTCCACCTTCTCTCATGTGCCGTTGCCCAGGGAGGCCTATCTGCCCTGACACCCAGCCCAGCTTGCCAATGGTGGACTCAAATGACTAGTATCCCTATTACTCCTGTCCAGATTCCGTCATAAGCTGTAACCCTTACCCCCCACCCTCCCTGCAAGACTCACTGCCTTCTCCTTTGTCCCTTTCCTACTGGCAGGAGCCAGCTGCCTACCTGAGGCCTTCACCCCTTGAAGTTCACCTCTCTTCCCCTTCCTCTTCCTCCTCCTTACAACCTGCTCATGAAAGAAAGGAACAGAGAGGCAGGTACTTGCTCGTGGCTACTTCCTTCCCTCCCATATGTTGGACCAAGACCCCTCCCTGTCATCTGGTACTGCCTAGACGTCGAGAGAGTTGGAGATGAGGCAGGCCAGTGAAAGATGTCGGAGCTTTCCTGGTTTGGTTTTGTCTGCTTAGCATAACATGTAAGACTGAGTTCTGGTGGCAGGGACCTAGTCCTTGGGGCTATAGCACTAGCGAGGGGAGGTCAACTGCTCTGGGCCTTGGCTAAGAGCAAGCCCTGCTCCAGAGATATGGTGCCAAGGGCTTATTAATTTTGATACTAATTTGCTTTGCTGACCAAATACCTGGTATCAAAAGATGGGAAGGCAAAGACTGGAAGCAGTGTTGTGACCATGGGGTCCAGCCCCAAACTATGAAGAAAACACAAAGTGTATAAATATGAGTAAGTATATATTTACACACCTTTTTAAATAGGTTGTTATCAAAGATTTAATCAATGGGTAATATGCTCCTCGTGGCTGGGAAGCATCAGTTGCCATATATTAAAAACAAAGAAAAGAGGTGTCTGGGTGGCTTCCTCCAAGAAGTGTCCCTTCTTTTCAGGTCATGATCCCAGGGTCCTGGGATGGAGCCCCAAATCAGGCTCTCTGCACAGTGGGAAACCTGCTTCTCCTTTTCCCTCTGCCCTGCTTATAGTTCCTCTTCCTGTCTCTCTGTCTGTCAAATAAATAAAATATTAAAAAAAAAACAAGAAAGAAACAAAATGTTTTTAAAAGGTCTTTTTTTTTTTTTAAATTTTCTAGGGGTGCCTGGATGACTTAGTTGTTTAAGCAGATGTTTGCCTTTGGCTGAGGTCATGATTCCAGTGTACAGGGATCCAGCCCTGCATGGGACTACTTGCACCCCAAGGAGCTTGCTTCTTCCTCTCCCTTTGCACATGATTCCCCCTGTTTGTGTGCTTCTTCTCTCTCTCTCTCTCTCTCTTGCTGTCAATAAATAAAATAAAATCTTTTACTAAATAAATAAAAAAATAAATAAATTTCTAAACCTACTTTCAGTTTAGGTCCCTTAACAAAAATTGCTACTGCTTCATTAAAAAAAAAAAAGATAATTTAGAAAGATGCTTCCAGAGTTAAAAATCTGTTTTGTTTCTTTGTCAGGATTCAATATAGAAGTGCTTTAAAAAGTAAAAGAAAAAATATGCTATATTAACTCTAATCACACTATAACTTTGGTGGTTATATCAAGATAATGAAAAGTGATTTTAAAGCAAATTTCATTATTAGACATAAAGATCAAGTCAAAATTACAGAAGAGTAAAAGGATGAATTCATCAGGGAGTATAATAATTCTTTTTTTTTTTTAAGATTTTATTTATTTATTTGACAGAGAGAGATCACAAGTAGGCAGAGAGGCAGGCAGAGAGAGAGAGAGAGGAGGAAGCAGGCTCCCTGCTGAGCAGAGAGCCCGATGCAGGACTCGATCCCAGGACCCTGAGATCATGACCTGAGCCTAAGGCAGCGGCCTAACCCACTGAGCCACCCAGGCGCCCCGGGAGTATAATAATTCTTGAATTTTAATACGTAACAACAGATTTGGGGATATATAGGGAAAAACTAAGAACAAAAATCATAACTTCTACCTTGGACGACAAATGGAAAATAATTTCAACACCCTTATTTTAAGATTACATAGACAAATGGTCATCATATTGGTAAGATATGTAAGACTTGAACAAAATGATCAACTAACTAGATATGCTTGATATTACATTACAGTAACTGAACTAACTGAGGTCAGTCTTTGGTGAATCACAGAAACAGGTGGAGTTGTCAAACAAAGGAATCTTTGTTTACAACATACAAGGAGTTCAAAGGGAATAAGTTCCAAAGCCTTGACTGTTTGAACAGGAGAGAGATTTTTATTTAGTATTTAAGATGAATACTCAGAAGGGAGAGTTTTATTATCCCGTGTATGGTTGGTCATAAGGTTGTGGATGCATGCACATCCACATATGTATTTGTGCAATATGTATTGCATGTTCACCTGAATGAAGCTTGTATTCCACCGAGGGCAGAAACTTCAACGTTAGAATAAAGCAGAGGTAACTGTTGGACAAGGGAAAGGAACTCTGCAGGCTTCAAGAGCAGATAGAAACTAGATGGGGTCTTGGGCTCATTTTCTGGGACAAGGAATGAAAGGCCTTGATTGCTTTTGAAATAGCACTAGGAGTTTTACCACTGATTTATTGTCTCAATAGCTTAGGCTATTTCCTGCTCTGGTGGTGACTGTTAGTTTTCCCATTGCCTTGTTCCCTCAAAATCCTTAGGAGTGAGGTTTTTGCATTTCTTTGTAAGAACCTCCCAGGAATTTTTGGAAGAAGTGTGCTTGGGCAAGTACACAGGTGGGGTATAGATCATTGAAAATAGCTGGGGACAAAAAATGACTTTTCTTATGTCAGGAAAACTATATCTCTTCTTTAATTTTCTAGGAACCTCTAACTCTTTCTGCTGATGTTACCAGCAGGCATCTGAGATATTACTGATTGTTCTCTTGAACCTAAGGAAAAGGAAATGTAGAAAGCAAAAGACAAAACTTTAAAATCTATCCTCCAACTAATCAATTCACTGCAGCCACCTCTCTGTCTTTCCCTTTCTCTTTTTCTCTCTTTCTCTTTCTCTCTCACTTTCTCTCTCACATACGCACAACACACGCAAATCGACTTAAAGCAATTTTTAATTTTCCCTATTCCATTTTAATATACTTGAGGCATGATCATTTTCTTAGTAAATACAAGGAAAAAAAATCTAGGATTCCATCATTCTGTGTGATTAAAGTATTGAGGAATTTACTTCCAATAGCACTTATAAAAACATATTTTATTTAAGGAATATTATATAATCAGGTGCCTGCATTTTTCTTATTCTCTAACTAGTGTTATTTGGCAATTAATATTTTGTCAATCAATATTCCCCTATACCTGAATGTGTGGGCAGTGAGAGATGAGTTAGAGGCAAGGATGGTGAACACTCCCAACAACTGCAGACTACATATATCTTAAGCCATGATTTTCTTTGCAAAGGTCAACATTGATAATGTTCTAGTCATACCTCCGTGTACCAGGAAAGAAGTAGCATATTTCTTGAAAGACACAGCTATCAAAGCTCCATTGAGAAACCATAAAGATGGAGAAGGGATTTGCAAATTAAATATCTGATAATGGACATCTACTCTGATTATTTAAAAATGAATAAAAATAAAAAACCTTACTAATAACCAAACAGAGTATCCAATTTTACATGTGAAGGAAATAATGGAAGAGACATGTCACCAAAAGTATATGGATGGCTTATAAGCACATGGCCAATTTCTCAACATTTAAACATTAAAGAAATACAAATTAAAATCATAATGAGACATGCTTAATATCTATTAGAATGGCTAAAATTATAAAGGCTAATTGTACTTGGTCTGAGCTAGATTGAGAAGCAACAAAAAATCTAAACTGTTGTTGGCATATATCATGATACAACCACTTTGGAAAATAGTTTCAAAAATTTTTAAATGAAAAATATGTTGCAGTTACACAAATAGCCATTTTATTCTAGGCATTTAACCAAGAAAAACAAACCCTATGTTCATACAAGGACTTGTATGTGAATTTCATATCAGCTTTATTTTTAAGAATTGAAAACAGTGGAAATGTTCATCAATGTCCATCAATAGAGCAAAGACAATTGGAGATTCTCAAAGTAATGATGCTGAGAAAAGAAAAGCCAGGCAATGAATAGTATATACTGTGTGATTCCATGACTACAAAAAATCCAGAAAATACAAATTTATATATAGTCACAGTCATCAAATATATGGTGTGATTTTAGTGCCTTCTTCTGTGCTCCCATAGCTTCCTACACTTGTATCTCCGAGCATTTGTTACACCATGTGAAAATATGAACTCTTTCTCTTTATTCTGTCTTACTAGAATAAGAATCCTTGAAAGTTTATGGACAATTGAACTCTCAGTTATTAGCAGAAATTCTATCACACAGTAAGTTTCCAAATATAAAAGCCAGAGTTTTACAATGACTTCTAAGCTTTTACATGATCTAGCCACTCATTTAACCTCTGTGACCTCTTTCCCTGCTACTCTTCAGTCACTCACAGTGGCCTCCTTGCTATTCTTCAGATATGCCAGGCATGATCCAACCTTATGGCCTTCAAGATAGCCAATTCCTTTGTCTGGAGTGACCTTATTGCTGATAGTTCTGCGCAAATTCATCACCTTTCATACCTTTGTTCAATTGTCAGCTTCATTAAAGTACCCTGATCTTTCTATTAAAAGATTTAACTCCCCATCCCCTGCCTAGCAACCTTGATTTTTCTCACCCTGATCGAATTTTTCTTTTTCCCCATTGTACTCTTCCTTTTTGAATGCACTATGCCATTTTTATTAAGGTTTATAGCTTTGAATTGTCTCACCCATTAAAATAAAAGTTCTACAAAGCCAAGTATTTCATTTACCAGTGTAGTCTGAAGTAATATCTGCCATATAATAGTTCAGTAGACAACTGGTAAATTTCAAAATAAATTAATGTTGAGAGTATACTGAATTTCATAAGTCATTTCAATATTTTTTTCCAAAAAATAAACTACATAAAACATACTTTAAATTTACTTTCAAAATATTTTATAGCATATAATGGACAATATACATAAGCCTAAAGAAACAATCCTATAATTAACCATTTCATACCTACTTAAAAACTGCATAATACCACACTCTTAGATCCTCTTTGAATGCTCTAAAATAACCCTTCAAATGAAATACATTTTAAAAACTCACAGATTTTTTGGCAAATAATTTAATAAAATAAAAGTTTCATTCATCTATGTAGATCAAAATAAATGTTTTTAATAAGCATGAAATTATAACTCTGAAGTGTGCTAAAATGAAACCACCTGCTAAGGGTGAGAGAACAAAAATAAACATCCTTTTTCCAAATAAGAGGAATTTATTACCTTTGAATCAAAGCATGTGGATTTGTTTTAACTGGCAATAAAGCAATATGGAGACACAAACCATAGAAAGTCATATTTTAGATTTCTAAAAGACTTCTAAGTGAAGAGTATACATTTTTTAATTGCTACATAATGCTACATAATGACAAGATGACAGGTTGTGGCAAATAGCATTTTAAAAGCTCTACTCATAATGGAACGGAAGATGTCATTTCCCTATAATTTTATATATGTCTTTAATTTACTATATCTGGATACAACATATTACCAAACAGATGTTCATCAAAGACTAAATCATTTTTAATGGAACATAATAATTTGAACCTACATCTATTAATCATTTTTGTCGATCTAACATTTATAGTCTCGCTAAACATTTTATCAGTTGTTGACAAAATTCAAAATAAATAGGATAAAAAGTCGTGTTTGGAAAAGTAGATTTCTTTTCAAATTGGCATTTAAATGAAAATATTTGCTGATATTTTTAAAACTTTAAATGTAATTTTATATATATCTGACCTATCAGATGATATAAAATTTTTGGAGAAAATATGACATATTTTTTGATCTTGGTTGAAGGTATTAATAAAGAGCAACTGTTTGTATTATTTGTATTGTGATATCTTAGTTAATAAACATGAATAACTGGTATAAAATATGTTTTTTTAAAAATTTTATTTATTTACTTGACAGGGATCATAGGAAGGCAGAGAGGCAGCCAGAGAGAGAGGAATGGAAGCATGCTCCCAGCTGAGAAGAGAGCCCACTGTGGGACTCAATCCCAGGAACCTGGAATCATGACCTGAGCCGAAGGCAGAGATTTTAACCCACTGAGCCACCCAGGCGCCCTAAAATATGTTTTTTTTTTTAATATAGAAGTATAGTTCTTGCCAAAATATGGAACTAGCTGGAACTGAATGCCTCCTTCAAAGTCAGCTCTGGAGAAATTATGCAAGTGTAATATGGAACTATTTCAGATATTAACCAAAAACAAAGAAATGATGATAAACGCCTTAAAATACTCAAAGTTGCCCTTGACTGGTATGTTTCAAGCTCTATTCCTGGTTTGAAGACAGGTTTTAACAGGCCTGTCACTGTAGAAATCCGCTGGATGTTTAGACGCTATCAGAACTGTACAAAACCTTGAAGGGGTAAAGACTTGAAAATTCTTTAGAGAGATTAGCTCCCTAAGGCATTATTCCTCCACACATTTTCCTCCAATCAATTAAGACTGATGGATGAGGGGCACCTGAGTGGCTCTCTCATCACGTGGGTGGTGGGTTAAGCCTCTGCCTTCATCTCAAGTCATGGTCTCTGGGTCCTGGGATCCAGCCCCACATCGGGTACTGCTCAAAAGGAAGCCTGCTTCCCTCCCTGCTTGCCTGCCTCTCTGCTTACTTGTGATCTCTCTCTCTTGCTCTCTTTCTCTCTCTCTGTGTCCAATAAATAAATAAAATCTTTTAAAAAAGGCTGATGGATGATAAATTATGAAAACTGCTCCCTCCAAATGATGCTTCTTCATAAGGATTTAAGAATTTAAAATTGAAACTTGACCGTAGGATTTATCTTATAGAATAACATCAAGTGAAGGCAGTTATTATTAGTTCTGAAGTATTTGTGATTCTGAATTCTTGGCCTCATTAGTAAATTTATTTTTAAATTCTCCCATGGAGTGGTGATTGGCCTTCAGTCTTTCATTGATATACATCATTGGGTCAAATGAGATGTGTGTGCCCAGAACTATATATAATCTTTTTTGTATTTCACTGGAGATGGCATTTCTGAGTTTTGTTCAATTGAATTTGGACAGATGTTTTAATAGTCACTTCTAGAGTTGGCCCTGGAGAATATCTTCCTTTTTTTCTCTTCCCGATTCTCTGAAAAACCCTGACTAATTCACATTATCACAGTAATATCATAATTCAAGTTTTTCCAAACACTATAGCTGCAAAATAGAAGGAAGCTACTCAGAATGGAATACTATTGTGAATGATTGAGAAAGAAAACATTATTATAATTAAGCTACCAGGTTTCAATGTATTTTATTGTTGCTTAGAAAATCCTAGCATACCCAGACTTTACAGAGATTTGATGATCCTAAGAAGAGCTGAACTCATGGACCAAAATAACTATGCACATAAAAAGTACAATTACTTACCTAAAAAATATGATGTGGTTAACTTTATATGCCAATCCAAGTGTTATGGGAACAGGAATTAAAAAAATAGCTTAGGGGCGCCTAGGTGGCACAGTGGATTAAGCCACTGCCTTCAGCTCAGGTCATAATCTCAGGGTCCTGGGATCAAGTCCTGCATCAGGCTCTCTGCTCAGCAGGGAGTCTGCTTCCCTCTCTTTCTCTCTGCCTGCCCTCTGTCTACTTGTGATCTCTCTCTGTCAAATAAATAAAAATAAAATCTTAAAAAAAAAAAGAATGACTGTACTTTTAAAAAATAGCTTAAAAGGAGCGCCTGGGTGGCTCAGTGGGTTAAGCCGCTGCCTTCCGTTCAGGTCATGATCTCAGGGTCCTGGGATCAAGCCCCACATCGGGCTTTCTGCTCAGCAGGTAGCCTGCTTCTCTTCCTCTCTCTCTGCCCACCTCTCTGCCTACTTGTGATCTCTCACTGTCAAATAAATAAATAAAATATTTTTAAAAATAGCTTAAAAGTATATGATAAAATAATGATATACATATACAAGGAAAAGAAAGATACTATACTGTGAATATAAATTAAGTGAAAATTGTTGAAATAAAGAATACAATAAATGGAGACTAAGATGAATATAGCTGTAAAATGAATAAATGAGTTGGGAAAAACAAACAAACAAATTAATGACTTCTGCCCAAATACAGCAGAAGAAAAAAAGAAGTACATTATATTCATTATTAAATTTGATAATATACTATAAAGTATTTATGGTCATATTGGACCATATCAAATTCTACTATTAATTCATATTAATAATTACCATAAGAGGAAAAAGGGATATTTTTCAAAATAAAAATTAGCGTATTTTTCAGAATATGATATAGTGTTATTCACTGAACTGAGGGAACAAATGTCAAAGTCTAACACAGTTTACAGAATGTTTTAACATAAATTGAAATTTAAATCTGACCAAATTTCACAGTTTTAAGTAAAATGATAGCACTTTATATCCTTGAAAAGTGGTAAGTGACCCAAAACATGGCTTAGAAAAACAAATTTAACACTACACTAGTCTGAGATGGTTAAGTTATGGTACAACTTGCCATTGTGTATCATCAAATGGTATATTTTTTTCTTTTGGGCTTGTCATTATATTTTATTTTAGCCATTCTGGTAAGTGTGTAGTGATATCTCAGTGTCATTTTTTTTTAAAGATTTTATTTGTTTATTTGACAGAGAGAAATCACAAGTAGATGGAGAGGCAGGCAGAGAGAGAGAGGGGGAAGCAGGCTCCCTGCTGAGCAGAGAGCCCGATGCGGGACTCGATCCCAGGACCCTGAGATCATGACCTGAGCCGAAGGCAGCGGCTTAACCCACTGAGCCACCCAGGCGCCCTCTCAGTGTCATTTTAATTGCATTTCCTTGATGTCTAATTGTGTCAAAATATATTACTTTGATGTTTAATGCTCTGAGCTTTCTCAGTTCAGGACCATGAAGCCACTTAGGAAAAATACAGTTGCAGAGGCACTCATAGACCAACTCTTATTTCGAAATAAGAAGAAACATTACTACCCATTCCAACAAAAAATAGATTTGTTATGCAGCAGGGATTTTATAAATTACCTGACACAACTTATATAGTAAGATGAAATGGGACAGGCGGCTTCTTGCAGCTATATACAACATCATTTTAATTTCAATTTTCAGTATAATTTTTCCTAGGTATACACAGAATATATATTTAATGTAAATTGTGAACATTTTAAACTCTGTATATGGAAATTAGTCAATTTTAAGTTTATAACAATCAAAATTAACGGAAGTTTATTTTAAATTAGTTAGCTTTCTCTGCATTGCAAGACAGAATAATCAAGAATTGGTAAGAAAAAAGTAATCTCTGTAAAATTACCGGGGGTGCATTATAAAGTGTTCGGTAACTGATCAAACTCACAATTTGGATTGAATGGCAAGTGATTTTTAAAATCTGGAACTCATTGTCAATTTTTTTTTCTTCATTGTGTCTTAATAATTTACTGTGTTCATTTGCATGGAAGTGAAGAAAAATGCATGACATTTCATCTCAACACTAACACCTTTAACTGGCAACTCTAAATGTACTTTACAGCAGTGTAACAAAGTAAAGATCAATGATGTTTCATGAAATATCTGTTATAATTCTCAAGGAGATAGGGAGTTTGTGCAAAAATGCAAATCACTTTGCGACTAAACACATTGTTTATTTCAGCTAATTTTAAGAAAATATGCTGAGAATCTCTCAAAAAAGGAAGCAATGATTTAGGTTTGCCTTCAAACTCCTTATCTAATCCTGAACCAACAGCACATAGTTCAAAGAGCAACTAATTTGAGTAGCTCCAATTTACACATTTCCTAACAATGCTTAATTTAGTGGAATTTCTGTCCAATTATGTTAATTTGATGTAATGAAAGACAAAAGTTCAAAAAGATCATCCTTAATTTATATAGATGCCAAAATCTGCATTTTCTGAATGACGCCCAGGAACGTATTTTCAAAAACAAACAAACAATGCCAGAACCACTATTAGGTCATCTCTAGGCAGAAAGTGACTCAGAGCTTACATTACTCTCTCCCTGAAAGTATACTGTAGGCACTGAAACTACTACCCTGAGTCTGTGCTATCAAATTCCTTAAGTTAGAAAGTTTTAAAACCCGTCTGTGTGGGAGTATTTCATTTACAGATAGAGATTTGGTTGTTTATACATTTTCATACTTGATTTTTAGGGTGTAATAACTATGTTTTAAAATTCATGGTGGTTTTGAATACTGTTGGATAATTGAGCTAAAATGGTATATCCATTCCTCCTAAGAAACAGAAATTATAGAAAGGTAGTGCTTTTCAAATCTGACATCTTTGAGTCATTGCAGTTTCATATAAATGCAATAGGAAAAGTGTCATTCATGTTTATGATATTTTCTATAAATAAATTAGAATGTACTGGAGGCCTGATATAAAGTGGGATGCCTAAACTTCAGTAAGATCTTGTTTTCAATTCAAAATAAATTTTATTTTTTATTTTTTTATAATGTCCCTCAATTTCAGATAAGCACCCCCATAAGGTCCACTCCGTTTTTTTTAAGATTTTATTTATTTTATTTGACAGATAGAGATCACAAGTAGGCAGAGAGGCAGGCAGAGAGAGAGGGAAGAGGAAGCAGGCTCCCTGCTAGGCAGAGAGCCCGATGCGGGGCTCGATCCCAGGACCCTGGGATCATGACCTGAGCCAAAGGCAGAGGCTTTAACCCACTGAGCCACCCAGGCGCCCCCAAAATAAATTTTAAATTGAATTATGCACCTCTAAGTTCAGAGACAATAAACATCAACCAACACAATTAATAAGTTCTATTTCTTGAAATTTCGGGAACATTGATAGTCTCATCTCCTGGAAGAACAACAGCTAAAATTTTAGGTCATGGATTCCTGCTAAAATATCACTTTCCCAAAGAAAATTAATGTTAGGAATTTTCATTGATTGTTATTGATCATGAAGAATATAACAACCACGATAAAAAGAGTAGGAAAAACATGATATCTCATCTGTAAGGGCATGTGGAAAGTAGGAAATGCTAATAAAAATAACTACCATTATTTCCTAAGTTAACATAATACAACAGAACAAAAATATTTCAAAACAATGTTTTCTTTTTTTTTTTAATTTTATTTATTTATTTGACAGAGAGAGATCACAAGTAGGCAGAGAGGCAGGCAGAGAGAGAGGAAGAAGCAGGCACCCTGCTGAGCAGAGAGCCCAATGTGGGACTCAATCCCAGGACTCTGAGATTATGACCTGAGCCGAAGGCAGCGGCTTAACCCACTGAGCCACCCAGGCGCCCCCATAACAATATTTTCTAGGCTCATTCTGATAACTCTTTTCTACATTCAAATTTAAAGGTTGAGGCATGTGATATATATTACACAAAAAACATCCCAAGGCATTCGTTAAAAAAAAAAAAACTCTTAATAAAGAACAAATCCAAAGGAATTTCTTTTCTAATTTAATTAACAAATTATGAATTGACTTACCTATATTATCACAGTGTATCAGGCACCAATAATATTTTTTAATCGTCACACCTGATGCAATAGTTACCATCTTTCAAACATACTGATCACGAACAAGCAAATAAACAAGAGCACCGTAGCTTAAGATCTACCTGCATAAATATAGGCTACTTCAGACAATCTCTTCACCACAACATAGCAATGAATAGAAATCATACATGCTCTGTATGGACATACAGATGAGATAGAATGGGATGATGTTAATATATGCAGAATCTTTATTAATTACATTGTAAACCATAATATGGAAAAACAGAATACAATTTTAGAAATACCCAGGTCACCATCATTGTTTTATTTTTATATGTGTAGATAAGGAGTTTAATAAACAATCCATGACTATTCAACTCCTTATATTTTGAAAATTTTAGCAAAAGTAACAAACCTAGCACCTAGAAAATTGTACCTATCTACAACATACAGCTTTGCCAGCATGGTAGAGGAAAAGCAAAACAAAATAAGTAAGAAAAGTTTAACATTTCACAATAGTTTTACTTTTATTTTTTTATTTTTTAATTTTTATTTTTCATTTATTATTTACTTCTATTTTCTACTTTATTTTAATGAAAATGTCATGACCATAACATAAGAGCAGAATTAAACCAACATGAGAAATTATTTTTTCATAAGTTAAAATAAACTAGCTTGGTGATTAATTCAAAATTATATTACAAACTTCAGTGTTCTTGCAGTAAGTATCACTGCATAAACAAATCAGTCAGGAGTCATAAACTAATGATGATTCTAAATGTTATTTAGAGAGACATTCTGTTCTTAATATATTTCAAATATTCTACACAAGACAAAGTGGATCCAAGTAATCTGTAGGCAAAATAAGATTTTAGAGAAGTATATATTTCCAACAGTATTTATAAAATATTACCTTTATGTAAGGCATCATCCTGGACTTTGTGGAAAACACACAAAGGAGTAAGAAGTGGCCCTTCAAGAAACATATACAATATCAAGGTTTAACATGAAGCAGCATGTCTTCTCTAATTAAAAAAAAAAAAAAACATTGTACCAACTGACTTTACTGAAACTTTATATTTATTGCTCTCATTTTAGGTCATAGTGTCCTTCTGCATGCAGGCTGCTATAACGGACATGATATAGACTTAATAGCTTATAAAGAACAGGAATTTATTTCTCACAGTTCTAGAACGGAGAAGTTCAAGATTAAGGAATGGGCAGATCCAGGGAGAGCCCACTTCCTCATAGATGGCTATCTTCTCACTGTAAACGTACATGATGAATGAAGCAAGAGAACTCTCTGGGGTCTCCTTTAAAAGGACTGTAATCCCACTTATGACCTAATCACCTCCCAAAGGCCCCTATGTTTTAATACTAGCACTTCCAGAGTTAGATTCCATAATATGATTTTGGGAGACATAAACATTCACACCATAGTATATATAAACAAAAAAAGACACAAAAACAACAAACAAAAAAATTATTTTAACTACCTATTATTTTCAACTACATAAACTTTTAATTTGTTTCTATATAATATTAAATAACTCATTTGAGTGATTCACTTATATCCAATGCATCTGAGTGCAATTAAATTTGCTTACCCAGCATATCCAGAAGCATATTTCTTCAGACTATCCCATTCCCCACCTTACAGGATTTACCACAATTAGAAGACATGGGATAGAGGATAGATAGATAGATGTATACATAAACACACTTGTACATACACATATGCATATTTTTTCCTGTTAATGATACTCATGCAAATAAAATTTAAGCTCAAGAAACCTGTCTTGTGTGTTACTTAATATCCAGTTTTTAGTCAACATCCAAAAACAAATAATCCAATAAAACCATGGATAGAAGACATGAACAAGTGTTTCCCCAAAGCACACATTCAAATGTTCAGTAGATACATGAAAAGATGTCCATCATCATGTATCATCAGGAATTTGCAAAGCAAAACTAGAAAGAGATACCACCTCACACCTGTCAGAATGGCTAAAATCAACACTACAAGAAACAAAAGGTGTTGGAGAGGATGTGAAAAAGTAACACTTGTGGGGGCTGCCTGGGTGGCTCAGTGGGTTAAGCCTCTGCCTTCAGCTCAGGTCATGATCTCAGGGTCCTGGGATCAAGTCCCACATCGGGCTCTCTGCCAGGCATGGAGCCTGCTCCCTCCTCTCTCTCTCTCTACTTGTGATCTCTCTCTGTCAAATGAATAAAATCTTAAAAAAAAAAAATAAAAAGTAACAATTGTGAACTGTTGGTGGTGATGCAAACTGATACAGCCATATTTGAAAACAGTATGGAATTTCCATAAAATTTAAAAATAGAAGTCCTTTTTGATCCAACAAACCTGTTGGTGTGTATTTACCCAATGAATATAAGAAAACTTATTCAAAGGGATGCTAGCACCCCTATGTTTATAGCAGCATTATTTATAAAGCTAAGATATGGAAAGCGCCCAAGTATCCATCAATTGATGAATAAATAAAGAATAAGTGGTATGTATATACAATGGAATATTATTCTGCCATAAAAAAGACTGAAATCTTGCCATTTGCAATAACATGGTTGGAACTAGACAGTATAATGCTAAAAGTGAAATAAGTCAGTCAGAGAAAGACAAATACCTTTACTCATATATGGAATAAAAGAAACAAAACAAACAAGCAAAGGGGCAATAATAAGACATAGAAAGAGAAACAAAGCAAAAAACAGACATTTCATTACGGAGAACAAACTGATGGTTACTTGACGGGATCTGAAAGGAGTGATGGATTAAATAAGTGATGGGGGTTAATTAGAGCACTTGTCATGATGAGCACTGAGTGCTATATGTTATATTGTACACATGAATCTAATACAACCATATATGTTAACTAACTGGATTTCAAATGAACATTTTTTAAAATCCCAGTTTTTAGCTCACATTCTGGCTTACAAAAGGGATTTAGTCAGGAATTTGGAGATTAGTTAATGAACAAAAAAGGGGTGAACAGGCAGTTGTTAGATAAAATTACTATCCTTTCTGGCATGATCTTATACCTTTTATCTAGAAGTATTTTTAGCACTTTAGACTCTTCCTATTTTATTTTGAATCATTAAACAAAAATTTCCTCAAAGGACCTTAGACTCCATCCAATTTGAGCAACAGTTTGAGAGAGGAAATGGTGTCCAGGAGGAAAAAAAAAAAGATGAAACTACTATTGTTTACTAGTGAATGCATAGTTCTTCCACAGAAGAAGCTCTAAATGGTCATGGCTCCAGCTTTATATGTGCTCAGTCATATGTTCAGAAGTAGGTAACACTATCAAAAAATATAAAGCATCTGAGATTATTTTCCCTTATTTGAAAGCTGGTGTATGAGTCTGCCGTAGTTTCTTGGGTGTTGATAGAAGACGCAGACTCATGTTTCAGAAATAATATAGTTTATTATTCACAGCAATAGAGGTAGCCAGAATATTAACATTATTTGTGTGTGTGTGTGTGTGTGTGTGTTTGTGTGTGTGTAGGGATGGGAGTTATATATCAGTACGGAGCCTCAGTTCCCACAAGAAGAATCAAAACAGAGGCAGATAATATTTGCAAACACAACAGGTTAAGTTAAAAAAAAGATACTATTTCTGTCTTCCAAGTCTATTCAATACAACCATCTTCAAAGGATGGCCTAGAACAAATAATAAATGCAGAAATGTAAGCAACCAATTGAAAAGTGTCTCCCAAGAAACACACTTTGAGAGTCTTCATTTGACAAAAATACTATAGGATATTACATGGATCAGGTGCATTGAATACTGGAAGGTTAAAATTACAAGGGACCAAATATTTTTAAGCAGTTCTGGCATCCAGTAGAGTTCAAATAGGTTTTATAAGATTGAGGAAAGAAGCCATCAAAACCTGGGCCCAGGGGCACCTGTGTAGCTCAGTGGGTTAAGCCTCTGCCTTCGGCTCAGGCCATGATCTCAGAGCCCTGGGATCGAGCTCTGCATCAGGCTCTCAGGCTCTCTGTTCAGCAGGGAGCCTGCTTCCCCCCCCCCCCGCTATTTGCTTACTTGTGGTCTCTGTCTGTCAAATAAATAAATAAAATCTTAAAACAAAACAAAACAAAAATCCTGGGCCCAATTTTCCCAAAAGTATGATTCTGATTCTAGTCTCTATGATGTTATCCCTTGAAGACAATGTCTCTAATTGAGTTGAATTAGTTTACTAAAGAGCATACCCCCATTTGTTGTAGGAGATGAACAATATGCAAGAGGCAAAATGCCACATGGAAGCCACCTTGTCTTCAGTGGAACATAGAATCAGTTCCTTTGGGATGAATTTGTTCCACATTTGACTTCCCACTTAAGGGAAAATAAGAGTGCCTTCTAATAGATTTTAAATAGGAAATGACAACGGAAGCTTATACAAGATTATAAAATGGGAAATTTCATTTAGATAAGCAATCATTTCAAAGTCATCTTCTTAATATTACAGACTCTTCACATAATCATAATTTTATTTTGGTATTATATGGTAATTTCAAATATAGTAAATATAAAGAATTTACCTCTGTAATTATAGCGAGTCTGGTCGTAGTTTAATGGCAACAAATCTTCAATTTAGAAGTATGGTCTACCAATTATTAATACATTTGGAAATGGTGTGTCATCTTCACTCCACTTGTCTCACTAAAACAGTGAGCCAAAAAAAGTAGGTCCAAGCTGTTTACTATGGTCAAAATGGGTTGCTTTTGCACTTGGTAAAGAAGCAGTCATATTTTGGAAGAAAAACTGAGGCTATTAATATTTTCAACTTATTTTCAGAAAAGGAAAGAAAGGATAATCTAACCTAAAGCCAAAATCTTACACAAGGTGGCTGGACAATGATCTTTTCCCAGATAAAGGGTTTTTCAACTTAGCCATGTTAGGAGGAAGAAGAGATGAGACATTGTGGACTTGACTAACGTTTGTACACTGTTCAAAAAGTTTTCAAAATAATGTGTATTATTTTTCTTCTTTTAGTTGAGACAAAAAAAAAAAAAAAAAACAAACCAAAAAAAAAAAACACTAATGAGCTTACTCTTAAAAGGAGGTAAACAAGAAACTAGCAAAGATTGAGTGTTAGGTATTGTCCCCCTCCTTTTTTTTTTTAAATTATGTTATGTTAGTTACCATACAATACATCATTAGTTTTTGAAGTAGTGTTCCATGATTCATTGTTTGTGTAAAACACCCAGTGCCCCATGCAATATGTGCCCTCCTTAATACCCATCACCAGGCTCACCCATCCCCACATCCTTCTCATCTTTAAAACCCTCAGTTTGTTTCTTGGAGTCCATAGTTTTTCATGTTTCATTTCCCCCTCCAATACCCCCACTTCATTTTTCCTTTCCTTCTCCTAATGTCCTCCATGCTATTCCTTAGGTTCCACAAATAAGTGAAACCATATGATGATTGACTTTCACTGCTTGACTTATTTCACTTAACATAATCTCCTACAGTCCCATCCATGTTGATGCAAAAGTTGGGTATTCATCCTTTCTGATGGCTGAGTGATATTCCATTGTATCCTTGGATCACATCTTCTTTATCCGTTTGTCTGTTGTAGGGGATCTTGACTCTTTCAACAGAATGGCTATAGTGGACATTGCTGCTATGAACACTGGGGTGCATATGGCCCTTCTTTCCAGTAAAATAGAGCTAGCCTATGACCCAGCGATTGCACTACTGAGTATTGACCTCAAAGATACAGATTCAGTGAAAAGAATTAGGTATTGTTAAAGCACAAATGCAGGGGATAGAAGTTATGGTACAGAAGAGGGAAGGGCAACCATATGGCAGAGTAGAATAAAGTAGCTCAGGAAGAAATTAGTCATATCCAGATATTGTAAGGCATGTGGGGTTGGCAGGGAGAGCATGAGAAATCATAAGAGAATAGAGAGAAAATGGACCAGGCAGGAGAGGTTTATAACATTTTAACATCTAAGGTAAGCATATGCAAAGCAGAATAGGGAAAGAAATAAAAGTTTTTATAAGACTCAATACATAAGGAATAACGTGGAGGACACTGGGAGATGGAGAGAAGTGTGCTGGGGGAAATCGGAGGGAGAGACAAACCATGAGAGACTGTGGACTCTGAGAAACAAACTGAGGGTCTTGAAGAGGAGGGTGGCAGGTTGTTGGGTGAGCCCAGTGGTGGGTATTAAGGAGGGAATTTATTACATGAAGCACTGGGTGTGGTGCATAAACAATGAATTTTGGATCCCTGAAAATAAACTAAAAGAAAAAAAAGACTGACTACAGACATGGACCTCAGTGTAACACAGATATGGAACTCACTGTAATACCAGCCACTTCCCACCGACACACACAGACTATGATAATAATAAATAATAATGCAATTAAGAAAATTGCCTGCCAAATAATTTTTCCTCTTTTTTATTTTTATGATTATTATTTTTATTTTATTTTTAAAGTTTTTATTTAAATTGTAGTTAGTTAAAATAAGGTTAATATTACTTTCAGGTGTACAATATAGTGATCAACACTGCCATACAATGGCTTAAATAAAAAAATGAAAAAAAAATTTTTAAAGATTTTATTTTTAAATAAAACCTCTACACCCAAGGTGGATTTCAAACGTACAACCCCACGATCAAGATTTACATATTTTACTGACTGTTCCAGCCAGGCACCCCAACAAATAAAAATTTTATAAAATTGTTGAGTTTGTGGGAGTCTCATTTGCTTAGTCAGTTAAGTGTCTGCCTTTGGCTCAGATCAGGATCTCAAGAGTCCTGGCATCGAGCCCCATATTGCTCATGCTCTCTCTCTCTCTCTCTGGCTTTTGCTCTTAAATAAATAAATAAAATATTTTTAAAAAAATTGTTGAGTTTGTTTAACTAGTTTTAAACTAGTAGACAGAGATGAAGATAAAGTATGATGTAATGGCACGGAAAAATACAACTTACACGTTTTAAAAAAAAATGTGCAATGCAAGTTACCTCACTTCTTTTATCACCACACTGGGACTTTCCCTACTGAGTTGTTGTAATGTAAGGACCTATTTTATATTTTTATATTTTAGCAAGAGGCTTTCATTGAGGTTAACCCTTAAACTGTCCTTGCTCCCCTTCCCCCAGGGGATTCACTTAAAAACAAGTCCTGGAAATCAGCTCCAGGTAACAAAGCCCATATACAAGGGTGGGTCAGGCCAGGTGGAGACATCAATCAGCGGGAGGGGGGCGGTGTTTGCATATTGTCTCCCTAGATACTAAGGAGTATGCCCCACTCCTCCGCCCTTTGGGAACCTTTTTTGCACCAATCCTAATCAAGGTGTAATAGGCTGTGTCAAATGTGTATACTAGGGTAAATTGAACCTCAATTGGTCACCTAGCCTCACTGTGGAGTTTCCTGTGTGTGTTAAAATCTCATTGGTCACCTGTGCGTGGCCAGGCCTGACTGCATGGCCTTTGCCCTTAAAAGCTAGACTGTGAAACAGCAAAGGGTTGCCTTCTCTCATAAGAGGTGTGGCCCCAAACGTTCGGTTAGATTCTTGATGCTTCGCATGAAATAAAGCTTTGCTTGACCTTTGCTTTACATCAGTCTCGCTCCTTTAATCATAGACCCATTATTGGGGCATAACAGTATTAATCTTAAAGTTATAAGTCCACAATGCATCCATCATCCATTCTACCCCTTAACATTCCCCTTTGGACAGACCCATGATCTAGAACAAGCCTTATTTTATAGTGCCTTGTAGGAGATTTTTGCTGCTGCCTAAATTGCCTACTTTCCTCTCACCATTACCACGGAAATTGGGTCCACTGAAACAAAGGGGTAGTGTAATAAATTAAGACTTCCATAAATCTCTTTAAATAATAAAGTATAAGATAGTGATACCTTTTTTTCTGCCACATAACCAATTCTTGCAAGAATAAGGTCATATAAAAGAATTTACAACACATGCTAGCATTATCCTACTGGACCCAGACCATTTGTATGTTTCTCTGTCTCTGAGAAATGTAGTTATTTACATGACTGAAACCTAAAAATTGTTTGATATGACCACTAATATCACCTACATTATTTTAAAGCCTGTTTAAAGCTTCTGTAATACATAGGCTTTGTAAACACTTATTAAGCATCTTGTATATATCAAACACTTTAAAAATCTCTGCTTAAAAAAAAAAAACTCTACCTCAATGGAACTTTGAGTCTGAAAAAGATACAGGCAATATACAAGGCAACAGATAGAATAATTACATATTTGATTATATACTCTGAGGATGTCACCTTAAATTGATATGAAAATGATCAGAAGGATCTGGATTTCTTGTCAAAATATTTTGCCTTAAAAAGAAATTGATATTTAGGGAAAGTTGTTACTGAAAGAGGTCCTGTGTCAACCAAAAATGTTAAACCATGATCTCGCTAAATTTTCCAGTTGTGATCATTGCTTTGTTTAGCTGTCTTCTATTAAGACTGAATTTAGTAATTCAGTCTCAGATTTCAGTAAGTCTTTTTTTTAAAGATTTTATTTATTTATTAGAGAGAGAGAGGGAGGGGCAGAGGGAGAGGAAGAACCAGACTCCTTGCTGAGCAGGCAGCTGATGCAGGACTGGATCCTAGTACCCTGGCATCATGACCTAAGCTGAAGGAAGACACTTAACCAACTGAGCCACCCAGGCACTCTAGACTGTAAACTTCTTAAAGGTAAAAAAGTTTATTCTTCTAGTAGTTCCACAGACATTTCTAACATCCATAAGAAAGCATGTACTGATGTAAAATGCCAGCAAATCAAATTATTTAAAAAAGAAAAAAAGAAAGAAAAGATATATCTGGATAAAGAGAAAAACAGAAAATCTAATAATACATTGAATTATTAGAGCAAAGAGTGGAGGAAGAGAAAATAAATATGAAATAGAGATTTCCACTAAAAGAAAAAAATTGAATAAGGCAGGAGATTTAGAAAATTATTATGACAGACTTGAGAAAAAAATAAAATAGGAATTTTTAGAAAATAGCAATGAATGAAAAGGTAAATTGTTCCTACCTCTATAATATTAGCTGTTTGTTGTTGTTGTTGTTGCTAATTTACCTATTTAATCTAATAAACAAAGAAAGGTTTCATTTAGGGATAAGGTTTCTCTCTCTATATATATATTTTTTCCATTTAGGGATAAGGTATATATATATATACATAGATATATATGTATATATATATTTTTTAATTTTAATTGTTGGAAAATGTGTCACAGAATGTGTTTAAACTTTAAGATACAGATGCAACATGTAATGAACTGCATTGTTTGAACGTCTAATTTGTAAATGCTGTTAGAGGAAACTTGGTGGAAATGTTCTTATGTGCTTGTGTTTCTGGAACTAAGTATATTTATTAATAAGGAATAGTTTAAAATTATGAAATGACCAGGAGTGGACAATTTTCCTAATCCTATCAGCTCTTTGCAGCTCTTTTATTAGCCCCCTTCAGGAATATCAGCTTTTTTATCTAATTAAATTTTATATTAATGTGCTTTTGACTTTTGGCCTTTCTCTTCCTTCTGTTCTTTTTTTTCCCCTAAATTACATGTTTCTGTTTAACAGCTACTATCAATTCTTTGATATGAATTCTCAACATCAATTTACTAACTCCAGAGATGAAGGAGCATCAATATTTAGAAGCGAAGAATACAAAGCCTTGGGCATCTGGATGGCTCAGTCACTTAAGCATCTGCCTTCGACTCTGGTGGTGATCCCAGGGTCGTGGGATGGAACCCCAGGTTGAACTTTCTACTCAGCTGGGAGCCTACTTCTCCCTCTCCTTCTGCCTGCAGCTCCCTTTGCTTGCGTTCTCCCTCTCTTTGTCAAGTAAATAAAATAAAATAAAATAAAATAATGTAAATAATACATTTATTTATTTATTAAAATGCAATTATTACACAATACATAATGTATTGCATAATTATAATAATGATTAAATAATTTATTAAATATTTATATTAAATATATCAATTTAATTAAATAAATATTTTTAGAATTTAAAATATTTCAAATTTAGATTATTAAATATTAAATCATTAATTTAATAAATAAATATCTAAACATAAATAAAATAATTTATTTATTAAAATGAATAAAATAATGTTGTCTTTATCTCAGCATGTATTTTTAAATAGTCTAAAAAAAATCTAATAAAGTCTAAATACATTGAGTTCAGATATTTATACAAGTTAACCCAGACACTCAACCCACAGTTTCAAAACTTTTGTTTTTATCTACTACTCAAAATACGATTTTAATGTATTTATTTGTAACTTTGACATAGCAAGGAAACTTGGAGGAAAAGGAGACATTTGCTTTTAATATTTGAAAATTATTTTGTTGATTTAAAAAAATAAAAACCTTAACACGTGAGCATTTCTTCTTAAATAACACTGTGAAGTTTCTGAGTCGCATTCTATTAAAAGTGCTGATAAAATGGCCTCAGTTACTCATTTAAATTATCAGCTGAATGGGTAACAAATGAAGTAGAGAGCTTTTTAATTATTTATGAATGTATTGCTTGTGGATGGAGTGCCACATAGAGTTACCTCTCTTTTTGGCTTTGTTTTGTGAGCAGCAGTGGAATCTATGAATGAGATTAAACATAAGGACATTCACAGAAATTCTTAATGAACTTCTGGGGAAGGGCAATAAGTGCAAGGAAAAACTGCAGCAAGACTAATTACAAATTTCAAGTGGTCATCGCTTAATTATAGAAGCTTTTAAGTTCAAGTAATATATCTTTTTCATGAGCCTATCATATTGTATTAATTACCACAAACTGCACTCTTGAACACTTATCTTTTCACATATTTCTTATTCTTAGTACTTAAAATTACCCTTATGATTGATAAGTAAATGGATTTTACAGACAATGCATTTATTTACATAAATAAATAATGCTGTTTATATATATAAAAACAATTGAATATGTGTATGTGTTCAATGAATTTTTTTTCAAATTAACATCTTAATTCTACCACATTAGTTACAAATAGATATAGACTTTATAGATTCATCAAATATTTTATTCTCAAATTTATATGTCCTTTGTGAAGTAAATGAAACTGTATATATTAAATATAATCCTATCACATGTAACAGTTACTAGTGCATCCCAGGACATACATAGGTCAGGTCCTCCTCAAGGCATCACGGATAACTGGATTTCACTTTCTATCCTAGGAGTCTTCTGTATATTTCTGTGGCTTTTATACTACAATCAGGAGGAAGAATTCTTTTGCTAAAAGCTTCCAAATGACTATGCGAGTAGATTATTTGTAGACTAGTGATATAATATTATAGTTTAATATGTGAAGCATGATAAAATAAAATGCCATTGCCATATTTAATTTGTTCAGTAAAGCATTCATTTAGTTATCAAGCATTCATTTTCTTTTTTTAAAGATTTTATTTATTTATTTGACAGACAGAGATCACAAGTAGACAGAGAGGCAGGCAGAGAGAAAGGAAGGGAAGCAGGGTCCCTGCTGAGCAGAGAGCCTGATGTGGGGCTCTATCCCAGGACTCTGGGATCATGACCTGAGCAGAAGGCAGAGGCTTTAACACACTGAGCCACCCAAGAGCCCCAAGCATTCATTTTCTTTATACAGAAGAGATAGAACAATATTATATAGTAGAAAAGACAGTAAATAATCTAGAAACCTTGATCATTTTGTTTTGGCAATTTTAGAACATAAAATTAGCTAAAGCTCAAGTGCAAGTTATATTTGTATCATAGGAGGAAAAGTTAATTAAAAGTTTGTTTATTACCATAGTTTAACACTTCAACGAAATGATAACGAGTCCAAAATCAATGAATATATGAAGTATACAATAAAAACAATAATCTTGAGTGTATGTGACTCACTGTAGGTATTGATAGGCTAGAAATCAAAGGGAAAGTATCTATAGGGTTTGTTCAGTTCCATGCTCATCAGATTAATAGGCTTTCTCATATTGCTTCCTTCACCACATTAATTTGTCTAATGAAGTTTTCAAGAGTTAAAGACAGTGATAGGTTCATGGCTGGAGAGAAGGTACAGAATCTAAGATAGTTCAGCAGTGCTTATTATTTAAGAGAAAGACAGCATGGGAGGTGAGGGGTATATCATGCATCCTGTTTTCACTCCCTTTGTGGAGCACCTACCCTGGAGGTCATGTAATAATAACCAATGACCAAAAAACAATAAAAAAACCCAAACATCCATGTGGAAGTGCCATCCCTGCCTGGAGATGAGTAGACTGCTCAAACAGATCCTGGGCAGGCATCTCAGCCCAGGCCTGTGTTGGGGAAGCTGGTTCCTGGCTTTGGGCGCAATCAGGAAGCCAGCAAACTGACGGGAGAGTGCAGCCAGGGTTAACAGGACTGATGATCTTTTTGCAGCCAGGCCTCGGGTGGACACCCGCTCAAGGAGCCAGGCTAGGAGGCTGCCCAGCGCCAGCGCTGGTCAAGCTTGCAGCCCCCGGGGCTTCCCCAACGCCCCAGCCAGAGCGGGGCCTCAGGAGGGAGGGGGCAGGGGCGGGGCAGAGAAGGGGCTTTGCTAATTGCCAAAGCGAAAAGGGAGCTCGCGGAGGACTCAGGAGGGAGGGGGGCGGGGGCGGGTGGAGGGCGGCGGGGAGAAGGCGCTTTGCTAATTGCCTAAGCTGGAAGTGAGCTCACAGAGGATGTGGCTGAGAGTCTGGGAGGAGGTGGAGGGGCTGGCGGAGGAGGGGCGGGCAGCGCCGCGGTGCTGTGCTGCGGCTCAGTCGGGACTGCAGGACCCACCGGACTCGCCGCCCTTACGCTCCCATGTGAGGCTCCGCTGTCCCGCTCCTGCTGCCTGCTGCCCCTCCCCGCCCCAAGGCTTCTCCGGACCACCCTCTGCACAGGGGTAAAGTGACACCGCGCCGCGCCCTCACCTGGAGCAGAAAGCGCGGACCCGACCTGGGGGCGAAGAGGGGGGTTGTGGAGGCCCAGCCTCCCGCGAACCCCAGGGCACCGGGACCACCCCGGACGCTGCGCCAAACCCGGGTCCTCATGGGGTCCGGCTGGGGACAGCGCCTTGCGAGGTGCCCCCCGCCAGCAGGCACGCTAGCCCCCATCTTTCCGCAGCCCCATGCGCCCGTGCTGAGGACCCCCTTCCCTCCCCCGCCGTGGCCCCGCTGCTTTTGTTCTGGACTTGGGATCCCAGGTGGAAACTAGTCCCTCAGACCTCCCTGGCAGCAAGGAGGGCAGGGAGGGATTCTTGGTTTCCTGCCCTGGGTCCTCCTCTCTCCCCATTCACAAGCCTTCTGGCTTCCCTTTACTCTCCTCATTGTCAGTTTTCTGAAATGGTTTTCTTCTGCATGTTGACCCAAAGAGCTATTTCATGAATGAATATACACGAAACTGAGTTGGAGCCCACCTGTAGAGGCCTTTCATTAGAATGGTCTCTGGTTCTAGCCTCAGTTCAGAATACTGCATGTACCTGAGGACCAAGTCCAGATGTTTCTTTCATCTCTGACTTGAATTTGAAATCCTCCTCAGACTTCAGCTTCCAGGATTTCTCCAGTCCTTGCTCTCCCACTGTCTTGCTGGGGATCCGCCATGAGTGTTGAACACAGGAATGAATGAATGATATATACCCCAGACTGCTGGGGCTTTGTCTTCTTTTGCTGAGGTTGGAAATGCTTGGGAGAGACCCCCTGTATGCAGATAGAGAGCTGCATGCAATTGCTTAGATAAACGTGTTCCCCACTTAATTGCTTGGGCATTGAACATTTCGCCCTTAACCAGTGGCTTGAGCAGTTAGGAGGAGACAATCTGGAGGTGAATCAGAAGATGGCTGAATGCACATGGTGGTGGTCTGGGTTTGGGAGATTTTCCTGGAGATTCAAAGGAAAGATATAAATTCTTCCAGTGTGGAGTGGTAAACATTTTATCGATGGGAGATGGAAAATAAATGGTCTGGTTAAACTTTCCCGCCCCCTCAAAACCCATTATTTGAAAACACAAAAAGGGAAGTGAAGGGAGAAATCCTCCCACTCCCATTCCCACTCACCTCCATAGCCATCTCCTCTTCCAAGAACCTAACAGACAAGGTGCCAAGAAGTGTTAGGTACCAGCAGTGGTCTCAGATCTCATTCAAGAATCATGGTGAAAGGCTTTCAAATAGATTGTGGGGGAACAGGGATCCAATTAGGGGGGGACAAGTTTAAGGTTTGCCTGGTCCCCTAAAAATTAATGGCACTAGAGAAGATGAGCTTTGGGAACTATAGCTTAATGGATACAATGTGTAAAAAGCTTCAGTGAGTCATGGTGGGAAGAGGCCAAGAGGGCAGCAAACACAGTCTTAGATGATGTTATTAATAGCACTACAGGCTCTAGATTTCCTGTGGTGGTGTTCTTGGCAAGACCAGCCCGGCCAAAGTGGATACTCTCAACCTGGAACAGAGGGTCTTGGAGATGCCAGCACGTGAGGTATGATGAGAGGGTAAAATGATAGGAGGTGTCCTTTGGAAGGACTGACTCCTTGACTTTAAAAGGGAGAACCCAAATCTGTAGGTGAAATCTTTCTGGCTACAAAGAGGGCCAAGGCCTCCTAAGGTCAAGGTCTCCTCGTCACTTGCAAAGATGTCGAAGAACATATTCAGACATTTCAAAGATGTCCTCATATCATTGGTTCCCACTCTGGAATTCTATCAATAAGGTGAGAGTTCCTCTAGTTGAAAAAGAGATCTAAAAAGACTTCCCTTTCTCATGTAATTTCTGTAACCTCCAGGACACACCCACCTCCCCCTTCCAGCTCTGTAATGAAGCCACAGCTGGTGCCAATTTGTGGAACTCCTTAAAGGCTATTCTCCCTTATATACTCCGGGACCAAGTTCCCATGCTCCCTCACCCGATTTCCTGCACTCACCTCCCACCTGGTGTGTTCACACCTGCAAGTGCCTTTTACCAACCCCTTTGCCAAAAGGCAGCCAGAGTGACCTTTCAAAGACCTATCAGTTCCTGGCATTTGTCTCCATAGAAATCTGCACTGATCTTCTAACAAATTCTCAGTCCTCCAAAGGCACCCATAATCCTCCCATCAGTCTATTCATACCCCTCCAACTGACTGATGCCTGTTCTGCCCCATCTCTCTGCCCTTCAACCACACTGCCTCCTTCTTCCTGTGGAGACCTCTCATGCCACCTGCCTCCAAGCACAGGTGATTCCCATTGATGGGAAGACCCTCTTCTCTCCCCCATCTCCCCACTCCAGTTACTCCCACTTATTCCTGAGCTCACAAGCCCCATGGTACACACTCTCCATGCAGCCTGCTCTCTCATTCTAGCACTGGCCTCCGTTTCTAGCTGTGCTTGTGTCATGGATGTCCCTCCCCAGCCAGCCTCCAAGTTCTCCTTCCCTTTAGCTCCAACACCTGACACAGTGCCTGGCACGTAGTAAGCCCTGGCTAGCTTCTAAGAGCCTCACTGAGGGACTGAAAGCATTTTAAAAATGTCACCACGTAGGCTCCAAACTGTAGGCAGAAAAAGCTTTGCCTGGATTGACATTTTAGAGACGTATTCGTCAAGTTGGATATGTTCACTGACTTTACCTTGTAAAATTAAAAAAAAAAAAAAAGGACCTCTGTATCGCTTCGCATCTAAGGAAGGCGCATGTATACTATTAGACCACGTTATGAGCTTAATGGAAGGAGACAAGATGTTTTCGCTAAGAAAATGTATAAGACTGTTGAGGTCAAGTGGGAGGAAACAGTCCGTTTGTTGGAGCATTGCTATCTTACTCTATCACAGCCACTCATAAAAATGTGACACGGGGTGAGTCAGAATTGTCTGTCGGAGAGGAGTTAGATCTGGCTCATGTTCCTACAGACATGAAAGCCAGAAACGAAAAAGGAGGCTTTAAAAGCGTGGGTTGAGGAGGCGGTGTGGTTCACTGCGATGAGCTAAGTGCCCAGGGCCACCAGCAGACATGCTGGCCTGTGTCCGTCCTTTGTTCTGGGGTCCCTCTTGCACCATGTGGTGAGGCTGGTGGCTGGGAGAAGCTCAGGACAGGACCTGGTGGCATCTTATTTCTCCCACCCTCCTGTGGGCTCCAGTAGGTCCCAAGGGACAGCCTGCCTTCCTTGAAAAGCCCAGTAGCACTCTCCCTTTCCCCTTTCCTCTTTCCTCCCTCTTTCCTTCCCCTCTCTCCTTCCCTTGTGGTGCCCTTTCCCAATGCCCACTTCATCCCTTTTCCTTTCTACATACCTGTCTTCTAGAGTTTCTTCTCTTTCCTCCCCATTACTTCCCTTCATCTGAATCTCCTCTTTGGTCCCTTTGTCCCTGCTCTCTGCTCCTCCTCCCCTTCCCTGGCCCCTGTTCAGCTCCATACTGAATGCAGGCAGAGCTGGATTAACATGCTCACTTGCTTGCTCAGCCAACCTCCAGAGAAGTCACTCTTCGGTGGCCACCTTCCTGACCCCCTGGTCGCTTCTCCACTTGTTCAGATATTGCTCTGAAGTCTGAGGAGGACAGAGTGGGGCTGCCACAGAAGCAGGCCAGAGGAGAAACCAAACCATGTGTCCACACTGTCCCCCAGCACTGCTGCTCTGAGAGCTTTCTGAGTCCTCAACAGGGTTAGGATTTAGGGGCTTCTTCAGAACCGGGAGTGAAAACAAGCATAGGTCAAAAGAAAAGCGACGGCCCCCACACAAAAATAATAATCACAAATGAAAACTATGTTAACTATGAAGTCCCAAAGTCGAAGAATTGCCTTGAATCTGTCACTAGAAAGCACCCAAGGCCTCACTCTCTGGGTTCTGGGTGCCCTGGGAATGGCAGGAGGCTCTGACATGCACGTGGGGGTGCCGAACTATGAGGGCTAGCCTGCCCGCTGGCAGGGGGGGGGTACCTCCTGTGGCGCTGTCCTGGCACAACCCCCTGCGTAGGGGGTGTGGCGCGGCATCCTGGGTGGTCCTGGTGCCCTGGGGTTGCTGGAAGCCTGGGCCCCGACCACTCCACCCTCCCCCCCCCCCCCCCCCGCTCCTGTCCTGCGTTTTCTGCTTCAGGTGAGGGCGCGTCGAGGTGTCACTTTACCTGTGAGCAAAGGGTCCTCCAGAGAAGCCATGGGGCAGGGAGGGGCAGCAGGCAGCAGGAATGAGAACGGGACACCGTGGCCTCTGGGGCTAAGCTGGAGCGTGGGAGCGCAGGGGCAGCGAGTATGGTGGGTCCTGCAGTCCCGAATGGGCAGCAGCACAGCACCCTGGAGCTGTGTGCCCCTCCTTCCCGCCTGGGCAATTAGCAAAGCCCCTTCTCCTGGCCCCCCCCCGCCCCGCCCCCGCCCCCTCCCTCCTGAGTCCTCTGAGAGCTCACTTCCAGCTTTGGAAATTAGCAAAGACCCTTCTCTGCGCCGGCCCTGCCCCCTCACTCCAGGGGCCTGAACCCTGGCTGGGGTGCAGGGCTATGCCCTAGCATGCTGCCCCATTGCCAGCGCCTGCGCTGGGCAGACTCATAGCCTGGCTTTCTGATCGGGTGTCCACGGGCAGCCTGGCTGCGAAAAGATCATCAGTCCTAAAGGCCAGCTGCACTCTTGCGTCAGTTTGCTGGCTTCCAGATTGCGCCCAAAGCCAGGAACCAGCTTCCCCAGCACAGGCCTGGGCTGAGATGCCTGCCTGGGATCTGTCTGAGCAGTCTCCTCCACTCCAGGCAGGGATGGCACTTCAACCTGGATGTTTGGGTTTTTGGTTTGTTTTTTTGGTCATTGGTTATTACATGACCTCCAGGGTAGGTGCTCCACAAAGGGAGTGAAAACAGGACGCCTGATATATATGCATATGGCCATTCTAGAAAAATAGCTTGGGGTTCTCTCGGAAACGCGGCATTGGTCCTTGCACTATGGTTTAATAGAAAAGGGATTATGCACCAAGTTACTTAAATGAGCATAGGTTGAAATCGTTTACTGAGAGTAAATATTTTAAATAGTTATATTTTAACTAAATCTATCATCAATCATAAATCTATTACACGAAGGTTACAGGCAATTTAAAAGCAAGAGCACTCTCTTCAGGGTTTTAAATAATCCCTGTCTGTCTTGGCACATGAGAATGCAAAGATTCGAAATGGTTTGTAAAAGATCATATAATAGCTTTTACTAATTCTATTTATTTGACAGACAGAGATCACAAGTAGGCAGAGAGGCAGGCAGAGAGAAAGATGGGGAAGCAGGCTCCCCGCCAAGCAGAGAGCCTGATGAAGGGCTCGATCCCAGGACCCTGAGATCATGACCTGAGCCCAAGCCAGAGGCTTAACACACGGAGCCACCCAGGCGCCCCCAGATGAAATACATTTCTGACTTAGAAACTTCAGATAGAATTATTTTGTCCATGATGACAACTGAAGAAAATGTGTCATCCCTAAACCTAACCTTAAACCCTACCAACACTGAAACCTAAGCTGACCTTAAAGCCCAAACTAGAACGCTGAATCCCAAACCTGGAATGGAACCCAAAGCCTGTACCTGAGCCCTGGATCCAAGCCCTGAACCACGAACCCAAACCCTAAACAAGACCTCCAAGTCATGAAACCTGAACCCAAATCTCAGCATGAAGTCAAACCCCAAATTTGACCTTGAACTTTATCCCATAAGTCCTGAGTTTTAAAGCCTAAATCATAAACTTAAAGCCCTAAACTATAACTCTGTTCCCTTGTCCTTCACTCTAAACCCTCACCCTAACACTAAACCCAAAGCCTGATTAGAACTCTGACTAAAACCTGAACTTGAACCCAAATTCAAACCCTTCACCACACTTTGCTTATGCACTTGCCATTGATGGATATTTGCAGTTTGTACCTCTTGATTCTTGTGAACATTGTTTGGGTTGGGGGCTAGGGTTAGGGTCTTGGATTAGGGTAGGGTCCAGGCTTGAGACCAAGTTGAGGTCAGAGTGTGGGTCTGCATCAGGGCCATGTTCAGTGACACTGTTTGGGTCAAGGACTGTTGTAATTCCACATTGTTTCCAATTCATTGTTCCTTAGCTATTTGGGGGGAAGTTGGGGGGTATTGGGCTCCATGCAGCTTGAATTTCCGGAATGAAATGGCATCAGCTGGACCCGGGGAGGGAGCAGGACCTTCCATTGAAGGGTGAGCTCCCACAGTCCTGCACTGCCTTCCACCGCCTGCAGAGGGCGCCAGACCCCAGCACCCGCCCTGAGCCCAGGCTGCACAGCCACAGCTGTGACCTGAGCCCTGCCTTTTCAGGACCCACTGTGGAGACTTCTGGAGAATGTGGGGCGCCTCCCACCCTGACAGGACAAGCTGAGGAGGGTGTGGCTCTGCATCCACACTGACCAGACCCGTTGTGGAGAACGCGCCCACACTGGCAGCAGTCCAACCTCCTAAGGACCAGACGCTGGAGGAGGTGAGGAGAAGTCCCTTAGTGGACTGTCAAGGGGTTCGTGGTCTCAGGACCCCACAGAGAAAGGGCGCCCTGTGTAGACACTGCGGCTTCCGTCGTTTTGTGTGAGGAGACGTGGCCTCCTGCTGTACTGTGCGCGGGGCTGTAGGGTCCCCCCTTTCTGGGCTCGGGTGATCCTTGGTCCTTGTCTGTGTTTGTGTGCTCGCGGATTCGGTTCCTTGGGCTCCTCAGATGGTCTGCAGTCAGGGAGCGTCCCCCTGCTTTGGTGCTTGTGCTCTCCCCACCTCAGCCCTGCGGGGTCCTTCCCGTGTCCACACCCACTCCAGGCTTGCGCCGAGTCCGGAAATTCGGGAGCCAGAGTGAGGACTCTGTAGCCGGTTTTGGGGGAGAGTAGGTATTTTCCCAGTGTGGGTTCTTCCCTGAGCACAGTGCCTCCCCATCTCCGTGTGTACCCCTCCCTGTCTGTCGTCATTGTTGCAGGGCTGTCACTTTCTTGGTTCAGGGGCCTCCTGGGTATCTTGCTATCTTGGATGCAGGTGTAAATGAGATCGTTCTCAGCAGTCTCTTTCTGATGGGTCCTTCCGAGCACCTAGGAGTGCCACTAATTTGTGCATATTGATTTTGTTCCTTGCAAGTTCTTGAATTTATTAGTTCGATTGGCCTTAAACTTAATCTGCCAGTTATTTGACCAGCAGCATGGGTTTAATTGGGAAGAGCAGAGAATGGCATTCTGGGCTGAGCAAGCTAAGGTCCCATCACAGGCAAGTGCGAGAAACAAAGGAGAGGAACATTATTTCATGGAGGAGGAAGAAGTTGGGAAGGGTGCTTGAAGGAAAGTCCCTTGGAGAAAGGCAGGGTGATGGAGAATTCTCACCAGCTGAGCTGCAAAGCTCCTACAAAAAGTCAGGAGATGAACCTCCAGCTTCCCCTGTGGGGCCTAAAATTGGTGAGTCTCTCCTGTGGGGGATTGCAATGTGGGGTCTGTAATGGGCACTGAGCACCAGGCGCCCCCTTCCAGCCTCCCCTTCTGGCATCCCCAGTCCACTTTACTGGGGCTTCCCTTCCTGCTTTTGCACAGTTCTAACCAGCTTGTGGTGGAACGTTGTGGAAAAACTGAAATTCCAAATCCACTGCTTCTACTGCACATGAGATACAGGGGCCCATGATTTAATCCTCCCACGAGTCTCTTGCTAGCCCCATCTGTCCGTTACTCATTTTGATAGTTGATATTACCAAAGTACTGTAATTCTAAAAATTTCTGAATTAGCTGTATTATTTCTTTTTAGGTATGAAGTTAACTTCCAATTATATGAATTTAATATTTTGGTCATTGTTTTCTAATTTTATTGCCTTATTCTTGGAAAATATAGCCTGATATTTAACTCTAGGAATTTATTGGCATATACTTCTGGCCTAAATAATGGCCTGTTTGTGTAAATGTTCAACTTATGCTTATATACTTACTGAAGACTCTTGTTTTGGGGTCAGGATGGCTACATTTATTAATAGATCAGGACTATTAGATTCTCTAAATTTTGATGTCTCTTAATTTAATCTAATTAAATTATCAGTTAATGAAAGAAGTTAAATTTTTTATGTACTACTGCATCTAAACTTATCAAAGTCTTTGCTATAATTAGACAAGTATGTCATCCTGTTTTTATACCAAGTCTCACATTAAAAAAATCATACTATCTGAAATATTATTTATTTTTATTATTATTTATTTTTTTTAAAAGATTGTATTTTTTGGGGTACCTGAGTTAAGTGTCTACCTATAGCTCAGGTCATAATACCCGGGTCCTGGGATAGAGCCCCGCAGGGGGTTCCCTGCTCAGTGGCGTGCTTCTCCCTCTCCCTCTGTTATTCCCTCTGCTGTGTGCATGTTTTTCTTTTCTCACTCTCTCTCAAATAAATAAGTAAAATTTAAAGATTATCTCTCTCAAATAAATAAGTCAAAATTTTTTTTCTCAATGGGAGGGAGAAGCAGACTCTCCACTGAGCAGGGAGCCTGATGCAGGGCTCAATACCAGGACCCTGGGATCATCACCTGAGCTGAAGGCAGACACTTGAACCGACTAAGTCACCCAGGCACTCCAGCTGTTTATTTATTTATTTATTTTTATTATGCATATGTTTTATCTCTCTTTTCTACAAGTCTTTTTTTTTGATCTTTTTACTTTTTTCATAAAACTGAATTATTTCAAGATGACTTGGTCATCCTCTTTTCCCCAACCTCAAAGATCATAGAGTATATTTTAACTGTTAAAATAATATTAGTATTTAAGTGCTGCCTACACAAATTAAGGCAAATTATCTGTGGTCTGTATTCCTGAAAATATTTTTTTTATTATGCCTTCCTATGCCAATGACATTTTATAAGGATCTAAATGTTTCCATTTGTGATTTTTTTTCAAGATAATAAAGCTATTACTTCATTCTTTTTTATATCTGATGTTATTTAAAAATTTCTGTCAGTCTGATTCTTGTTTCTTTATTAATGAATTATTTTTTTTTCTCTCTAACACTTGTGATTTTTTTTGTGTGTCTTTGGTATGTATGCCCTAGTTTGGGATTCATAGAGTCAACTCTAGTTATGAATATTTTCTTTCTTTTCTTGTATGTAAGTTTTAATCCAGTGTCTTGACTATTTTATGCTTGAGAAATAGATGTACATTAATATTCAAATATTTCTTTCCTTTTTCTTCTTTCATTTAAAAAAAGTCATTTATTTTATTTTATTTAAAAATATTTATTTATTTATTTGGAGTAGAGAGAGAGGGTCATGAAGAGTGGCTGATTATATACTTTCAATTTGGGAGGAGGTTAGGGATAGCACAAGCCTCCAAGGTATTTTATAAACAAGGTTTCCAGGACCTTGAGGGGGCTAGCTATTGTTAGGGAAAGGTCATTTATTACTATTTAGTAAAAACTCAGGGAAGAGACTCTTCTGATGTGTATCAGTGGGTATATGCTTGGGAGATGATTGCCAATTTATATCTTGAGGGCAGGGGTGGGGAGTAGAGATAAAGAAGTTTCCAAAGTAATTTTTACATGTGAAAGTAGATTTTCAGTATCCTGGGGGGAGGACTAAGAATGCTTTTTGCCCTGAGTGGATGTGTCCACATGGAAGCAGCTGAGTCCCCAGAGGAGCTTCAAGGACTTGTCAACAGGCTATGAGTAGTAAGGAAATCTAATTTCTTCTCTAGCTTTTGTTCCACACACATCACCTACATCTTACACCTCTTTTATATTGATAATTTTAATGCTTTGCTGGTATCCAGATGACTATATCCTTAAGTGACTTCTTATCTCTATTGAATCCATTACATATTCTATCCATTGTATTCTTAATTCAACTAGATTACATATATTTAATCTATTAGTACCACTAGGTTATTATTCTTGTTTTTATTTCAAAATCTTTCCTTATTTCCTTACATTATTTATTGGGTATATTTTAAATCCCTGAAATACTCACTTATTATATATAAGCTGTCAACCGTATTCTTATTTTGAGGTAGCTATATCTTTTTGGGTTTTAGGACATCATACCAACAATGCCAAATAATTTTCAGACAACAGCAGGATCTCCAAGAATTCAACTAAATTCTGACACTATCTACCTGAACATAGTGTAAGATTTCATCAGTTAAGGGATCAGTCCTCCAAGACTATCTCCAACCCCACCTCAGATGCCAGTCTCACTGTAGGCCCCAGGTTATTACCTGTGCTTGTGACTGAGCAACTACAGGTTGGAGGTCCCAATGGCCTACTTCTTACGTTCTTTTAATTTGCTACAGGGACTCACAAAACTCAGAAAAATACTTACTTTATGTTTGCCAGCTTATTAAAAGATATAATAGAAGATTTAAATCAATAGATAGATAAAGAAGTGCACAGGGCAAGGTATGGAGAATGGGCACAGAGCTTCTATTACCTTCTGTAAGACTGCCACTCTTCCTGCCTTTTCATACATTTCACAAACTAAAAGCTTTCTGAACCCAGTCCTTTCAGCTTTTCTGTGGAGGCTTCATGACATAGTCATGACTGACTAAATCATTGTCATTTGCTGATCTAATCTCCAGATCCTCTTCCCTCCCCAGATAATCCTGTATTGGGAGGAAGGGGAGGCATGTTGGGCAAAAAGTTGTGAAGGCTTTCACCAAGTGGTTGGTCCTTCAGGCAAACAGCCCTTGCCTTGAGTGAGGTCTGAAGGTCACTTCATTAACAGAACAAAACACACCTCTCTCACCCTTATCACAGGAAATCCCAAGAGTTTTAGGAGCTGTGAGTCAGTAGCCATGGTTGAAAACCAAATATTCAGATGACCAAAATATATTTCTTGTAAACCACTATATTACACTACATGCTTAAGTATTTAATTATGTGATCTTTTAAACTAATATTTTTCTAAGAGTATAAACTGTTCTGGCAGTAATCTGGATTGGGGAGTGATGTATTGCCAAATTTCTGTCGTTTTAGTCCAGGAAGTCAAAGAGAAAGAACAGGAGAGCCCCGTAGGGCAGGAAGTTCAAAGTAACAATGTTGACTACTACTCCCTTTTCTTGATTTTTTTTTTAAACAAGCAAATCTTCTCTTCAGAGTTGCAGTTTAAAGCCAAGAACATGCGGAATTGGGAGAAAAAATAGTTAAATTTGGAGACTTGCAGAGGTAGAATCAGAGTAGTGAAAGCCATTACAGCAACTGACCTAACTGAGGTCAGTCTTTGGTGAATCACAGAAACAGGTGGAGTTGTCAAACAAAGGAATCTTTGTTTACAACATACAAGGAGATCACAGGGAATAAGTTCCAAAGCCTTGACTGTTTGAACAGGAGAGAGATTTTTATTTAGTATTTAAGATGAATACTCAGAAGGGAGAGTTTTATTATTCCATGTATGGTTGGTCATAAGGTTGTGGCTGCATGCACATCCACATATGTATTTGTGCAATATGTATTGCATGTTCACCTGAATGAAGCTTGTATTCCACCGAGGGCAGAAACTTCAACGTTAGAATAAAGCAGAGGTAACTGTTGGACAAGGGAAAGGGACTCTGCAGGCTTCAAGAGCAGATAGAAACTAGATGGGGTCTTGGGCTCATTTTCTGGGACAAGGAATGCAAGGCCTTGATTGCTTTTGAAATAGCACTAGGAGTTTTGCCACTGATTTATTGTCTCAATAGCTTAGGCTATTTCCTGCTCTGGTGGTGACTGTTAGTTTTCCCATTGCCTTGTTCCCTCAAAATCCTTAGGAGTGAGGTTTTTGCATTTCTTTGTAAGAACCTCCCAGGAAGTTTTGGAAGAAGTGTGCTTGGGCAAGTACACAGGTGGGGTATAGATCATTGAAAATAGCTGGGGACAAAAAATGACTTTTCTTATGTCAGGAAAACTATATGTCATCTTAATTTTCTGGGAACCTCTAATTCTTTCTGCTGATGTTACCAGCAGGCTTCTGAGATATTACTGATTGTTCTCTTGAACCTAAGGAAAAAGAAATGTAGAAAGCAAAAGACAAAACTTTAAAATCTATCCTCCAACTCATCAATTCACTGCAGCCACCTCTCTGTCTTTCCCTTTCTCTTTTTCTTTCTCTTTCTCTCTCACTTTCTCTCTCACATATGCACAACACACACAAATCATCTTAAAACAATTTTTAATTTTCCCTATTCCATTTTAATATACTTGAGGCATGATCATTTTCTTAGTAAATACAAGAAAAAAAAATCTAGGATTCCATCATTCATTGTGATTAAAGTATAGAGGAATTTACTTCTAATAGCACTTATAAAAACACATTTTATTTATGTAATATTATATAATCAGGTGCCTGCATTTTTCTTATTCTCCAACTAGTGTTATTTGGCAATTAATATTTTGTCAATCAATATTCCCCTATATCTGAATGTGTGGGCAGTGAGAGATGAGTTAGAGGCAAGGATGGTGAACACTCCCAACAACTGCAGACTACATATATCTTAAGCCATGATTTTCTTTGCAAAGGTCAACATTGATAATGTTCTAGTCATACCTCCGTGTACCAGGAAAGAAGTAGCATATTTCTTGAAAGACACAGCTATCAAAGCTCCATTGAGAAACTGTAAAGATGGACAAGCGATTTCCAAATTACATATCTGATAATGGACATCTACTCTGATTATTTAAATATGAATAAAAATAAAAAACCTTACTAATAACCAAACAGAGTATCCAATTTTACATGTGAAGGAAATAATGGAAGAGACATGTCACCAAAAGTATATGGATGGCTTATAGGCACATGACAAATTTCTCAACATTTAGACATTAAAGAAATACAAATTAAAATCATAATGAGACATGCTTACATATCTATTAGAATGGCTAAAATTATAAAGGCTAATTGTACTTGGTCTGAGCTAGATTGAGAAGCAACAAAAAATCTAAACTGTTGTTGGCATATATCATGATACAACCACTTTGGAAAATAGTTTGAAAATTTTTTTAAATGCAAAATATGTTGCAGTTACAAAAATAGCCATTTTACTTCTAGGCATTTAACCAAGAGAAACAAACCCTATGTTCATACAGGGACTTGTATATGAATTTCATAGCAGCTTTATTTTTAAGAATTGAAAACAGTGGAAATGTTCATCAATGTCCATCCATAGAGCAAAGAAAAATTATGATCTATTCATTAAAGAGATTACTATTCAACATCAAAATGAACTATTTACTATTGGAGATTCTCAAAGTAATGATGCTGAGAAAAGAAAAGCCAGGCAATGAATAGTATATACAGTGTGATTCCATGACTATAAAAAATCTAGAAAATACAAATTTATATATAGTCACAGTCATCAAATATATTGGTGTGATTTTAGTGCCTTCTTCTGTGATCCTATAGCTTCCTACACTTGCATCTCTGAGCATTTGTTACACCATGTGAAAATATGAACTCTTTCTCTTCATTCTGTCTTACTAGAATAAGAGTCCTTGAAATTTTATGGACAATTGAACTCTCAGTTATTAGCAGAAATTCTATCACACAGTAAGTTTCCAAATATAAAAGCCAGAGTTTTACAATGACTTCTAAGCTTTACATGATCTAGCCACTCATTTAACCTCTGTGACCTCTTTCCCTGCTACTCTTCAGTCACTCACAGTGGCCTCCTTGCTATTCCTCAGATATGCCAGGCATGATCCAACCTTATGGCCTTCAAGATAGCCAATTCCTTTGTCTGGAGTGACCTTATTGCTGATAGTTCTGGGCAAATTCATCACCTTTCCATACCTTTGTTCAATTGTCAGCTTCATTGTAACTACCCTGATCTTCCTATTAAAAATTTTAACTCCCCATCCCCTGCCTAGCAACCTTGATTTTTCTCACCCTGATCGAGTTTTTCTTTTTCCCCATTGTACTCATCCTTTTTGAATGCACTATGCCATTTTTATTAAGGTTTATAGCTTTGAATTGTCTCACCCATTAAAATAAAAGTTCTACAAAGCCAAGTATTTCATTTACCAGTGTAGTCTGAAGTAATATCTGCCATATAATAGTTCAGTAGACAACTGGTAAATTTCAAAATAAATTAATGTTGAGAATATACTGAATTTCACAAGTCATTTCAATATTTATTTCCAAAAAATAAACTATGTAAAACATACCTTAAATTTACTTTCAAAATATTTTATAGCATATAATGGACAATATACATAAGCCTTAAAGAAACAATCCTATAAATAACCATTTCATACCTACTTAAAAACTACATAATACCACACTCCTAGATCCTCTCTGAACGCTCTAAAATAACCCTAAAGGAAATACAATTTTAAAAATAACAGATTTTTTGTCAAATAATTTAATAAAATAAAAGTTTCATTCATCTATGTAGATCATAATAAATGTTTTTAATAAGCATGAAATTATAACTCTGAAGTGTGCTAAAATGAAACCACCTGCTAAGGGTGAGAGAATAAAAATAAACATCATGTTTCCAAATAAGAGGAATTTATTACCTTTGAATCAAAGCATGTGGATTTGTTCAAACTGGCAATAAAGGAATATGGAGACACAAACCATAGAAAGTCATATTTTAGATTTCTAAAAGACTTCGAAGTGAAGAGTATACATTCACTTCTCACTTATTGCTCCTACATATTCATGAATTTGAGAGAAAATATAGGCCCTGTGTGTCTTAGCATCTAATGGGATATTTTTTGATATTTACATGCTTACACATAGTATGTGTTATAGTCTTCTCTTTTACATGCTGTAAAAAGGTTAACCCCTTTTCTGCAGAGATCTGAAAATGTGAAACAGTGCCTGAGTAGCTGAATTCATCTAATTCAAATTTCTTGCAGGTCTAAGACCTATTGTTTTTCACTTGACTGCCTCCTTTTTCATCTGTCAATTGGTTACAAATTCTGGTACTGAAGAGAATACATTGGGGCTGGTGGCTCAGTGTGTTAAAGCCTCTGCCTTCAGTTCAGGTCATGATCTCAGGATCCTGGGATCGAGCTCCACATCGGGACATAATGTAACGACAGATAGTTTATATGGGAGCCCTTTGGGTACTCTGGTGGATGAATGTTTTTAAATTAGTTTTTCATGGACATGGGGAGTTAGAGAGTAGAAGGGAGGTGGGGGAAATTGGAAGGGGAGCTGAATCATGAGAGACTATGGACTCTGAAAAACAATCTGAGGGTTTTGAAGGGGCGGGGGATTTGGAGGTTGGGGTACCAGGTGTTGGGTATCATAGAGGGCACTGCTTGCATGGAGCACTGGGTGTGGTGCAAAAAGAATGAATACTGTTATGCTGAAAATAAATAAAAAATTAATTTAAAAAATATTAGTTTTTCGTAAACTACAAAAAAAAAAAAAAAGAAAAGCGCTCCCATTTATAGCGTACACTTTATGGTTCACAAAGCACGTGCCAACAATAAAAATAATAATGGGTTACCGTTACACTTCATAGAAAAGGAGGTACAGGGAAACTGAATGAAAGGGAATAACAAAGTAGGTTCATAAGTCAATCTTCCTTGTAAAAAAATTAACCTGAAAGTGCGTTTCTGCCACCTCTCTCCTGTGTGACATTTTATCGATGGGAGATGGAAAATAAATGGTCTGGTTAACCTTTCCCTCCCCCTCAAAACCCATTATTTGAAAACACAAAAAGGGAAGTGAAGGGAGAAATCCTCCCACTCCCATTCCCACTCACCTCCATAGCCACCTCCTCTTCCAAGAACCTAGCAGACAAGGTGCCAAGAAGTGTTAGGTACCAGCAGTGGTCTCAGATCTCATTCAAGGATCATGGTGAAAGGCATTCAAAGAGATTGTGGGGGCACAGGGATCCAATTAAGGGGGACAAGTTTAAGGTTTGCCTGTTCCCCTAAAAACTAATGGCACTAGAGAAGATGACCTTTGGGAACTATAGCATAATGGATACAATGTGTAAAAAGCTTCAGTGAGTCATGGTGGGAAGAGGCCAAGAGGGCAGCAAACACAGTCTTAGATGATGTTATTAATAGCACTACAGGCTCTAGATTTCCTGTGGTGGTGTTCTTGGCAAGACCAGCCCGGCCAAAGTGGATACTCTCAACCTGGAACAGAGGGTCTTGGAGATGCCAGCACGTGAGGTATGATGAGAGGGTAAAATGATAGGAGGTGTCCTTTGGAAGGACTGACTCCTTGACTTTAAAAGGGAGAACCCAAATCTGTAGGTGAAATCTTTCTGGCTACAAAGAGGGCCAAGGCCTCCTAAGGTCAAGGTCTCCTCGTCACTTTCAAAGATGTCGAAGAACATATTCAGACATTTCAAAGATGTCCTCATATCATTGGTTCCCACTCTGGAATTCTATCAATAAGGTGAGAGTTCCTGTAGTTGAAAAAGAGATCTAAAAAGACTTCCCTTTCTCATGTAATTTCTGTAACCTCCAGGACACACCCACCTCCCCCTTCCAGCTCTGTAATGAAGCCACAGCTGGTGCCAATTTGTGGAACTCCTTAAAGGCTATTCTCCCTTATATACCCCGGGGCCAAGTTCCCATGCTCCCTCACCCGATTTCCTGCACTCACCTCCCACCTGGTGTGTTCACACCTGCAAGTGCCTTTTACCAACCCCTTTGCCAAAAGGCAGCCAGAGTGACCTTTCAAAGACCTATCAGTTCCTGGCATTTGTCTCCATAGAAATCTGCACTGATCTTCTAACAAATTCTCAGTCCTCCAAAGGCACCCATAATCCTCCCATCAGTCTATTCATACCCCTCCAACTGACTGATGCCTGTTCTGCCCCATCTCTCTGCCCTTCAACCACACTGCCTCCTTCTTCCTGTGGAGACCTCTCATGGCACCTGCCTCCAAGCACAGGTGATTCCCATTGATGGGAAGACCCTCTTCTCTCCCCCATCTCCCCACTCCAGTTACTCCCACTTATTCGTGAGCTCACAAGCCCCATGGTACACACTCTCCATGCAGCCTGCTCTCTCTTTTCTAGCACTGGCCTCCGTTTCTAGCTGTGGTTGTGTCATGGATGTCCCTCCCCAGCTAGCCTCCAAGCTCTCTTTCCCTTTAGCTCCAACACCTGACACAGTGCCTGGCACGTAGTAAGCCCTGGCTAGCTTCTAAGAGCCTCACTGAGGGACTGAAAGCATTTTAAAAATGTCACCACGTAGGCTCCAAACTGTAGGCAGAAAAAGCTTTGCCTGGATTGACATTTTAGAGACGTATTGGTCAAGTTGGATGTGTTCACTGACTTTACCTTGTAAAATTTAAAAAAAAAAAAAAAGACCTCTGTATCGCTTCGCATCTACCGAAGGCGCATGTATACTCCTAGACCACGTTATGAGCTTAATGGAAGGAGACAAGATGTTTTCGCTAAGAAAATGTATAAGACTGTTGAGGTCAAGTGGGAGGAAACAGTCCGTTTGTTGGAGCATTGCTATCTTACTCTATCACAGCCACTCATAAAAATGTGACACGGGGTGAGTCAGAATTGTCTGTCGGAGATGAGTTAGATCTGGCTCATGTTCCTACAGACATGAAAGCCAGAAACGAAGAAGGAGGCTTTGAAAGCGTGGGTTGAGGAGGCCGTGTGGTTCACTGCGATGAGCTAAGTGCCCAGGGCCACCAGCAGACATGCTGGCCTGTATCCTTCCTTTGTTCTGGGGTCCCTCTTGCACCATGTGGTGAGGCTGGTGGCTGGGAGCAGCTCAGGACAGTACCCGGTGGCATCTTAATTCTCCCACCATCCTGTGGGCTCCAGTGGGCTCCAGTAGGTCCCAAGGGACAGCCTGCCTTCCTTGAAAAGCCCAGTAGCACTGGGAGCAGAAACTGGGGCCAAAGAGTGAGCACCCTGTTTGACAAGCTGGAGCAGCCACCTCTTCTTCAGATGCAGGGGGAGCCCTGGCATGCTGACTCCTCCCTTCTCCCTTTCCCCTTTCCTCTCTTCCTCCCTCTTTCCTTCCCCTCTCTCCTTCCCTGGTGGTGCCCTTTCCCAATGCCCACTTCATCCCTTTTCCTTTCTACATACCTGTCTTCTAGAGTTTCTTCTCTTTCCTCCCCATTACTTCCCTTCATCTGAATCTCCTCTTTGGTCCCTTTGTCCCTGCTCTCTGCTCCTCCTCCCCTTCCCTGGCCCCTGTTCAGCTCCATACTGAATGCAGGCAGAGCTGGACTAACATGCTCACTTGCTAGCTCAGCCACCCTCCAGAGATGTCACTCTTCGGTGGCCACCTTCCTGACCCCCTGGTCGCTTCTCCACTTGTTCAGATATTGCTCTGAAGTCTGAGGAGGACAGAGCGGGGCTGCCACAGAAGCAGGCCAGAGGAGAAACCAAACCATGTGTCCACACTGTCCCCCAGCACTGCTGCTCTGAGAGCTTTCAGAGTCCTCAACAGGGTTAGGATTTAGGGGCTTCTTCAGAACCGGGAGTGAAAACAACCATAGGTCAAAAGAAAAGCTATGGCACCCACAAAAAATAATAATCGCAAATGAAAACTATGTTAACTCTGAGTCCCAAAGTCGAAAAATTGCCTTGAATCTGTCTCTAGAAAGCACCCAAGGCCTCACTCTCTGGGTTCTGGGTGCCCTGGAAATGGCAGGAGGCTCTGAAAAGCGCGTGGGGGTGCTGAACTATGGGGGCTAGCCTGCCCTCTGGCGGGGGGGGGGTACCTCCTGTGGCGCTGTCCCGGCCTGACCCCCTGCGGACAGGGTGTGGCACAGCGTCTGGGGTGTTCCTGGTGCCCTGGGGTTGGCGGGAGGCTGGGGCCCAAACATCCCACGCCCAGCTTCTGGACCGCGTTTTCTGCTTCAGGTGAGGGCGCGTCGTGGTGTCACTTTACCTGTGAGCAGAGGGTCCTCCAGAGAAGCCATTGGGCGGGGAGGGGCAGCAGGCGGCGGGAACGGGAACAGGACACCATGGCCTCATGGGCTAGGCTGGAGCATGAGAGTGCAGGGGCAGCGAGTATGGTGGGTCCTGCAGTCCCGAATGGGCTGCAGCACAGCACCCTGGCGCTGCGCGCCCCTCCTTCCCGCCTGGGCAATTAGCAAAGCCCCTTCTCCCGGCTGCCCCCGACCCGCCACCGCCCCCGCCCCCCTCCCTCCTGAGTCCTCTGAGAGCTCACTTCCAGCTTTGGAAATTAGCAAAGACCCTTCTCTACGCTGGCCCCACCCCCTCACTTCTGAGGCCTGAGCCCATGCTGGGGTGCGGGGCTAAGCCCTGGCATGCTGCTGCATTGCCAGCGCCTGCGCTGGGCAGCCGCCTAGCCTGGCTCCCTGAGCGGGTGTCCACGCGCAGCCTGGCTGCCAAAAGATCATCAGTCCTAAACGCCGGCTGCACTCTTGGGTCAGTTTGCTGGCTTCCAGTTTGCGCCCAAAGCCAGGAACCAGCTTCCCCAACACAGGCCTGGGCTGAGATGCCTGCCTGGGATCTGTCTGAGCAGTCTCCTCCACTCCAGGCAGGGATGGCACTTCGACCTGGATGTTTGGGTTTCTTGTTGTTTTTTTGGTCATTGGTTATTACATGACCTCCAGGGTAGGTGCTCCACAAAGGGAGTGAAAACAGGACGCCATATATAGCATACAGCCATTCTAGAAAAATAGCTTGGGGTTCTCTCGGGAACGCGGCATTGGTCCTTGCACTATGGTTTAATAGAAAAGGGATTATGCACCAAGTTACTTAAATGAGCATAGGTTGAAATCGTTTACTGAGAGTAAATATTTTAAATAGTTATATTTTAACTAAATCTATTATCAATCATAAATCTATTACACGAAGGTTACAGGCAATTTAAAAGCAAGAGCACTCTCTTCAGGGTTTTAAATAACCCCTGTCTGTCTTGGCACAAGAAATGCAAAGATAGGAAATGGTTTGTAAAAGATCATATAATAGATTTTACTAATTCTATTTATTTGACAGACAGAGATCACAAGTAGGCAGAGAGGCAGGCAGAGAGAAAGATGGGGAAGCAGGCTCCCGGTCAAGCAGAGAGCCTGATGAAGGGCTCGATCCCAGGACCCTGAGATCATGACCTGAGCCCAAGGCAGAGGCTTAACACACGGAGCCACCCAGGCGCCCCCAGATGAAATACATTTCTGACTTAGAAACTTCAGATAGAATTATTTTGTCCATGATGACAACTGAAGAAAATGTGTCATCCCTAAACCTAACCTTAAACCCTACCAACGCTGAAACCTAAGCTGACCTTAAAGCCCAAACTAGAACCCTGAATCCCAAACCTGGAATGGAACCCAAAGCCTGTACCTGAGCCCTGGATCCAAGCCCTGAACCACGAACCCAAACCCTAAACCAGACATCCAAGTCATGAAACCTGAACCCAAATCTCAGCATGAAGTCAAACCCCAAATTTGACCTTGAACTTTATCCCATAAGCCCTGAGTCTTAAAGCCTAAATCATAAACTTAAAGCCCTAAAGTATAACTCTGTTCCCTGTCCTTCACTCTAAACCCTCACCCTAACACTAAACCCAAAGCCTGATCTAGAACTCTGACTAAAACCTGAACCTGTACCCAAATTCAAATGCTTCACCACACTTTGCTTAGGCACTTGCCATTGATGGATATTTGCAGTTTCTACCTTTTGATTCTTGTGAACATTGTTTGGGTTGGGGGCTAGGGTTAGGGTCTTGGATTAGGGTAGGGTCCAGGCTTGAGACCAAGTTGAGGTCAGAGTGTGGGTCTGCATCAGGGCCATGTTCAGTGACACTGTTTGGGTCAAGGACTGTTGTAATTCCACATTGTTTCCAATTCATTGTTCCTTAGCTATTTGGGGGGAAGTTGGGGGGTATTGGGCTCCATGCAGCTTGAATTTCCGGAATGAAATGGCATCAGCTGGACCCCAGGAGGGAGCAGGACCTTCCACTGAAGGGTGAGCTCCCACAGTCCTGCACTGCCTTGCACCGCCTGCAGAGGGCGCCAGACCCCAGCTCCCGCCCTGAGCCCAGGCTGCAAAGCCACAGTTGGGACCTGAGCCCTGCCTTTTCAGGACCCACTGTGGAGACTTCTGGAGAATGTGGGGCGCCTCCCACCCTGACAGGACAAGCTGAGGAGGGTGTGGCTCTGCATCCACACTGACCGGACCCGTTGTGGAGGACGCGCCCACACTGGCAGCAGTCCAACCTCCTAAGGACCAGATGCTGGAGGAGCTGAGGAGAAGCCGCCTGAGTGCACTGTCAAGGGGTTCGTGGTCTCAGGACCCCACAGAGAAAGGGAGCCCTATGTAGACACTGGGGCTTCCGTCGTTTTGTGTGAGGAGACGTGGACTCCTGCTGTGCTGTGCGCGGGGCTGTGGGGTCCCCCCTTTCTGGGCTCGGGTGCTCCTAGGTCCTCATCTGTGTTTGTGTGCTCGCGGATTCGGTTCCTGGGGCTCCTCAGATGGTCTGAGGTCAGGGAGCGTCCGCCTGCTTCGGTGCTTGTGCTCTCCCCACCTCAGACCTGCGGGGTCCTTCCCGTGTCCACACCCACTCCAGGCTTGCGCCGAGTCCGGAAATTCGGGAGCCAGAGTGAGGACTCTGTAGACGGTTTTGGGGAGAGTAGGTATTTTCCCAGTGTGGGTTCTACCCTGAGCACAGTGCCTCCCCATCTCCGTGTGTACCCCTCCCTGTCTGTCGTCATTGTTGCAGGGCTGTCAGATGACAGGTCTGTCACCTTCTTGGTTCAGGGGCCTCCCGGGTATCTTGCTGTCTTGGATGCAGGTGTAAATGAGATCGTTCTCAGCAGTCTCTTTTTGATGGTTCCTTCCGAGCACGTAGGAGTGTCACTAATTTGTGCATATTGATTTTGTTCCTTGCAAGTTTTTGAATTTATTAGTTCAATTGGCCTTAAACTCAATCTGCCAGTTATTTGACCAGCAGCATGGGTTTAATTGGGAAGAGCAGAGAATGGCAGTCTGGGCTGAGCAAGCTAAGGTCCCATCACAGGCAAGTGCGAGAAACAAAGGAGAGGAACATTATTTCATGGAGGAGGAAGAAGTTGGGAAGGGTGCTTGAAGGAAAGTCCCTTGGAGAAAGGCAGGGTGATGGAGAATTCTCACCAGCTGAGCTGCAAAGCTCCTACAAAAAGTCAGGAGATGAACCTCCAGCTTCCCGTGTGAGGCCTGGAATTGGTGAGTCTCTCCTGTGGGGGATTGCAATGTGGGGTCTGTAATGGGCACTGAGCACCAGGCGCTCCCTTCCAGCCTCCCCTTCTGGCATCCCCAGTCCACTTTACTGGGGCTTCCCTTCCTGCTTTTGCACAGTTCTAACCAGCTTGTGGTGGAACATTGTGGAAAAACTGAAATTCCAAATCCACTGCTTCTACTGCACCTGAGATACAGGGGCCCATGATTTAATTCTCCCACGAGTCTCTTGCTAACATGTGTCCTCTCCATGTTGGGTGACCTGGATTTGGGAGGGCTTGGCCTCCATCCCAAAGTCTGATGTTCTCGCTGCTTCCGTGTCATCGTGCTAACATGGATATTTGGAAGATTCATTTCCTCTGTGGTGATTTCAAAGTGCAGTCAGCTTGTTATAGCAGCACAAATACGTGCTGTCTCCACACTCAGATTCCCCAGCCGTCATTTCTTTACCACGTTTGCCACTTCACACGGGATGCTTCAGTGTGTTTGATCCCACACCAGGACAATGTCCTGCAGAACCACCACATAACCTGAAATGAGGAGATCATTACAGAAACCATCCAAGGGTTAGTGTTAGGAACCAGGGACATGGCAGGGCTGATCTGAAGACCCCATGGAGAGCTGTCTGGGTGGCTGAGTTGACAGTGGAGGTGAGGGTGAGTGTCTGGCTCTGGCTTTGTGTCCAGGAGTCAGCTCTGTGTGGGTGTGTCCTTAGCTAGGCATGCAGATTTCTGCTCCTCTGAATCCTTTCCGGAGTTCCAAATGGCACAGTTTCCTTCTGGGCAGCAGGCTGAGTCCTCTGGGATTGCCCATGTGTCCCCAAATTGTAGGGCACCTACTGCAAGGCCTTTGGGGTCAGAATCTTGAAAAGCAAACCAAAGGTTATGGTTAGGGCCCACAACATGGCAGGCCCGATCTGCCAGCACTCTGTCCATCTTTCTGGGGGAGGGGGCAGTCGAGGGATTTGTTCAGGTTGAGTGTCAAGCTCCAGGTTTGCATCCAGGGGCCTGCTGAATATGGGGCTGTCCAGAGGTAGGAATGCAGATTTCAGTTCCTCTGAATCCTTTCTGGAGTTCCAAATGGCATGGTTCCTTTCAGGGTGGCAGGGTTAGTCCTATGGTGTTCCTCACTGTCCCCAATCTCTGAGGCTTTGGAGCCAGGCCGTCGGGGACAGACAAACACAGGCTGGAGAGCTTTAATGTCAGAAATGTATTTTCGCACAGATCTGGAGGCCAGAAGTTCCAGATCAAGGTGCCAGCAAGGTTGGTCTCCAGTGAGCTTTTTCTTGTTGTTCTATAGATCACTACCTTTTCAACTGTGCCCTCAGATGACCTCTTCTCTGTGGGCCCCCAGAGGGGAGGTAGGGGGAGTGCTTTCATGTGTTTCACCCTTATGAGGACACCAGTCCTAGCAGATTAGGACTCCTGTGACCTCACCAAGCCTTCAGTACCTCCTTCTAGGTAGGCCCTATCTCCAGATGCAGTCACACTGGAGATTAGGAATTCTTCATATGACTTTTGTGGGGACACAATTCAGTCCATAACAATTAGTACAGGAGAAAAGCCATGGAGAGAATTCTAGAGGAGTCACACGTTGATGTTATAAGGTAAGTGGGTATAAAAGAGCACCTCTGAAGTCCAATAGGTCATTAGAGCTAGAGGCTGACAGGAAAGTCCCGTACGTGCCACAGTTTTGAGTTTGATGCAAGCGCAACTCTGAAGGGAAGATATTTGGGAGGCCTTGGCCGACCACTACTTCCAGCCAGGGGTGATTCTGGAGGGAGTATCTCTCGGAGTGCTGCCTAGAATCAAGACTTTGGGGTTGGAAAAGTGCCACTTCCAAAGCTGGAGAAGGATGGTGCTGTAAGTTACTTGAAGAGTACTGTTCTGGGAGATAGGAGATCTGGGGTGTCTTCTTTGTTCTGCTGCTGACCAGATGTGAAAATGCAGATTAACTCCCTAACCATCTCAGTTCTACCACCATGTGCTGCTGTCATGTGTCCCAAGCCCCAGAGTTAGTTTGATCCATAAGCAGAAGCCGGTCTTTTAGTTCCCAATCTCTTAATCGGGCTGATCGTCACAATATATAGCGGACACGTGACAGCCACCGGGGAGAAGTAAGGGTTGTCTTCCCCTCAGGGAGAGTGGAAAAGCTCTAGGAGAGGGCATACCCGTAGACCAAAGGCAGCCAGTGCTGGGGAGTGGAGCCACGGGGAAGAGTGTGCTGATGGCAGCCTTGTGGAGGGAGGGCAGAAAGAGCCACCACCATGACACTTGAGTTACAGATCGAGCTTGGGGATAGAGAAGGGATCAGGGCACGGTAGAGCAGCAGCTGGCAAAGTGATTCTGTTGAGCTTAAGCTCATAGTGCCTTAGCGAATTAGAATGGGAAATGCCTTGCTATTGTCTGTGACTCTGTGATTGTGTGAGTATGAGTGACAGAGTGGGGACAAAGAGAGAGGGAGAGAGAATACATTAAATTTTAAAGAAGGACAATAAGGGACGCCTGGGTAGCTTACTCAGTTAAGCATCTACCTTTGGTTCAGGTCATGATCCCAGGGTCCTGGGATTGGATCCCATACCAGGCTCTAGTGGGGGGCCTGCCTTCCCTCTGCCTGCAGCTCCCCTTGCTTGTGATCTCTCTCTTCCTCTGTAACAAATAATAGTAAAAAATAAACAAGGGCGATACGTTATGTTTACTTTTGTTTCTGATGCCAGACATGGGTTCAGAGGATTGAAGAGGGAGATCCAAGGAGCTAGCCTCTCAAGAGGAGTGAATACCTAGTCACTGGTAAGACCCCTGGTCCTGCAATACAATATGGCTCCTGTGATCTGGGTCCTGTTAAATGCCCCTCGCCATCCTTCACCCGATAGTTTGATTCTTCATTGCGTTCAGTGTGGGGAACTGGGAGAAGCTATGACACTTGGCCCTTTGTGGAGGAATGTTAGTAGTATAAATAGCAATAGTTATCAGTTCTGGAGCACTTCCATGACTCTGCTGCAGGCACTCTGCTGTGACCTGGGTTTATAGCAGTGAGATAAACATAGAAATAGATGTGGGCTCTGTTCCCAAGAATCTGAAACCCACTATTCTCCTTGTCCCCTTCCCATTCTGTCTTCTTCAGCCCTTGTGCAATCCCACCAAGCAGGAAGCTTGCTTCTCCCCTTCCCTCTCCTGCTCCCCCTGCTTGTGCTCTCATTCCCTCTCTCTGACATGTAAATAAATCAAATGTTTTAAAAAATTATAAAAAAGGCAAAACAAATAACCATTTTTGGAGAGTGATTTTCTGAATGCAGTTATGGGCAGTGCTGGGTACTGAAGAAGACGCTCTGCTGACCAGAGGAGTGGGGAAATTACAGAACAAATTCCACAGGTCATTGAATATATCACATTCATCACCCCACCCATAGCACTCATTAATCTCTAGCCCAGCCAATATGTTGGTTATAAAAATGAGCTTTCTCCAAACTGACAGGAAGTTCTCGTTTTAGCAATGTAAATCATTCTGATCTTTATCACTAATGTGATCTAATCCTGTCTAGTAAAGAAACTTGAGAGTTCTATATCTCTGTAAGCATTTAAGAAAAACAATGGACTCTACTCTAATTACTTTTTAACTAACTTGACTTGCCAAAGGAAGGAGAAAGTAAATATCAGAAATCTTACCACTAAGCACAAGTTGCAAGTTATACCTGCCAAAATGTGGTTCAAAATATAAGTAACCAGTCTCCTTAGAAGCCTTTTACCTTCTTATATCTGTTATGTTGGGTAAATGAGTAGTTACTAGAATACAGCTGGCTCAGTGATCACAATTCTGCTTACCCTCAGAAATATAAATAGATTACATGTTTAGCCCGGTAACTGGACACTGATATAGAATTATTCACTGGCTGATTCCTAGATCAGAAACCACAAAAAATTTTTCTTTTTTATGGAAGTATGGCTGTTACAATAGTCTCACCTGTACCTCATAGTGATTGACTTAACTACTCTATACGTTACAACTCTAGATGTAACATTTTAATAAAACAACAATATCTTTGATGGTATCATGGAAATGTAAGTGCCTTGTGCACTTTTCTTAATGTGTATAATTACCTAAACATCATAGTAAGTAAATCAAGGCCATTGTCAAGCTTCCGTCAAGGAGAGTCCTTAACTAGAGGGATTTCCCATTGCTCTCAGGATGATAACCTCTGAGTTACAGGTTCCGTTAGTTGGCCACACACATTTGGAGCCTTGTGGACTTTCTGACAGCTGAGCAGCATATCTGTTTCAAGCATTGTGATCCCTGTTCTTACTGCAAGAGTGACAGTTGTCACTTTTCCTTTGACCCCTGTCTTTAGGAAAGTGTCTGACTCAGAAAGTCGAGTCAGTACCCCCCAAAAATATTTTCAGGAGAACCACCTCAAAGATGATCACCTGAGATACTGTCAAGAAAAAAAAAACTGAAATTCTAAGCAACATCCATAAAAAGTATTTTCATGTTGATAAGGAAAGATTTTCCCCTAAATACCAGAGAGGCTCCATGAAAGTGAGATTTTTACCTATTTTGTTCACCGTGTCACCAGTCCCTAGAAGAGCGCCTAAGACATCACTCAAGATTAGGTTGCTTTGAATGAATCAAATGAATGAATGAACTGTAGCCTTTGATAGTGAGGTAGTTTATGGTCCTTAGGCAAGAGATGTGATTTGTGTTGGGATTTCAAGAATGGGAGGTGCCGAAGAGAAAATTGAGAAGCTAAATGTGAAAATATGCAATTTACTGACTGGAGTAGTTCTGAATATATTTCAAACATAATTAAACTATGGCTGTGGGTCTATATGCGTTTTCATAATTTTCCCTTGAAAATGTGAGGCATACAGATGTCATCTCCAGTGAATTCTCCTTGTCCGTATACAGAATCACCAAAAAAAAAAAAAAAAAAAAAAAGGCATTCTGACAGTCTTCAGACCATCCACTCCAGGATTGTGACTCTTTCTTCTCCATGTTCTTTCTGACATCATGGACTTTCAGGTTGACCTCTCTCATCTTGGGTCCCACTCTCATTAGCTGTAGAAGTCATGCGATGTTTGTGATGTGAGGGTGGCAATACTCTCTGACTTTTGGTTACAATATGTCTTTGAAAGCCAGTGTTTATTCTGCTTTTACAGCATTTCTCCATTTGAATTGGCCACCTTTTAAGTGGTCATTAGCCACATGTGGCTACTAGCCATGGGACTTGGACAGCAGAGGTGTGGAAAGTCCGCACATTCTTCCACTCAAAGGATATTGTGAGTTATGCTACATCTTTTTTTTTGAAGTGCCTTTTTTAGATATTTAAATTCAATTAGCCATTAGATAGTACATCATTGGTTTCAGAGAATTCAGTAACTCATCAGTTGTGGATAACCCTTGGTGCTCATCACATCACGTGTCCTCCTTAATGCCTATCACCCAGTTTCTCCATGTCTCCCACTCCCCTCCCCCCCAGCAACTCTCAGTTTGTTTCCTATAGTTAAAGGTGCCTCATGGCTTGTCTCCCTTTCTGATGACTCCCATTCAGATTTCCCTCCCTTCCCTCTGATCCTCTGTACTACATCTTAATCTCAACAGTCAAGCAGTGGTAGTAATTCAGTCATGGAGTCATGCATATTCTAAATCTAATGAGGTGGATTCCCATACTGCCTTTGTCTCTTCCAGAGCGCTTACATTTGTTATATTATTGCTGCTGTGTTCATGTTTCTCGTTCACTGAATGTCTGATAAAAGAATTAGTAAAATATGTGACTGCAGAAAATACAATGGTCATGGATGATGAAGATTTTCTCCTTGACCAGACTCGAGTCAAGTTCCTCTGAGTCCTCTTTCTGTCTAGCCTTCACCTTAGGCTCCGCCCACTTAGCCCAGTTTTAGCAAGAAATCTGCTTGGTCATTTTTCAGCAATCTTCTATCCTACTCTTGATATCTGATCAAATTCCTTATCTCTCACCCCTGGTATCTTACCACTTTTTTTTTTTTAAGATTTATTTATTTTGACAGAGAGAGAGCCTGAGCAGGGGGAATAGCAGAGGGAGAGAGAGAACCAGACTCCCCACTGAGCAGCAAGCCCAATGCCAGGCTTGATCCTGGGATCAGATCATGACCAAGCCAAAGCCAGAGATTTAACCAACTAAGCCACCCAGGTGCTTCAGTATCTATAACCCTTAATATCTGATCCAATCCCTTATTCCCAGGGCACCTGGTTGGTGCAGCTGGTTGAACGTTTGACTCTTGGTTTCTACTCTGGTCATGATCTCACGGTCCTGAGATTAAGCCTCACCTCAGGCTCTATGCTCAGTGAAGAGTCTGATTAAAATTCTCTTTCCCTCTCCCTCTACCCCTACCCCTGCTCCCTCTCTCTAAAATGTATTAATAAGTCTTTTAAAAAATTCCTTATCCCCTGATCTCAATAGTTTATGACCCTAGCCTTCCTTCAACAATATTACTGTCCAGATGGTTTAGCCAGAATCCCTTCATCCTTACCCTTGATGTTCCATCTTAATTTTACATTCAGTGATCCCCACCATGCTCTTTAGCTGTAAATCTCCATTTGTCTGAGCTGAGCCAGATTTCTCTCCCATACTATACAATAAAATCTCATCATAGTAGCATCCCTTGATTAAAATCTTCCTTACTCTCTTTAATGGGTGTCACAATATTTTTTTTTTCTTTAACAGTCAGGAGGGTGCTAATGGAGTACCATGACAAAAGGCCTAACTTCCTATAATGGACATTTCTTTGGTTTACCTGACAAATACTCTTTCTCTCTTCTAAGGAAAATTTCCGGTTCTCAGTATACCTGCCAACTGGCCCAGGGGTGGACAAGTGAGGCAGATGAGACCAAAATGAAAATTCTGTTGAGACACTGGACCTTGAGGATTCAAGCCAAGGACATAAAAATGTTGGTACTCCATTATTCTGATGGTCCGTTAACTCTTGCTTTTTTGGTTCCTGTGTCTATCACTGCCCCTGCCTTTTTGAAGATAATGACCATTCATCTGAGTACACGGTTCACAGAATCCCTTTGCAGTGGCCCATGCGGGCCAAGGTAGTAGAACATAATAGATCTCTGTAAGTTTATAAAAAATGTCTTTGTCCCTGTTGCCCATGGCAATTAAAGACCAAAGGTCGGGGGTAGGGGGATATTGGAAAAGGTGAAGTTATAGTTACTCACTGATTTTTTGATTGGTAGAGAGAAAGCAACACCTACATACAGGGCCAGTGGGTGAGTGGAGGAAACATCTTTGGCTCTAGGAGGAATGGGGGAAGGAGGAATATTAATAATCTTTGTCTTTGGAACTGCCCCTGAAGACTTCCCCACACAGGAAAATGACCTAGCGTGACTCTCCTAAACTTCGGCAAGCCCCTTAAATTTAACTGACTTCTAGATCTGATACTCCCTGCTGGATAACTCTGATCATTATTGGATTGTTACTTATTTTATTTTAAAATTATTTTTAAAGAAAATTTTAATCTAAATACAATTAATTAACATATAATACTAGTTTCAGACATACAGGTTAGTGATTCATCAGTCTTTTGTAACACCCAGTGCTCACTGTATCACATGCCTTCCTTAATGTCCATCACCCAGTTACCCCATCCACCCATCCCTCTCCCCTCCAAGAACCCTCAGTTTGTTTACTGTGATTAAGAGTCTCTTCTGAGGGGTACCTGGCTGGCTCAGTGGGTTAAAGCCTCTGCCTTCAACTCAGGTTATGATCTCAGGGTCCTGGGATCGAGCCCCACATCAGGCTCTCTGCTCCCTGGGGAGTCTGCATCCTCCTCTCTCGCTCTTCCTGCCTCTCTGCCTACTTGTGATCTCTGTTTGTCAAATAAGTAAATAAAAATCTTTTTTTTTAAAGTCTCTTCTGGTTTGTCTCCCTCTTTGACTTCATCTTGTTTTATTTTTTTCCTTTACTCCCCTATGATTCTGGTTTGTTTCTTGAACTCCACATATGAGTGAGATCATATGATAATTGTCTTTCTCTGACTGACTTATTTCGCTTGGCATAATACCCTCTACTTTCACCCCTGTCATTGCAAATAATTGCCATTTATTTTAACTCGACAGAGAAGGCCACTAGAAACAGCAGGTGATGGCCCCAGCTCCTGTTCCTCCATGCAGAACATCTGTCAACACCTGTGGACATCTTTTCCTCCCCCCATTCCTATGAATGTTGCTCAGTTGTTACATGGCATGGACAAATGCTGTTGGCTGGTGGCATGGACACACTGGACAAGCTTGGCCTTCGGTAAAACAAAGACTGGCTTCAATTACTCCAACTGAAACAGGAATGCTTGGATGAACAAGCCTGCCAGGAAGTCCCACTGGAGGTACTCAACCTGTGCCCCTTCCCTCCTTGGACCAAGAACCTGAACTTGAGAGATGAATGGCTTATCCAAGGTTATGGCAAGGTTACACAGACCTGAAACTAGACACAGGTGTACATGCCTATTGATCAAGGCTGGCTGAGAAATCGAACTGCCTCAAATCTTGATTCTTTTTGCCACTTCTTATTCTCTGACCCTGTTTTTCATAGATTAGGATGTAGGAATAATAAAAATATCAGCTAATGGGGTATCCTGACTTTTTGATGTTTTAGTTCTTGTCAGACATTTACCATAATGCTTAGCACATGGATATGTGTGTGCACACACGTGCACATGCATGACACTCAAAAAATTGTTCCCTGATATTAACTTTATCAGTGCACTTTGCATCCACCACCAATTGGCTGTTTTGTCACAAACTGATTAAAGCAGAACTGTCAAGTGAGGAACTTCAAAGCCAAAGCATTAAGTGCTTTGAAAAACCAGCACCTGGGAGGATTTGTCTCAGCATCTGTGATTAGAAGGCAGCAAAAAGAGACTTTGGGGACACAGTTCACCCCTTCATGAAGCAGCCATTCAGAACTTTCTCCGAAGGGCTAATGCCTAATCTTCCAAAGACCAGCAAGAACAAGCTTATGGTCTGTTAAAATCAGATTTTTAAAAGATTTTTATTTATTTATTTGAGAGGGAGAGAGAGAGAGTGAGAGTGAGAGCATGAGAGGGGAAAAGGTCAGAGGGAGAAGCGGACTCCCCATGAAGCTGGGAGCCTGATGCAGTCCTTGATCCTGGGACTCCAGAATCAAAATCAGTTTGATTGACTCAATACAGTCAGGGAGGACAGTCCTCAGGAGTCACAGAATGCTGGTTGCCATGAGGGAGGAGTCTTTTACAAAGTCTGGGCTCTCACAGAAGGAGTCTGAAGCACGTGTATGGAAAGCAGAGGTCAGTTCTGGATTAGAAGCTCTTTCTGAGGGGAAATGAGTAGAAGCAGGGATTAACCAGGACTTGGGCTCTGCTTTATTCAGTTCAAGTTGCTGCAACAAATGATGACAGACTGGGTGGCTGAAACAGCAAAACATGTACTATTCCTTGCAGTTCTAGAGACTGAGAAGTCCAAAAGCAAGATCCTGGGAGATCTGATATCTAGCAAGAGACTGCTTCATTATCTACAAATGCCCATATTTCTGTTGTAGACTTGCATGGATGACAGCTGGCAGAACAATCTCTCAGGTCGTTTCTCAGAAGTGCTTTTATCTCATTCACAAGTGTTCCAATCTCATGACCTCACCACCTCTCAAAGCCCATACCTCCTGATGGCACTCCTTGAGGGTCAGGGCTTCAACATCTGAATTGGGACAAGACACAAACATTCAGTCCATTAGCAAGTGTTGTCATGAGGACAGCATAGCTTATCAACTGGGTATCCCCAGGAATCCATGGGACTAGCAAAGCAGAATCTGGGGGTGTCACTGGTAGGAAAGCAGGAGGTCCCCAAGAGACAGTCCTCATAGCATTTTACAGAGACAGCAGGACCCTTGAGAAACAATAGTTTCCGTGACCCATACACCAGCCTTTATCTATGCCTGTCCTCCCTGCTGGATTCACAGCAAGCCTACTTCTTTCTTTTCCAGTACAAATGGATTTCCACTCTCTGAATCCTGATGAATTTTTGCTCTTTTGCAGTTAGTAGGTTGTCCCTCAGGATTCTGCATGTCTGGATTTGCAATCGTGGAAACTGCCAAAGGTCTAGGGACCTGCATGGCAGAACCCGGCCTCTACCACTATTGCCCAAGGTAGGGACTCTGGTCCCTTGAGTGTCCTGTGCTGCTGTCAAAGGTCTGTGTGCATTGGCTTATTGTTTTTTTTTTTTAATGTAATTGCTTATACGTGTGTTTCATCATGCTCAAGTGGCCTTTCTGTGAAAAAGTGGCCAAGCTACACCTAGAAGTCACTGAAGAAAGTTCTAAGAACTCCTGGTTAGTATGAGGCTAGAGAGAGAGAGAAAGAGAGGAAAGAAATCTGCCTCTCTGCATTTTGCAAGTCCCTGGGCAAAATCTGTTGGCTGTGCACTCCTCACACGAAGATTCCAGGCAGGGAGACCCGCCTGAGCCTCATCTCCCTGAGTTCCTCTTCCAGAAGCAATCCCTAGTTTGAGACCAGGGTTAGCGAAAATAGAGCAGCAAAGCAGTGTCCAGAAGGAAGGACTGCCACAGACCATGGAGCACCAGGGGGACAGGCTGGTACCTCCTCACGGTTGGGGTACAAATGGGCTCAGCTCAGCAGGTATAGGGGTGCCCTTGGCCCCTCTGGTGGGCTTTGCAGTGCCCCAATCTCAGGAAGAAAAAAGGCTGGCTCAGGTGACATATTTTTGACTGGGAAGGAGCTGACAGCAATGGAAATAAACAAGTAGGGAATGATGTTGGAAAGTTGGAGGGTTTGTCCTTTATATCTCAGCTTTCTCTCCTATCTTGCCTTGCTCTGTAGTGTGTTATCAAAGAAGTTTTTGGCATGATATTCCTGTTCACTGATTAACTCTTGAGCTGTGTCTTTTCTGCTGTTCAGCTCATCTGGTGAATTCTTTTACTGTAAAAAGTATCTTGCCCTTGCAAGGGCAATGGCAAGACCTGAGAAATCCCAGAGATTTCAGCTTGCCACCCAGAAGGAAACCAGGCTATTTGGAATGCTGGAAAGGATTCAGAGTAGGGGAAATCGTCTTGGACATCTGAGACCACCCCCACATTCAGCGGTCCACTGGACACAAACCCAGACCTTGATACTGATCCTGAACCATGCTCTCAACTCAGACCCCTGTGATCCTCGCCACAGTGCTTTCAGATCAGTGCAGCCATGCCCATAGGCACAAACTCTTAAGCCTAGATTCTGTCCTGAGAGGTGTGTCCCCGACGGCCTGGCTCCAAATCCTCAGAGATTGGGGACAGTGAGGAACACCATAGGACTCACCCTGCCACCCTGAAAGGAACCATGCCATTTGGAACTCCAGAAAGGATTCAGAGGAACTGAAATCTGCAGTCCTACCTCTGGACACCCCCATATTCAGCAGGACCCTGGATGCAAACCTGGAGCTTGACACTCACCCTGAACAAATCCCTCGACTGCTTCCTCCCCCAGAAAGATGGACAGAGTGCTGGCAGATCGGGCCTGCCATGTGGTGGGCCCTAACCATAACCTTTGGTTTGGTTCGGTTCTCAGGATTGTGACCCTAAAGGCCTTGCAGTAGGTGCCCTACAATTTGGGGACACATGGGCAATCCCAGAGGACACAGCCTGCTGCCCAGAAGGAAACTGTGCCATTTGGAACTCCGGAAAGGATTCAGAGGAGCAGAAATCTGCATGCCTAGCTGAGGACACACCCACACAGAGCTGACTCCTGGACACAAAGCCAGAGCCAGACACTCACCCTCACCTCCACTGTCAACTCAGCCACCCTGACAGCTCTCCATGGGGTCTTCAGGTCAGGCCTGCCATGTCCCTGGTTCCTAACACTAACCCTTGGATGGGTTCTGTAATGATCTCCTCATTTCAGGTTATGTGGTGGTTCTGCAGGACATTGTCCTGGTGTGGGATCAAACACACTGAAGCATCCCGTGTGAAGTGGCAAACGTGGTAAAGAAATGACGGCTGGGGAATCTGAGTGTGGAGACAGCACGTATTTGTGCTGCTATAACAAGCTGACTGCACTTTGAAATCACCACAGAGGAAATGAATCTTCCAAACAACCATGTTAGCACGACGACACGGAAGCAGAGAGAACATCAGACTTTGGGATGGAGGCCAAGCCCTCCCAGATCCAGGTCACCCAACATGGAGAGGACACATGTTAGCAAGAGACTCGTGGGAGAATTAAATCATGGGCCCCTGTATCACAGGTGCAGTAGAAGCAGTGGATTTGGAATTTCAGTTTTTCCACAACGTTCCACCACAAGCTGGTTAGAACTGTGCAAAAGCAGGAAGGGAAGCCCCAGTAAAGTGGACTGGGGATGCCAGAAGGGGAGGCTGGAAGGGAGCGCCTGGTGCTCAGTGCCCATTACAGACCCCACATTGCAATCCCCCACAGGAGAGACTCACCAATTCCAGGCCTCACACGGGAAGCTGGAGGTTCATCTCCTGACTTTTTGTAGGAGCTTTGCAGCTCAGCTGGTGAGAATTCTCCATCACCCTGCCTTTCTCCAAGGGACTTTCCTTCAAGCACCCTTCCCAACTTCTTCCTCCTCCATGAAATAATGTTCCTCTCCTTTGTTTCTCGCACTTGCCTGTGATGGGACCTTAGCTTGCTCAGCCCAGACTGCCATTCTCTGCTCTTCCCAATTAAATCCATGCTGCTGGTCAAATAACTGGCAGATTGAGTTTAAGGCCAATCGAACAAATAAATTCAAGATCTTGCAAGGAACAAAATCAATATGCACAAATTAGTGGCACTCCTAGGTGCTCGGAAGGAACCATCAAAAAGAGACTGCGGAGAACGATCTCATTTACACCTGCATCCAAGACAGCAAGATACCCGGGAGGCCCCTGAACCAAGAAGGTGACAGACCTGTCATCTGACAGCCCTGCAACAATGACGACAGACAGGGAGGGGTACACACGGAGATGGGGAGGCACTGTGCTCAGGGTAGAACCCACACTGGGAAAATACCTACTCTCCCCAAAACCGTCTACAGAGTCCTCACTCTGGCTCCCGAATTTCTGGACTTGGCGCAAGCCTGGAGTGGGTGTGGACACGGGAAGGACCCCGCAGGGCTGAGGTGGGGAGAGCACAAGCACCGAAGAAGGCTGATGCTCCCTGACTGCAGACCATCTGAGGAGCCCCAGGAACCGAATCCGCGAGCACACAAACACAGACGAGGACCCAGGAGCACCCGAGCCCAGAAAGGGGGGACCCCACAGCCCCGTGCACAGCACAGCAGGAGGCCACGTCTCCTCACACAAAACGACTGAAGCCCCAGTGTCTACACAGGGCGCCCTTCCTCTGTGGGGTCCTGAGACCACGAACCCCTTGACAGTCCACTCAGGTGGCTTCTCCTCAGCTCCTCCAGCATCTGGTCCTTAGGAGGTTGGACTGCTGCCAGTGTGGGCGCGTCCTCCACAACGGGTCCGGTCAGTGTGGATGCAGAGCCACACCCTCCTCAGCTTGTCCTGTCAGGGTGGGAGGCGCCCCACATTCTCCAGAAGTCTCCACAGTGGGTCCTGAAGAGGCGGGGCTCTGGTCCCAGCTGTGGCTGTGCAGCCTTGGCTCAGGGCGGAGCTGGGGTCTGGCGCCCTCTGCAGGCGGTGCAAGGCAGTGCAGGACTGTGGGAGCTCACCCTTCAGTGGAAGGTCCTGCTCCCTCCTGGGGTCCAGCTGATGCCATTTCATTCCGGAAATTCAAGCTGCATGGAGCCCAATACCCCCCAACTTCCCCCCAAATAGCTAAGGAACAATGAATTGGAAACAATGTGGAATTACAACAGTCCTTGACCCAAACAGTGTCACTGAACATGGCCCTGATGCAGACCCACACTCTGACCTCAACTTGGTCTCAAGCCTGGACCCTACCCTAATCCAAGACCCTAACCCTAGCCCCCAACCCAAACAATGTTCACAAGAATCAAAAGGTAGAAACTGCAAATATCCATCAATGGCAAGTGCCTAAGCAAAGTGTGGTGAAGCATTTGAATTTGGGTACAGGTTCAGGTTTTAGTCAGAGTTCTAGATCAGGCTTTGGGTTTAGTGTTAGGGTGAGGGTTTAAAGTGAAGGACAAGGGAACAGAGTTATAGTTTAGGGCTTTAAGTTTATGATTTAGGCTTTAAGACTCAGGGCTTATTGGATAAAGTTCAAGGTCAAATTTGGGGTTTGACTTCATGCTGAGATTTGGGTTCAGGTTTCATGACTTGGAGGTCTGGTTTAGGGTTTGGGTTCGTGGTTCAGGGCTTGGATCCAGGGCTCAGGTACAGGCTTTGGGTTCCATTCCAGGTTTGGGATTCAGGGTTCTAGTTTGGGCTTTAAGGTCAGCTTAGGTTTCAGCGTTGGTAGGGTTTAAGGTTAGGTTTAGGGATGACACATTTTCTTCAGTTGTCATCATGGACAAAATAATTCTATCTGAAGTTTCTAAGTCAGAAATGTATTTCATCTGGGGGCGCCTGGGTGGCTCTGTGTGTTAAGCCTCTGCCTTGGGCTCAGGTCATGATCTCAGGGTCCTGGGATCAAGCCCTTCATCAGACTCTCAGCTTGACCAGGAGCCTGCTTCCCCATCTTTCTCTCTGCCTGCCTCTCTGCCTACTTGTGATCTCTGTCTGTCAAATAAATAGAATTAGTAAAAGCTATTATATGATCTTTTACAAACCATTTCCTATCTTTGCCTTCTCATGTGCCAAGACAGACAGGGATTATTTAAAACCCTGAAGAGAGTGCTCTTGCTTTTAAATTGCCTGTAACCTTCGTGTAATAGATTTATGATTGATGATAGATTTAGTTAAAATATAACTATTTAAAATATTTACTCTCAGTAAACGATTTCAACCTATGCTCATTTAAGTAACTTGGTGCATAATCCCTTTTCTATTAAACCATAGTGCAAGGACCAATGCAGCCTTTCCAGGAGAACCCCAAGCTATTTTTCTTGAATGGCTGTATGCTTATATATGGCGTCCTGTTTTCACTCCCTTTGTGGAGCACCTACCCTGGAGGTCATGTAATAACCAATGACCAAAAAAAACAAACCAAAAACCCAAACATCCAGGTCGAAGTGCCATCCCTGCCTGGAGTGGAGGAGACTGCTCAGACAGATCCCAGGCAGGCATCTCAGCCCAGGCCTGTGCTGGGGAAGCTGTTTCCTGGCTTTGGGCGCAATCTGGAAGCCAGCAAACTGACCCAAGAGTGCAGCCAGGGTTTAAGACTGATGATCTATTCGCAGCCAGGCTGCACGTGGACACCCGCTCAGGGAGCCCGGCTAGGAGGCTGCCCAGCGCTGGCGCTGGCAATGCATTAGCATGCCAGGACTTAGCCCCGCACCCCAGCCATGGCTCAGGTTTCAGATGTGAGGGGGCGGGGCCAGCGCAGAGAAGGGTCTTTGCTAATTTCCAAAGCTGGAAGTGAGCTCTCAGAGGACTCAGGAGGGAAGGGGGGGGCGGGTCGGGGGCGGCCTTGAGCAGGGGTTTTGCTAATTGCCCAGCCGGGAAGGAGGGGCGCACAGCGCCAGGGTGCTGTGCTGCAGCCCATTCGGGACTGCAGGACACACCATACTCGCTGCCCCTGTGCTCCCACGCTGCAGCCTAGCCTCTGACGCCGCGGTGTCCCATTCCCGTTCAGGCCTTCAGGCCCCCTGCTGCCCCTCCCCGCCCCATGGCTTCTCTGGAGGACCCTCTGCTCACAGGTAAAGTGACACCGCGACGCGCCCTCACCTGAAGCAGAAAACGCAGGACAGGAGCAGGGTGTGGGGTGGTCTGGGCCCAGCCTCCCGCCCACGCCAGGGCACCAGGACCACCCCGGACACCGCGCCACACCCTGTCCGCAGGGGGTCGGGCCAGGACAGCGCCACAGGAGGTACCCCCTCCTCCCCCCCGCCAGCTGGCAGGCTAGCCCCCATAGTTCCGCACTCCCACGCGCCTGTCAGAGCCTCCTGCCATTCCCAGGGCACCCAGAACCCAGAGAGTGAGGCCTTGGGTGCTTTCTAGTGACAGATTCAAGGCAATTTTTCGACTTTGGGACTCAGAGTTAACATAGTTTTCATTTGTGATTATTATTTTTGTGTGGGGGCCGTAGCTTTTCTTTTGACCTATGGTTGTTTTCACTCCCGGTTCTGAAGAAGCCCCTAAATCCTAACCCTGTTGAGGACTCAGAAAGCTCTCAGAGCAGCAGTGCTGGGGGACAGTGTGGACACATGGTTTGGTTTCTCCTCTGGCCTGCTTCTGTGGCAGCCCCGCTCTGTCCTCCTCAGACTTCAGAGCAATATCTGAACAAGTGGAGAAGCGACCAGGGGGTCAGGAAGGTGGCCACCGAAGAGTGACTTCTCTGGAGGGTGGCTGAGCTAGCAAGTGAGCATGTTAATCCAGCTCTGCCTGCATTCAGTATGGAGCTGAACAGGGGCCAGGGAAGGGGAGGAGGAGCAGAGAGCAGGGACAAAGGGACCAAAGAGGAGATTCAGATGAAGGGAAGTAATGGGGAGAAAAGAGAAGAAACTCTAGAAGACAGGCATGTAGAAAGGAAAAGGGATGAAGTGGGCATTGGGAAAGGGCACCACCAGGGAAGGAGAGAGGGGAAGGAAAGAGGGAGGAAGAGAGGAAAGGGGAAAGGGAGAAGGGAGGAGTCAGCATGCCAGGGCTCCCCCTGCATCTGAAGAAGAGGTGGCTGGTCCAGCTTGTCAAACAGGGTGCTCACTCTTTGGCCCCAGTTTCTGCTCCCAGTGCTACTGGGCTTTTCAAGGAAGGCAGGCTGTCCCTTGGGACCTACTGGAGCCCACAGGAGGGTGGGAGAGGTAAGATGCCACCAGGTCCTGTCCTGAGCTGCTCCCAGCCACCAGCCTCACCACATGGTGCAAGAGGGACCCCAGAACAAAGGAAGGATACAGGCCAGCATGTCTGCTGGTGGCCCTGGGCACTTAGCTCATCGCAGTGAACCACACGGCCTCCTCAACCCACGCTTTCAAAGCCTCCTTCTTCGCTTCTGGCTTTCATGTCTGTAGGAACATGAGCCAGATCTAACTCATCTCCGACAGACAATTCTGACTCACCCCGTGTCAGATTTTTAAGAGTGGCTGTGATAGAGTAAGATAGCAATGCTCCAACAAACGGACTGTTTCCTCCCACTTGACCTCAACAGTCTTATACATTTTCTTAGCGAAAACATCTTGTCTCCTTCCATTAAGCTCATAACGTGGTCTAGTAGTATACATGCGCCTTCGGTAGATGCGAAGCGATACAGAGGTCCTTTTTTTTTTTTTTTAATTTTACAAGGCAAAGTCAGTGAACACATCCAACTTGACCAATACGTCTCTAAAATGTCAATCCAGGCAAAGCTTTTTCTGCCTACAGTTTGGAGCCTACATAGTGACATTTTTAAAATGCTTTCAGTCCCTCAGTGAGGCTCTTAGAAGCTAGCCAGGGCTTACTACGTGCCAGGAACTGTGTCAGGTGTTGGAGCTAAAGGGAAAGAGAGCTTGGAGGCTGGCTGGGGAGGGACATCCATGACACAACCACAGCTAGAAACGGAGGCCAGTGCTAGAAAAGAGAGAGCAGGCTGCATGGAGAGTGTGTACCATGGGGCTTGTGAGCTCACGAATAAGTGGGAGTAACTGGAGTGGGGAGATGGGGGAGAGAAGAGGGTCTTCCCATCAATGGGAATCACCTGTGCTTGGAGGCAGGTGCCATGAGAGGTCTCCACAGGAAGAAGGAGGCAGTGTGGTTGAAGGGCAGAGAGATGGGGCAGAACAGGCATCAGTCAGTTGGAGGGGTATGAATAGACTGATGGGAGGATTATGGGTGCCTTTGGAGGACTGAGAATTTGTTAGAAGATCAGTGCAGATTTCTATGGAGACAAATGCCAGGAACTGATAGGTCTTTGAAAGGTCACTCTGGCTGCCTTTTGGCAAAGGGGTTGGTAAAAGGCACTTGCAGGTGTGAACACACCAGGTGGGAGGTGAGTGCAGGAAATCGGGTGAGGGAGCATGGGAACTTGGTCCGGGGGTATATAAGGGAGAATAGCCTTTAAGGAGTTCCACAAATTGGCACCAGCTGTGGCTTCATTACAGAGCTGGAAGGGGGAGGTGGGTGTGTCCTGGAGGTTACAGAAATTACATGAGAAAGGGAAGTCTTTTTAGATCTCTTTTTCAACTAGAGGAACTCTCACCTTATTGATAGAATTCCAGAGTGGGAACCAATGATATGAGGACATCTTTGAAATGTCTGAATATGTTCTTCGACATCTTTGAAAGTGACGAGGAGACCTTGGCCTTAGGAGGCCTTGGCCCTCTTTGTAGCCAGAAAGATTTCACGTACAGATTTGAGTTCTCCATTTTAAAGTCAAGGAGTCAGTCCTTCCAAAGGACACCTCCTATCATTTTACCCTCTCATCATACCTCACGTGCTGGCATCTCCAAGACCCTCTGTTCCAGGTTGAGAGTATCCACTTTGGCCAGGCTGGTCTTGCCAAGAACACCACCACAGGAAATCTAGAGCCTATAATGCTATTAATAACATCATCTAGGACTGTGTTTGCTGCCCTCATAGCCTCTTCCCACCATGACTCACTGAAGCTTTTAACACATTGTATCCATTAAGCTATAGTTCCCAAAGGTCATCTTCTCTAGTGCCATTAATTTTTAGGGGACCAGGCAAACCTTAAACTTGTCCCCCCTAATTGGACCCCTGTTCCCCCACAATCTATTTGAAAGCCTTTCACCATGATTCTTGAATGAGATCTGAGACCACTGCTGGTACCTAACACTTCTTGGCACCTTGTCTGTTAGGTTCTTGGAAGAGGAGATGGCTATGGAGGTGAGTGGGGATGGGAGTGGGAGGATTTCTCCCTTCACTTTGCTTTTTGTGTTTTCAAATAATGGGTTTTGAGGGGGCGGGAAAGTTTAACCAGACCATTTATTTTCCATCTCCCATCGATAAAAAGTTTACCACTCCCCACTGGAAGAATTTATATCTTTCCTTTGAATCTACAGGAAAATCTCCCAAACCCAGACCACCACCATGTGGATTCAGCCATCTTCTGATTCACCTCCAGATTGTCTCCTCCTAACTGCTCAAGCCACAGGTTAAGGGCGAAATGTTCAATGCCCAAGCAATTAAGTGGGGAACACGTTTATCTAAGCAATTGCATGCAGCTCTCTATCTGCATACAGGGGGTCTCTCCCAAGCCTTTCCAACCTCAGCAAAAGAAGACAAAGCCCCAGCAGTCTGGGGTATATATCATTCATTCATTCCTGTGTTCAACACTCATGGCGGATCCCCACCAAGACAGTGGGAGAGCAAGGACTGGAGAAATCCTGGAAGCTGAAGTCTGAGGAGGATTTCAAATTCAAGTCAGAGATGAAAGAAACATCTGGACTTGGTCCTCAGGTACATGCAGTATTCTGAACTGAGGCTAGAACCAGAGACCATTCTAATGAAAGGCCTCTACAGGTGGGCTCTCACAGGTGGGCCCCAACTCAGTTTCGTGTATATTCATTCATGAAATAGCTCTTTGGGTCAACATGCAGAAGAAAACCATTTCAGAAAACTGACAATGAGGAGAGGAAAGGGAAGCCAAAAGGCTTGTGAATGGGGAGAGAGGAGGAGCCAGGGCAGAAAACCAAGAATCCCTCCCTGCCCTCCTTGCTGCCAGGGAGGTCTGAGGGACTAGTTTCCACCTGGGATCCCAAGTCCAGAACAAAAGCAGCGGGGCCACGGCGGGGGAGGGAAGGGGGTCCTCAGCACGGGCGCATGGGGCTGCGGAAAGATGGGGGCTAGCGTGCCTGCTGGCAGGGGGCACCTCGCAAGGCGCTGTCCCCAGCCCGACCCCATGAGGACCCGGGTTTGGCGCAGCGTCCGGGGTGGTCCCGGTGCCCTGGGGTTCCGGGAGGCTGGGCCTCCACAACCTCCCTCTCCGCCCCCAGGTCGGGTCCGCGCTTTCTGCTCCAGGTGAGGGCGCGGCGCGGTGTCACTTTACCCCTGTGCAGAGGGTGGTCCGGAGAAGCCTTGGGGCAGGGAGGGGCAGCAGGCAGCAGGAGCGGGACAGCGGAGCCTCACATGGGAGCGTACGGGCGGCGAGTCCGGTGGGTCCTGCAGTCCCGACTGGGCCGCAGCACAGCACCGCGGCGCTGCCCGCCCCTCCTCCGCCAGCCCCTCCACCTCCTCCCAGACTCTCAGCCACATCCTCTGTGAGCTCACTTCCAGCTTAGGCAATTAGCAAAGCGCCTTCTCCCCGCCGCCCTCCACCCGCCCCCGCCCCCCTCCCTCCTGAGTCCTCCGCGAGCTCCCTTTTCGCTTTGGCAATTAGCAAAGCCCCTTCTCCGCGCCGCCCCGCCCCCCTCCCTCCTGAGGCCCCGCCCTGGCTGGGGCGCGGGGGGAAGCCCTGGGGGCTGCAAGCTTTGCCAGCGCTGGCGCTGGGCAGCCTCCTAGCCTGGCTTCTTGAGCGGGTGTCCACCCGCGGCCTGGCTGCAAAAGGATCATCAGTCCTGTTAACCCTGGCTGCACTCTCCCGTCAGTTTGCTGGCTTCCTGATTGCGCCCAAAGCCATGAACCAGCTTCCCCAGCACAGGCCTGGGCTGAGATGCCTGCCCAGGATCTGTTTGAGCAGTCTACTCATCTCCAGGCAGGGATGGCACTTCCACATGGATGTTTGGGTTTTTTTATTGTTTTTTGGTCATTGGTTATTATTACATGACCTCCAGCTAGGTGCTCCACAAAGGGAGTGAAAACAGGATGCATGATATACCCCTCACCTCCCATGCTGTCTTTCTCTTAAATAATAAGCACTGCTGAACTATCTTAGATTCTGTACCTTCTCTCCAGCCATGAACCTATCACTGTCTTTAACTCTTGAAAACTTCATTAGACAAATTAATGTGGTGAAGGAAGCAATATGAGAAAGCCTATTAATCTGATGAGCATGGAACTGAACAAACCCTATAGATACTTTCCCTTTGATTTCTAGCCTATCAATACCTACAGTGAGTCACATACACTCAAGATTATTGTTTTTATTGTATACTTCATATATTCATTGATTTTGGACTCGTTATCATTTCGTTGAAGTGTTAAACTATGGTAATAAACAAACTTTTAATTAACTTTTCCTCCTATGATACAAATATAACTTGCACTTGAGCTTTAGCTAATTTTATGTTCTAAAATTGCCAAAACAAAATGATCAAGGTTTCTAGAGTATTTACTGTATTTTCTACTATATAATATTGTTCTATCTCTTCTGTATAAAGAAAATGAATGCTTGGGGCTCTTGGGTGGCTCAGTGTGTTAAAGCCTCTGCCTTCTGCTCAGGTCATGATCCCAGAGTCCTGGGATAGAGCCCCACATCAGGCTCTCTGCTCAGCAGGGACCCTGCTTCCCTTCCTTTCTCTCTGCCTGCCTCTCTGTCTACTTGTGATCTCTGTCTGTCAAATAAATAAATAAAATCTTTAAAAAAAGAAAATGAATGCTTGATAACTAAATGAATGCTTTACTGAACAAATTAAATATGGCAATGGCATTTTATTTTATCATGCTTCACATATTAAACTATAATATTATATCACTAGTCTACAAATAATCTACTCGCATAGTCATTTGGAAGCTTTTAGCAAAAGAATTCTTCCTCCTGATTGTAGTATAAAAGCCACAGAAATATACAGAAGACTCCTAGGATAGAAAGTGAAATCCAGTTATCCGTGATGCCTTGAGGAGGACCTGACCTATGTATGTCCTGGGATGCACTAGTAACTGTTACATGTGATAGGATTATATTTAATATATACAGTTTCATTTACTTCACAAAGGACATATAAATTTGAGAATAAAATATTTGATGAATCTATAAAGTCTATATCTATTTGTAACTAATGTGGTAGAATTAAGATGTTAATTTGAAAAAAAATTCATTGAACACATTCAATTGTTTTTATATATATAAACAGCATTATTTATTTATGTAAATAAATGCATTGTCAGTAAAATCCATTTACTTATCAATCATAAGGGTAATTTTAAGTACTAAGAATAAGAAATATGTGAAAAGATAAGTGTTCAAGAGTGCAGTTTTTGGTAATTAATACAATATGATAGGCTCATGAAAAAGATATATTACTTGAACTTAAAAGCTTCTATAATTAAGCGATGACCACTTGAAATTTGTAATTAGTCTTGCTGCAGTTTTTCCTTGCACTTATTGCCCTTCCCCAGAAGTTCATTAAGAATTTCTGTGAATGTCCTTATGTTTAATCTCATTCATAGATTCCACTGCTGCTCACAAAACAAAGCCAAAAAGAGAGGTAACTCTATGTGGCACTCCATCCACAAGCAATACATTCATAAATAATTAAAAAGCTCTCTACTTCATTTGTTACCCATTCAGCTGATAATTTAAATGAGTAACTGAGGCCATTTTATCAGCACTTTTAATAGAATGCGACTCAGAAACTTCACAGTGTTATTTAAGAAGAAATGCTCACGTGTTAAGGTTTTTATTTTTTTAAATCAACAAAATAATTTTCAAATATTAAAAGCAAATGTCTCCTTTTCCTCCAAGTTTCCTTGCTATGTCAAAGTTACAAATAAATACATTAAAATCGTATTTTGAGTAGTAGATAAAAACAAAAGTTTTGAAACTGTGGGTTGAGTGTCTGGGTTAACTTGTATAAATATCTGAACTCAATGTATTTAGACTTTATTAGATTTTTTTTTTAGACTATTTAAAAATACATGCTGAGATAATGACAACATTATTTTATTCATTTTAATGAATAAATTATTTTATTTAATTATGTTTAGATATTTATTTATTAAATTAATGATTTAATATTTAATAATCTAAATTTGAAATATTTTAAATTCTAAAAATATTTATTTAATTAAATTGATATATTTAATATAAATATTTAATAAATTATTTAACCATTATTATAATTATGCAATACATTATGTATTGTGTAATAATTGCATTTTAATAAATAAATAAATGTATTATTTACATTATTTTATTATATTTTATTTAGTTGACAAAGAGAGGGAGAACGCAAACAAAGGGAGCTGCAGGCAAAAGGAGAGGGAGAAGTAGGCTCCCAGCTGAGCAGAAAGTTCAACCTGGGGTTCCATCCCACGACCCTGGGATCACCACCTGAGTCGAAGGCAGATGCTTAAGTGACTGAGCCATCCAGATGCCCAAGGCTTTGTATTCTTCGCTTCTAAATATTGATGCTCCTTCATCTCTGGAGTTAGTAAATTGATGTTGAGAATTCATATCAAAGAATTGATAGTAGCTGTTAAACAGAAACATGTAATTTAGGGGAAAAAAAAGAACAGAAGGAAGAGAAAGGCCAAAAGTCAAAAGCACATTAATATAAAATTTAATTAGATAAAAAAGCTGATATTCCTGAAGGGGGCTAATAAAAGAGCTGCAAAGAGCTGATAGGATTAGGAAAATTGTCCACTCCTGGTCATTTCATAATTTTAAACTATTCCTTATTAATAAATATACTTAGTTCCAGAAACACAAGCACATAGGAACATTTCCACCAAGTTTCCTCTAACAGCATTTACAAATTAGACGTTCAAACAATGCAGTTCATTACATGTTGCATCTGTATCTTAAAGTTTAAACACTTTCTGTGACACATTTTCTAACAATTAAAATTAAAATATATATATATATATACCTTATCCCTAAATGGAAAAAAATATATATATATATATACATAGAAACCTTATTCCTAAATGAAACCTTTCTTTGTTTATTAGCTTAAATAGGTAAATTAGCAACAACAACAACAACAAACAGCTAATATTATAAAGGTAGGAACAATTTACCTTTTCATTTATTGCTATTTTCTAAAAATTCCTATTTTATTTTTTTCTCAAGTCTGTCATAATAATTTTCTAAATCTCCTGCCTTATTCAATTTTTTTCTTTTAGTGGAAATCTCTATTTCATATTTATTTTCTCTTCCTCCACTCTTTGCTCTAATAATTCAATGTATTATTAGATTTTCTGTTTTTCTCTTTATCCAGATATATCTTTTCTTTCTTTCTTTCTTTTTTAAATAATTTGATTTGCTGGCATTTTACATCAGTACATGCTTTCTTATGGATGTTAGAAATGTCTGTGGAACTACTAGAAGAATAAACTTTTTTACCTTTAAGAAGTTTACAGTCTAGAGTGCCTGGGTGGCTCAGTTGGTTAAGTGTCTTCCTTCAGCTTAGGTCATGATGCCAGGGTACTAGGATCCAGTCCTGCATCAGCTGCCTGCTCAGCAAGGAGTCTGGTTCTTCCTCTCCCTCTGCCCCTCCCTCTCTCTCTCTAATAAATAAATAAAATCTTTTAAAAAAAGACTTACTGAAATCTGAGACTGAATTACTAAATTCAGTCTTAATAGAAGACAGCTAAACAAAGCAATGATCACAACTGGAAAATTTAGCGAGATCATGATTTAACATTTTTGGTTGACACAGGACCTCTTTCAGTAACAACTTTCCCTAAATATCAATTTCTTTGTAAGGCAAAAAATTTTGACAAGAAATCCAGATCCTTCTGATCGTTTTCATATCAATTTAATGTGACATCCTCAGAGTATATAATCAAATATGTAATTATTCTATCTGTTGCCTTGTATATTGCCTGTATCTTTTTCAGACTCAAAGTTCCATTGAGGTAGAGTTTTTTTTTTTTTAAAGCAGAGATTTTTAAAGTGTTTGGTATATACAATATGCTTAATAAGTTTTTAAAAAACCTATGTATTACAGAAGCCTTAAACAGGCTTTAAAAAAAGAAGGTGATATTAGTGGTCATATCAAACAATTTTCAGGTTTCAGTCATGTAAATAACTACATTTCTCAGAGACAGAGAAACATACAAATGATCTGGGTCCAGTAGGATAATGCTAGCATGTGTTGTAAATTCTTTTATATGACCTTATTCTTGCAAGAATTGGTTATGTGGCAGAAAAAAAGGTATCACTATCTTATACTTTATTATTTAAAGAGATTTATGGAAGTGTTAATTTCTTACACTACCCCTTTGTTTCAGTGGACCCAATTTCCGTGGTAATGGTGAGAGGAAAGTAGGCAATTTAGGCAGCAGCCAAAATCACCTACAAGGCACTATAAAATAAGGCTTGTTCTAGATCATGGGTCTGTCCAAAGGGGAATGTTAAGGGGTAGAATGGATGATGGATGCATTGTGGACTTATAACTTTAAGATTAATACTGTTATGCCCCAATAATGGGTCTATGATTAAAGGAGCGAGACTGATGTAAAGCAAAGGTCAAGCAAAGCTTTATTTCATGCGAAGCATCAAGAATCTAACCGAACGTTTGGGGCCACACCTCTTATGAGAGAAGGCAACCCTTTCCTGTTCCACAGTCTAGCTTTTAAGGGCAAAGGCCATGCAGTCAGGCCTGGCCACGCACAGGTGACCAATGAGATTTTAACACACACAGGAAACTCCACAGTGAGGCTAGGTGACCAATTGAGGTTCAATTTACCCTAGTATAGACATTTGACCCAGCCTATTACACCTTGATTAGGATTAGTGCCAAAAAGGTTCCCAAAGAGCAGAGGAGTGGGGCATACTCATTAGTATCTAGGGAGACAATATGCAAACACCGCCCCCCCCCCCTCTGCTCATTGATGTCTCCACCTGGCCTGACCCACCCTTGTATATGGGCTTTGTTACCTGGAGCTGATTTCCAGGACTTGTTTTTAAGTGAATCCCCTGGGGGAAGGGGAGCAAGGACAGTTTAAGGGTTAACCTCAATGAAAGCCTCTTGCTAAAATATAAAAATATAAAATAGGTCTTTACATTACAACAACTCAGTAGGGAAAGTCCCAGTGTGGTGATAAAAGAAGTGAGGTAACTTGCATTGCACATTTTTTTTAAAAAAGTGTAAGTTGTATTATTCCGTGCCATGACATCATACTTTATCTTCATCTCTGTCTACTAGTTTAAAACTAGTTAAACAAATTCAACAATTTTTTTAAAAATATTTTATTTATTTATTTAAGAGCAAAAGCCAGAGAGAAAGAGAGAGAGAGCATGAGCAATATGGGGCTCGATCCCAGGACTCTTGAGATCCTGATCTGAACCAAAGGCAGACACTTAACTGACTAAGCAAATGAGACTCCCACAAACTCAACAATTTTATAAAATTTTTATTTGTTGGGGTGCCTGGCTGGAACAGTCAGTAAAATATATAAATCTTGATCTTGGAGTTGTACGTTTGAAATCCACCTTGGGTGTAGAGGTTTTATTTAAAAATAAAATCTTTAAAAAAATTTTTTTCATTTTTTTATTTAAGCCATTGTATGGCAGTGTTGATCACTATATTGTACACCTGAAACTAATATTAACCTTATTTTAACTAACTGAAATTTAAATAAAAACTTTAAAAATAAAATAAAAATAATAATCATAAAAATAAAAAAGAGGAAAAATTATTTGGCAGGAAATTTTCTTAATTGCATTATTATTTATTATTATCATAGTCTGTGTGTGTCGGTGGGAAGTGGCTGGTATTACAGTGAGTTCCATATCTGTGTTACACTGAGTTCCATGTCTGTAGTCAGTCTTTTTTTTCTTTTAGTTTATTTTCAGGGATCCAAAATTCATTGTTTATGCACCACACCCAGTGCTTCATGTAATAAATTCCCTCCTTAATACCCACCACTGGGCTCACCCAACCACCTGCCACCCTCCTCTTCAAAACCCTCAGTTTGTTTCTCAGAGTCCACAGTCTCTCATGGTTTGTCTCTCCCTCCGATTTCCCCCAGCACACTTCTCTCCATCTCCCAGTGTCCTCCACGTTATTCCTTATGTATTGATTCTTATAAGAACTTTTATTTCTTTCCCTATTCTGCTTTGCATATGCTTACCTTAGATGTTAAAATGTTATAAACCTCTCCTGCCTGGTCCATTTTCTCTCTCTTCTCTCATGATTTCTCATGCTCTCCCTGCCAACCCCACATGCCTTACAATATCTGGATATGACTAATTTCTTCCTGAGCTACTTTATTCTACTCTGCCATATGGTTGCCCTTCCCTCTTCTGTACCATAACTTCTATCCCCTGCATTTGTGCTTTAACAATACCTAATTCTTTTCACTGCATCTGTATCTTTGAGGTCAATACTCAGTAGTGCAATCGCTGGGTCATAGGCTAGCTCTATTTTACTGGAAAGAAGGGCCATATGCACCCCAGTGTTCATAGCAGCAATGTCCACTATAGCCATTCTGTTGAAAGAGCCAAGATCCCCTTCAACAGACAAACGGATAAAGAAGATGTGATCTATGGATACAATGGAATATCACTCAGCCATCAGAAAGGATGAATACCCAACTTTTGCATCAACATGGATGGGAATGTAGGAGATTTTGTTAAGTGAAATAAGTCAAGCAGTGAAAGTCAATCATCATATGGTTTCACTTATTTGTGGAACCTAAGGAATAGCATGGAGGACATTAGGAGAAGGAAAGGAAAAATGAAGTGGGGGGATTGGAAGGGGAAATGAAACATGAAAAACTATGGACTCCAAGAAACAAACTGAGGGTTTTAAAGATGAGAAGGATGTGGGGATGGGTGAGACTGGTGATGGGTATTAAGGAGTGCACATATTGCATGGGGCACTGGGTGTTTTACACAAACAATGAATCATGGAACACTACTTCAAAAACTAATGATGTATTGTATGGTAACTAACATAACATAATTAAAAAGAAAAGGAGGGGGACAATACCTAACACTCAATCTTTGCTAGTTTCTTGTTTACCTCCTTTTAAGAGTAAGCTCATTAGTGTTTTTTGTTTGTTTGTTTGTTTTTGTCTCAACTAAAAGAAGAAAAATAATACACATTATTTTGAAAACTTTTTGAACAGTGTACAAACGTTAGTCAAGTCCACAATGTCTCATCTCTTCTTCCTCCTAACATGGCTAAGATGAAAAACCCTTTATCTGGGAAAAGATCATTCTCCTGCCACCTTGTGTAAGATTTTGGCTTTAGCTTAGATTATCCTTTCTTTCCTTTTCTGAAAATAAGTTGAAAATATTAATAGCCTCAGTTTCTTCTTCCAAAATATGACTGCTTCTTTACCAAGTGCAAAAGCAACCCATTTTGACCATAGTAAACAGCTTGGACCTACTTTTTTTGGCTCACTGTTTTAGTGAGACAAGTGGAGTGAAGATGACACACCATTTCCAAATGTATTAATAATTGGTAGACCATACTTCTAAATTGAAGATTTGTTGCCATTAAACTACGACCAGACTCACTATAATTACAGAGGTAAATTCTTTATATTTACTATATTTGAAATTACCATATAATACCAAAATAAAATTATGATTATGTGAAGAGTCTGTAATATTAAGAAGATGACTTTGAAATGATTGCTTATCTAAATGAAATTTCCCATTTTATAATCTTGTATAAGCTTCCGTTGTCATTTCCTATTTAAAATCTATTAGAAGGCACTCTTATTTTCCCTTAAGTGGGAAGTCAAATGTGGAACAAATTCATCCCAAAGGAACTGATTCTATATTCCACTGAAGACCAGGTGGCTTCCATGTGGCATTTTGCCTCTTGCATATTGTTCATCTCCTACAACAAATGGGGGTATGCTCTTTAGTAAACTAATTCAACTCAATTAGAGGCATTGTCTTCAAGGGATAACATCATAGAGACTAGAATCAGAATCATACTTTTGGGAAAATTGGGCCCAGGATTTTTGTTTTGTTTTGTTTTAAGATTTTATTTATTTATTTGACAGGCAGAGACCACAAGTAGGCAAAGAGGCAGGGGGGGAGGGGAAGCAGGCTCCCTGCTGAACACTGAGGCTGATGCAGAGCTTGATCCCAGGATCCTGAGATCATGGCCTGAGCCGAAGGCAGAGGCTTAACCCACTGAGCTACCCAGGGGCCCCTGGGCCCAGGTTTTGATGGCTTCTTTCCTCAATCTTATAAAACCTATTTGAACTCTACTGGATGCCAGAACTGCTTAAAAATATTTGGTCCCTTGTAATTTTAACCTTCCAGTATTCAATGCACCTGATCCATGTAATATCCTATAGTATTTTTGTCAAATGAAGACTCTCAAAGTGTGTTTCTTGGGAGACACTTTTCAATTGGTTGCTTACATTTCTGCATTTATTATTTGTTCTAGGCCATCCTTTGAAGATGGTTGTATTGAATAGACTTGGAAGACAGAAATAGTATCCTTTTTTTTAACTTAACCTGTTGTGTTTGCAAATATTATCTGCCTCTGTTTTGATTCTTCTTGTGGGAACTGAGGCTCAGAACTGATATATAACTCCCACCCCTACACACACACACACACACACACACACAAATACACACACACACACAAATACTGTTAATATTCTGGCTACCTCTATTGCTGTGAATATTAAACTATATTATTTCTGAACCATGAGTCTGCGTCTTCTATCAACACCCAAGAAACTACGGCAGACTCATACACCAGCTTTCAAATAAGGGAAAATAATCTCAGATGCTTTATATTTTTTGATAGTGTTACCTACTTCTGAACATATGACTGAACACATATAAAGCTGGAGCCCTTTCCATTTAGAGCTTCTTCTGTGGAAGAACTATGCATTCACTAGTAAACAAAAGTAGATTCATCTTTTTTTTTTTTTCCTCCTGACACCATTTCCTCTCTCACACTGTTGCTCAAATTGGATGGAGTCTAAGGTCCTTTGAGGAAATTTTTGTTTAATGACTCAAAATAAAATAGGAAGAGTCTAAAGTGCTAAAAATACTTCTAGATAAAAGGTATAAGATAATGCCAGAAAGGATAATAATTTTATCTAACAACTGCCTGTTCACCCCTTATTTGTTCATTAACTAATCTCCAAATTCCTGACTAAATCCCTTTTGTAAGCCAGAATGTGAGCTAAAAACTGGGATTTTAAAAAATGTTCATTTGAAATCCAGTTAGTTAACATATATGGTTGTATTAGTTTCATGTGTACAATATAACATATAGCACTCAGTGCTCATCATGACAAGTGCTCTAATTAACCCCCATCACTTATTTAATCCATCACTCCTTTCAGATCCCCTCAAGTAACCATCAGTTTGTTCTCTGTAATGAAATGTCTGTTTCTTGCTTTGTTTCTCTTTCTATGTCTTATTATTTCCCCTTTGCTTGTTTGTTTTGTTTCTTTTATTCCATATATGAGTAAAGGTATTTGTCTTTCTCTGACTGACTTATTTCACTTTTAGCATTATACTGTCTAGTTCCAACCATGTTATTGCAAATGGCAAGATTTCAGTCTTTTTTATGGCAGAATAATATTCCATTGTATATACATACCACTTATTCTTTATTTATTCATCAATTGATGGATACTTGGGCGCTTTCCATATCTTAGCTTTATAAATAATGCTGCTATAAACATAGGGGTGCTAGAATCCCTTTGAATAATTTTCTTATATTCATTGGGTAAATACACACCAACAGGATTGTTGGATCACAAAGGACTTCTATTTTTAAATTTTATGGAAATTCCATACTGTTTTCAAATATGGCTGTATCAGTTTGCATCACCACCAACAGTTCACAATTGTTACTTTTTTTTTTAAGATTTTATTCATTTGACAGAGAGAGATCACAAGTAGAGAGAGAGAGAGGAGGGAGCAGGCTCCATGCCTGGCAGAGAGCCCGATGTGGGACTTGATCCCAGGACCCTGAGATCATGACCTGAGCTGAAGGCAGAGGCTTAACCCACTGAGCCACCCAGGCAGCCCCCACAAGTGTTACTTTTTCACATCCTCTCCAACACCTTTTGTTTCTTGTAGTGTTGATTTTAGCCATTCTGACAGGTGTGAGGTGGTATCTCTTTCTAGTTTTGCTTTGCAAATTCCTGATGATACATGATGATGGACATCTTTTCATGTATCTACTGAACATTTGAATGTGTGCTTTGGGGAAACACTTGTTCATGTCTTCTATCCATGGTTTTATTGGATTATTTGTTTTTGGATGTTGACTAAAAACTGGATATTAAGTAACACACAAGACAGGTTTCTTGAGCTTAAATTTTATTTGCATGAGTATCATTAACAGGAAAAAATATGCATATGTGTATGTACAAGTGTGTTTATGTATACATCTATCTATCTATCCTCTATCCCATGTCTTCTAATTGTGGTAAATCCTGTAAGGTGGGGAATGGGATAGTCTGAAGAAATATGCTTCTGGATATGCTGGGTAAGCAAATTTAATTGCACTCAGATGCATTGGATATAAGTGAATCACTCAAATGAGTTATTTAATATTATATAGAAACAAATTAAAAGTTTATGTAGTTGAAAATAATAGGTAGTTAAAATAATTTTTTTGTTTGTTGTTTTTGTGTCTTTTTTTGTTTATATATACTATGGTGTGAATGTTTATGTCTCCCAAAATCATATTATGGAATCTAACTCTGGAAGTGATAGTATTAAAACTTAGGGGCCTTTGGGAGGTGATTAGGTCATAAGTGGGATTACAGTCCTTTTAAAGGAGACCCCAGAGAGTTCTCTTGATTCATTCATCATGTACGTTTACAGTGAGAAGATAGCCATCTATGAGGAAGTGGGCTCTCCCTGGATCTGCCCATTCCTTAATCTTGAACTTCTCCGTTCTAGAACTGTGAGAAATAAATTCCTGTTCTTTATAAGCTATTAAGTCTATATCATGTCCGTTATAGCAGCCTGCATGCAGAAGGACACTATGACCTAAAATGAGAGCAATAAATATAAAGTTTCAGTAAAGTCAGTTGGTACAATGTTTTTTTTTTTTTTACTTAGAGAAGACATGCTGCTTCATGTTAAACCTTGATATTGTATATGTTTCTTGAAGGGCCACTTCTTACTCCTTTGTGTGTTTTCCACAAAGTCCAGGATGATGCCTTACATAAAGGTAATATTTTATAAATACTGTTGGAAATATATACTTCTCTAAAATCTTATTTTGCCTACAGATTACTTGGATCCACTTTGCCTTGTGTAGAATATTTGAAATATATTAAGTACAGAATGTCTCTCTAAATAACATTTAGAATCATCATTAGTTTATGACTCCTGACTCATTTGTTTATACAGTGATACTTACTTCAAGAACACTGAAATTTGTAATATAATTTTGAATTAATCACCAAGCTAGTTTATTTTAACTTATGAAAAAATAATTTCTCATGTTGGTTTAATTCTGCTCTTATGTTATGGTCATGACATTTTCATTAAAATAAAGTAGAAAATAGAAGTAAATAATAAATGAAAAATAAAAAATAATAAATAAAAAATAAAAGTAAATCTCTTGTGAAATGTTAAACTTTTCTTACTTATTTTGTTTTGCTTTTCCTCTACCATGCTGGCAAAGCTGTATGTTGCAGATAAGTATAATTTTCTAGGTGGTAGGTTTGTTACTTTTACTAAAATTTTCAAAATATAAAGAGTTGAATAGTCATGGATTGTTTATTAAACTCCTTATCTACACATATAAAAATAAAACAATGATGGTGACCTGGGTATTTCTAAAATTGTATTCTGTTTTTACATATTATGGTTTACAATGTAATTAATAAAGATTCTGCATATATTAACATCCATCCCCTTCTATCTCATCTGTATGTCCATACAGAGCATGTATGATTTCTATTCATTTCTATGTTGTGGTGAAGAGATTGTCTGAAGTAGCCTATATTTATGTAGGTAGATCTTAAGCTACGGTGCTCTTGTTTATTTGCTTGTTCGTGATCAGTATGTCTGAAAGATGATAACTATTGCATCAGGTGTGACGATTAAAAAATATTATTGGTGCCTGATACACTGTGACGAAATAGGTAAGTCAATTCATAATTTGTTAATTAAATTAGAAAAGAAATTCCTTTGGATTTGTTCTTTATTAAAGTTTTTTTTTAACGAATTCCTTGGGATGTTTTTTGTGTAATATATATCACATGCCTCAACCTTTAAATTTGAATGTAGAAAAGAGTTATCAGAATGAGCCTAGAAAATATTGTTATGGGGGCGCCTGGGTGGCTCAGTGGGTTAAGCCGCTGCCTTTGGCTCAGGTCATAATCTCAGAGTCCTGGGATCGAGTCCCACATTGGGCTCTCTGCTCAGCAGGGTGCCTGCTTCCTCCTCTCTTTCTGCCTGCCTCTCTGCCTACTTGTGATCTCTCTCTGTCAAATAAATAAATAAAATCTTAAAAAAAAGAAAACATTGTTTTGAAATATTTTTGTTCTGTTATATTATGTTAACTTAGGAAATAATGGTAGTTATTTTTATTAGCATTTCCTACTTTCCACATGCCCTTACAGATGAGATATCATGTTTTTCCTACTCTTTTTATCGTGGTTGTTATATTCTTCATGATCAATAACAATCAATAAAAATTCACAACATTAATTTTCTTTGGGAAAGTGATATTTTAGCAAGAATCCATGACCAAAAATTTTAGCTGTTGTTCTTCCAGGAGATGAGACTATCAATGTTCCCGAAATTTCAAGAAATAGAACTTATTAATTGTGTTGGTTGATGTTTATTGTCTCTGAACTTAGAGGTGCATAATTCAATTTAAAATTTATTTTTGGGGCGCCTGGGTGGCTCAGTGGGTTAAAGCCTCTGCCTTTGGTTCAGGTCATGATCCCAGGGTCCTGGGATCGAGCCCCGCATCGGGCTCTCTGCCTAGCAGGGAGCCTGCTTCCTCTTCCCTCTCTCTCTGCCTGCCTCTCTGCCTACTTGTGATCTCTATCTGTCAAATAAAATAAATAAAATCTTAAAAAAACCGGAGTGGACATTATGGGGGTGCTTATCTGAAATTGAGGGACATTATAAAAAAATAAAAAATAAAATTTATTTTGAATTGAAAACAAGATCTTACTGAAGTTTAGGCATCCCACTTTATATCAGGCCTCCAGTACATTCTAATTTATTTATAGAAAATATCATAAACATGAATGACACTTTTCCTATTGCATTTATATGAAACTACAATGACTCAAAGATGTCAGATTTGAAAAGCACTACCTTTCTATAATTTCTGTTTCCTAGGAGGAATGGATATACCATTTTAGCTCAATTATCCAACAGTATTCAAAACCACCATGAATTTTAAAACATAGTTATTACACCCTAAAAATCAAGTATGAAAATGTATAAACAACCAAATCTCTATCTGTAAATGAAATACTCCCACACAGACGGGTTTTAAAACTTTCTAACTTAAGGAATTTGATAGCACAGACTCAGGGTAGTAGTTTCAGTGCCTACAGTATACTTTCAGGGAGAGAGTAATGTAAGCTCTGAGTCACTTTCTGCCTAGAGATGACCTAATAGTGGTTCTGGCATTGTTTGTTTGTTTTTGAAAATACGTTCCTGGGCATCATTCAGAAAATGCAGAGTTTGGCATCTATATAAATTAAGGATGATCTTTTTGAACTTTTGTCTTTCATTACATCAAATTACCATAATTGGACAGAAATTCCACTAAATTAAGCATTGTTAGGAAATGTGTAAATTGGAGCTACTCAAATTAGTTGCTCTTTGAACTATGTGCTGTTGGTTCAGGATTAGATAAGGATTTTGAAGGCAAACCTAAATCATTGCTTCCTTTTTTGAGAGATTCTCAGCATATTTTCTTAAAATTAGCTGAAATAAACAATGTGTTTAGTCGCAAAGTGATTTGCATTTTTGCACAAACTCCCTATCTCCTTGAGAATTATAACAGATATTTCATGAAACATCATTGATCTTTACTTTGTTACACTGCTGTAAAGTACATTCAGAGTTGCCAGTTAAAGGTGTTAGTGTTGAGATGAAATGTCATGCATTTTTCTTCACTTCCATGCAAATGAACACAGTAATTTATTAAGACACAATGAAGAAAAAAAAATTGACAATGAGTTCCAGATTTTAAAAATCACTTGCCATTCAATCCAAATTGTGAGTTTGATCGGTTACCGAACACTTTATAATGCACCCCCGGTAATTTTACAGAGATTACTTTTTTCTTACCAATTCTTGATTATTCTGTCTTGCAATGCAGAGAAAGCTAACTAATTTAAAATAAACTTCCGTTAATTTTGATTGTTATAAACTTAAAATTGACTAATTTCCATATACAGAGTTTAAAATGTTCACAATTTACATTAAATATATATTCTGTGTATACCTTGGAAAAATTATACTGAAAATTGAAATTAAAATGATGTTGTATATAGCTGCAAGAAGCCGCCTGTCCCATTTCATCTTACTATATAAGTTGTGTCAGGTAATTTATAAAATCCCTGCTGCATAACAAATCTATTTTTTGTTGGAATGGGTAGTAATGTTTCTTCTTATTTCGAAATAAGAGTTGGTCTATGAGTGCCTCTGCAACTGTATTTTTCCTAAGTGGCTTCATGGTCTTGAACTGAGAAAGTTCAGAGCATTAAACATCAAAGTAATATATTTTGACATAATTAGACATCAAGGAAATGCAATTAAAATGACACTGAGATATCACTACACACTTACCAGAATGGCTGAAATAAAATATAATGACAAGCCCAAAAGAAAAAAATATACCATTTGATGATACACAATGGCAAGTTGTACCATAACTTAACCATCTCTGACTAGTGTAGTGTTAAATTTGTTTTTCTAAGCCATGTTTTGGGTCACTTACCACTTTTCAAGGATATAAAGTGCTATCATTTTACTTAAAACTGTGAAATTTGGTCAGATTTAAATTTCAATTTATGTTAAAACATTCTGTAAACTGTGTTAGACTTTGACATTTGTTCCCTCAGTTCAGTGAATAACACTATATCATATTCTGTAAAATACGCTAATTTTTTATTATTTTGAAAAATATCCCTTTTTCCTCTTATGGTAATTATGAATATGAATTAATAGTAGAATTTGATATGGTCCAGTATGACCATAAATACTTTATTGTATATTATCAAATTTAATAATGAATATAATGTACTTCTTTGGACAATTTTTAAAGACCAGTCTACTCTTAAAACAAAAAAAATGGAGATGCACTTCTTTAGTTCACACAAATTTCATTTTATTATATATGACCTCAGATAAATTTCCACAAATCATAATTTATTAAAATCATGTCTACTTAAAAATCTCATAGAAGAGTTAAACCATCAAAAATAAAAATAAACACACACAACACACACACATCACCCATGTATTGGCAAATCACAATTGCTGTAACAATACATTAGGCATTCCACAGTTAAGGGCTATCAAAATTTCCATCAGTGACAAAAAGATTTGTATCCAAATGGACTGATTTTCCAGAATCCAAGAAAAAGTCTCCTAGGATTTATTTAAAGATAAATATTTGAACAAATACTTCTTAAATTTAGGAAATTCAGAACATACGATTAAAGAATATTTGCAGTGCAGACTATATTCAATCCTTCCTTCAAAATGTGCCTTTGAGTACATAATTCTGTTTTCTCGATCTCAATTGAGCTGTCTTCCAAGGAAGTTTTCCAAAATGTGTGTCTCTGTGTGATAAATGTTCTAAGACCTAACATGCTTCATTGTATTTTTACTGTGCTCTCAAATTTAATCAATAATTTGGATTGATGTATAATACCTAGTTTCAAATATCTTTTCCATCTATAAAAACTCCCAGCTGTCTCTTTATGTGCTATTACTATTGAGAATTGTGCTGTCAGTATTATTCTTGTACATTTTAGGTGATCTGTTCTTCTCTTGGGCATCATTTATGCTCTTCTCTGTTTTTGATATTCTTAAAACTCACCATAATGTATACGAGTGGTTTTTAGTGTGTGTAGTTTTTGTTTTGTTTTGTTTCTGATATCTCATGTTTGGCATCATTTTAAGTCTGGTATCTTTTATCTTTCTTTAATTCTCCAAAATTTATCTCAGTACTTATTTAAATATTTTCTTTATTTTTTTTTCTCTTCTGCTGTATTTGGGCAGAAGTCATTAATTTGTTTGTTTTTCCCAACTCATTTATTCATTTTACAGCTATATTCATCTTAGTCTCCATTTATTGTATTCTTTATTTCAACAATTTTCACTTAATTTATATTCACAGTATAGTATCTTTCTTTTCCTTGTATATGTATATCATTATTTTATCATATACTTTTAAGCTATTTTTAAAAATATTTTATTTATTTATTTGACAGTGAGAGATCACAAGTAGGCAGAGAGGTGGGCAGAGAGAGAGGAAGAGAAGCAGGCTACCTGCTGAGCAGAAAGCCCGATGTGGGGCTTGATCCCAGGACCTTGAGATCATGACCTGAACGGAAGGCAGCGGCTTAACCCACTGAGCCACCCAGGCGCTCCTTTTAAGCTATTTTTTAAAAGTACAGTCATTCTTTTTTTTTTTTTAAGATTTTATTTATTTATTTATTTGACAGAGAGAGATCACAAGTAGACAGAGGGCAGGCAGAGAGAGAGAGAGGGAAGCAGACTCCCTGCTGAGCAGAGAGCCTGATGCAGGACTTGATCCCAGGACCCTGAGATTATGACCTGAGCTGAAGGCAGTGGCTTAATCCACTGTGCCACCTAGGCGCCCCTAAGCTATTTTTTTAATTCCTGTTCCAATAACACTTGGATTGGCATATAAAGTTAACCACATCATATTTTTTAGGTAAGTAATTGTACTTTTTATGTGCATAGTTATTTTGGTCCATGAGTTCAGCTCTTCTTAGGATCATCAAATCTCTGTAAAGTCTGGATATGCTAGGATTTTCTAAGCAACAATAAAATACATTGAAACCTGGTAGCTTAATTATAATAATGTTTTCTTTCTCAATCATTCATAATAGTATTCCATTCTGAGTAGCTTCCTTCTATTTTGCAGCTTTAGTGTTTGGAAAAACTTGAAATGTGATATTACTGTGATAATGTGAATTAGTCAGGGTTTTTCAGAGAATCGGGAAGAGAAAAAAAGGAAGATATTCTCCAGGGCCAACTCTAGAAGTGACTATTAAAACATCTGTCCAAATTCAATTGAACAAAACTCAGAAATGCCATCTCCAGTGAAATACAAAAAAGATTATATATAGTTCTGGGCACACACATCTCATTTGACCCAATGATGTATATCAATGAAAGACTGAAGGCCAATCACCACTCCATGGGAGAATTTAAAAATAAATTTACTAATGAGGCCAAGAATTCAGAATCACCAATACTTCAGAACTAATAATAACTGCCTTCACTTGATTTTATTCTATAAGATAAATCCTATGATCAAGTTTCAATTTTAAATTCTTACAATTTTAAATTCTTAAATCCTTATGAAGAAGCATCATTTGGAGGGAGCAGTTTTCATAATTTATCATCCATCAGCTTTTTTTTAAAGATTTTATTTATTTATTGGACACAGAGAGAGAGAAAGAGAGAGAGAGAGAGATCACAATTAAGCAGAGAGGCAGGCAAGCAGGGAGGGAAGCAGGCTTCCTTTTGAGCAGTGCCCGATGTGGGGCTGGATCCCAGGACCCAGAGACCATGACTTGAGATGAAGGCAGAGGCTTAACCCACCACCCACGTGATGAGAGAGCCACTCAGGTGCCCCTCATCCATCAGTCTTAATTGATTGGAGGAAAATGTGTGGAGGAATAATGCCTTAGGGAGCTAATCTCTCTAAAGAATTTTCAAGTCTTTACCCCTTGAAGGTTTTTGTAAAGTTCTGATAGCCTCTAAACATCTAGTGGATTTCTACAGTGACAGGCCTGTTAAAACCTGTCTTCAAACCAGGAATAGAGCTTGAAACATACCAGTCAAGGGCAACTTTGAGTCTTTTAAGGAATTTATCATCATTTCTTTCTTTTTGGTTAATATCTGAAATAGTTCCATATTACACTGGCATAATTTCTCCAGAGCTGACTTTGAAGGAGGCATTCAGTTCCAGCTAGTTCCATATTTTGGCAAGAACTATACTTCTATATTAAAAAAAAAAACATATTTTAGGGCACCTGGGTGGCTCAGTGGGTTAAAATCTCTTCCTTCGGCTCAGGTCATGATTCCAGGTTCCTGGGATTGAGTCCTACAGTGGGCTCTCTTCTCAGCTGGGAGCATGCTTCCATTCCTCTCTCTCTGGCTGCCTCTCTGCCTTCCTATGATCTCTGTCAAGTAAATAAATAAAATTTTTAAAAAAACATATTTTATACCAGTTATCCATGTTTATTAACTAAGATATCACAATACAAATAATACAAACAGTTGCTCTTTATTAATACCTTCAACCAAGATCAAAAAATATGTCATATTTTCTCCAAAAATTTTATATCATCTGATAGGTCAGATATATATATAAATTACTTATAAAGTTTTAAAAATATCAGCAAATATTTTCATTTAAATGCAAATTTGAAAAAAAATCTACTTTTCCAAACACGACTTTTTATCCTATTTATTTTGAATTTTGTCAACAACTGATAAAATGTTTAGCGAGACTATAAATGTTAGATCGAAAAAAATGATTAATAGATGTAGGTTCAAATTATTATGTTCCATTAAAAATGATTTAGTCTTTGATGAACATCTGTTTGGTAATATGTTGATCCAGATATAGTAAATTAAAGACATATATAAAATTATAGGGAAATGACATCTTTCGTTCCATTATGAGTAGAGCTTTTAAAATGCTATTTGTCACAACCTGTCATCTTGTCATTATGTAGCATTATGTAGCAATTAAAAAATGTATACTCTTCACTTAGAAGTCTTTTAGAAATCTAAAATATGACTTTCTATGGTTTGTGTCTCCATATTGCTTTATTGCCAGTTAAAACAAATCCACATGCTTTGATTCAAAGGTAATAAATTCCTCTTATTTGGAAAAAGGATGTTTATTTTTGTTCTCTCACCCTTAGCAGGTGGTTTCATTTTAGCACACTTCAGAGTTATAATTTCATGCTTATTAAAAATATTTATTTTGATCTACATAGATGAATGAAACTTTTATTTTATTAAATTATTTGCCAAAATATCTGTGAGTTTTAAAAATGTATTTCCTTTGAAGGGTTATTTTAGAGCATTCAAAGAGGATCTAAGAGTGTGGTATTATGCAGTTTTTAAGTAGGTATGAAATGGTTAATTATAGGATTGTTTCTTTAGGCTTATGTATATTGTCCATTATATGCTATAAAATATTTTGAAAGTAAATTTAAAGTATGTTTTATGTAGTTTATTTTTTGGAAAAAAATATTGAAATGACTTATGAAATTCAGTATACTCTCAACATTGATTTATTTTGAAATTTACCAGTTGTCTACTGAACTATTATATGGCAGATATTACTTCAGACTACACTGGTAAATGAAATACTTGGCTTTGTAGAACTTTTATTTTAATGGGTGAGACAATTCAAAGCTATAAACCTTAATAAAAATGGCATAGTGCATTCAAAAAGGAAGAGTACAATGGGGAAAAAGAAAAATTCGATCAGGGTGAGAAAAATCAAGGTTGCTAGGCAGGGGATGGGGAGTTAAATCTTTTAATAGAAAGATCAGGGTAGTTACAATGAAGCTGACAATTGAACAAATGTATGGAAAGGTGATGAATTTGCGCAGAACTATCAGCAATAAGGTCACTCCAGACAAAGGAATTGGCTATCTTGAAGGCCATAAGGTTGGATCATGCCTGGCATATCTGAGGAATAGCAAGGAGGCCACTGTGAGTGACTGAAGAGTAGCAGGGAAAGAGGTCACAGAGGTTAAATGAGTGGCTAGATCATGTAAAAGCTTCGAAGTCATTGTAAAACTCTGGCTTTTATATTTGGAAACTTACTGTGTGATAGAATTTTTGCTAATAACTGAGAGTTCAAATGTCCATAAAATTTCAAGGATTCTTATTCTAGTAAGACAGAATAAAGAGAAAGAGTTCATATTTTCACATGGTGTAAGAAATGCTCGGAGATCCAAGTGTAGGAAGCTATGGGAGCACAGAAGAAGGCACTAAAATCACACCATATATTTGATGACTGTGACTATATATAAATTTGTATTTTCTAGATTTTTTGTAGTCATGGAATCACACAGTATATACTATTCATGGCCTGGATTTTCTTTTCTCGGCATCATTACTTTGAGAATCTCCAATTGTCTTTGCTCTATTGATGGACATTGATGAACATTTCCACTGTTTTCAATTCTTAAAAATAAAGCTGCTATGAAATTCACATACAAGTCCTTGTATGAACATAGGGATTGTTTCTCTTGGTGAAATGCCTAGAATAAAATGGCTATTTGTGTAACTGCAACATATTTTGCATTTAAAAAAATTTTGAAACTATTTTCCAAAGTGGTTGTATCATGATATATGCCAACAACAGTTTAGATTTTTTGTTTCTTCTCAATCTAGCTCAGACCAAGTACAATTAGCCTTTATAATTTTAGACATTCTAATAGATATGTAAGCATGTCTCATTATGATTTTAATTTTTATTTCTTTAATGTTTAAATGTTGAGAAATTGGCCATGTGCTTATAAGCCATCCATATACTTTTGGTGACATGTCTCTTCCATTATTTCCTTCACATGTAAAATTGGATACTCTGTTTGGTTATTAGTAAGGTTTTTTATTTTTATTCATTTTTAAATAATCAGAGTACATGTCCATTATCAGATATTTAATTTGCAAATCCCTTCTCCATCTTTACGGATTCTCAATGGAGCTTTGATAGCTGTGTCTTTCAAGAAATATGCTACTTCTTTCCTGGTACACGAAGGTATGACTAGAACATTATCAATGTTGACCTTTGCAAAGAAAATCATGGCTTAAGATATATGTAGTCTGCAGTTGTTGGGAGTGTTCACCATCCTTGCCTCTAACTCATCTCTCACTGCCCACACATTCAGGTATAGGGGAATATTGATTGACAAAATATTAATTGCCAAATAACACTAGTTAGAGAATAAGAAAAATGCAGGCACCTGATTATATAATATTCCTTAAATAAAATATGTTTTTATAAGTGCTATTGGAAGTAAATTCCTCAATACTTTAATCACACAGAATGATGGAATCCTAGATTTTTTTTCCTTGTATTTACTAAGAAAATGATCATGCCTCAAGTATATTAAAATGGAATAGGGAAAATTAAAAATTGCTTTAAGTCGATTTGCGTGTGTTGTGCGTATGTGAGAGAGAAAGTGAGAGAGAAAGAGAAAGAGAGAAAAAGAGAAAGGGAAAGACAGAGAGGTGGCTGCAGTGAATTGATGAGTTGCAGGATAGATTTTAAAGTTTTTTCTTTTGCTTTCTACATTTCCTTTTCCTTAGGTTCAAGAGAACAATCAGTAATATCTCAGATGCCTGCTGGTAACATCAGCAGAAAGAGTTAGAGGTTCCTAGAAAATTAAAGAAGAGATATAGTTTTCCTGACATAAGAAAAGTCATTTTTTGTCCCCAGCTATTTTCAATGATCTATACCCCACCTGTGTACTTGCCCCAGCACACTTCTTCCAAAAATTCCTGGGAGGTTCTTACAAAGAAATGCAAAAACCTCACTCCTAAGGATTTTGAGGGAACAAGGCAATGGGAAAACTAACAGTCACCACCAGACCAGGAAATAGCCTAAGCTATTGAGACAATAAATCAGTGGTAAAACTCCTAGTGCTATTTCAAAAGCAATCAAGGCCTTTCATTCCTTGTCCCAGAAAATGAGCCCAAGACCCCATCTAGTTTCTATCTGCTCTTGAAGCCTGCAGAGTCCCTTTCCCTTGTCCAACAGTTACCTCTGCTTTATTCTAACGTTGAAGTTTCTGCCCTCGGTGGAATACAAGCTTCATTCAGGTGAACATGCAATACATATTGCACAAATACATATGTGGATGTGCATGCATCCACAACCTTATGACCAACCATACACGGGATAATAAAACTCTCCCTTCTGAGTATTCATCTTAAATACTAAATAAAAATCTCTCTCCTGTTCAAACAGTCAAGGCTTTGGAACTTATTCCCTGTGAACTCCTTGTATGTTGTAAACAAAGATTCCTTTGTTTGACAACTCCACCTGTTTCTGTGATTCACCAAAGACTGACCTCAGTTAGTTCAGTTACTGTAATGTAATATCAAGCATATCTAGTTAGTTGATCATTTTGTTCAAGTCTTACATATCTTACCAATATGATGACCATTTGTCTATGTAATCTTAAAATAAGTGTGTTGAAATTATTTTCCATTTGTCGTCCAAGGTAGAAGTTATGATTTTTGTTCTTAGTTTTTCCCTATATATCCCCAAATCTGTTGTTACGTATTAAAATTCAAGAATTATTATACTCCCGGGGCGCCTGGGTGGCTCAGTGGGTTAGGCCGCTGCCTTAGGCTCAGGTCATGATCTCTGGGTCCTGGGATCGAGTCCCGCATCGGGCTCTCTGCTCAGCAGGGAGCCTGCTTCCTCCTCTCTCTGTCTCTGCCTGCCTCTCTGCCTACTTGTGATCTCTCTCTGTCAAATAAATAAATAAAATCTTTAAAAAAAAAAGAATTATTATACACCCTGATGAATTCATCCTTTTACTCTTCTGTAATTTTGACTTGATCTTTATGTCTGATAATGAAATTTGCTTTAAAATCACTTTTCATTATCTTGATATAACCACCAAAGTTATAGTGTGATTAGAGTTAATATAGCATATTTTTTCTTTTACTTTTTAAAGCACTTCTATATTGAATCCTGACAAAGAAACAAAACAGCTTTTTAACTCTGGAAGCATCTTTCTAAATTATCCCTTTTTTTTTTAATGAAGCAGTAGCAATTTTTGTTAAGGGACCTAAACTGAAAGTAGGTTTAGAAATTTATTTATTTTTTTATTTATTTAGTAAAAGATTTTATTTTATTTATTGACAGCAAGAGAGAGAGAGAGAGAGAGAAGAAGCACACAAACAGGGGGAATCATGTGCAAAGGGAGAGGAAGAAGCAAGCTCCTTGGGGTGCAAGTAGTCCCATGCAGGGCTGGATCCCTGTACACTGGAATCATGACCTCAGCCAAAGGCAAACATCTGCTTAAACAACTAAGTCATCCAGGCACCCCTAGAAAATTAAAAAAAAAAAAGGCCTTTTAAAACATTTTGTTTCTTTCTTGTTTTTTTTTTAAATATTTTATTTATTTGACAGACAGAGAGACAGGAAGAGGAACTATAAGCAGGGCAGAGGGAAAAGGAGAAGCAGGTTTCCCACTGTGCAGAGAGCCTGATGTGGGGCTTCATCCCAGGACCCTGGGATCATGACCTGAAAAGAAGGGACACTTCTTGGAGGAAGCCACCCAGACACCTCTTTTCTTTGTTTTTAATATATGGCAACTGATGCTTCCCAGCCACGAGGAGCATATTACCCATTGATTAAATCTTTGATAACAACCTATTTAAAAAGGTGTGTAAATATATACTTACTCAGATTTATACACTTTGTGTTTTCTTCATAGTTTGGGGCTGGACTCCATGGTCACAACACTGCTTCCAGTCTTTGCCTTCCCATCTTTTGATACCAGGTATTTGGTCAGCAAAGCAAATTAGTATCAAAATTGATAAGCCCTTGGCACCATATCTCTGGAGCAGGGCTTGCTCTTAGCCAAGGCCCAGAGCAGTTGACCTCCCCTCACTAGTGCTATAGCCCCAAGGACTAGGTCCCTGCCACCAGAACTCAGTCTTACATGTTATGCTAAGCAGACAAAACCAAACCAGGAAAGCTCCGACAGCTTTCACTGGCATGCCTCATCTCCAACTCTCTCGACGTCTAGGCAGTACCAGATGACAGGGAGGGGTCTTGGTCCAACATATGGGAGGGAAGGAAGTAGCCACGAGCAAGTACCTGCCTCTCTGTTCCTTTCTTTCATGAGCAGGTTGTAAGGAGGAGGAAGAGGAAGGGGAAGAGAGGTGAACTTCAAGGGGTGAAGGCCTCAGGTAGGCAGCTGGCTCCTGCCAGTAGGAAAGGGACAAAGGAGAAGGCAGTGAGTCTTGCAGGGAGGGTGGGGGGTAAGGGTTACAGCTTATGACGGAATCTGGACAGGAGTAATAGGGATACTAGTCATTTGAGTCCACCATTGGCAAGCTGGGCTGGGTGTCAGGGCAGATAGGCCTCCCTGGGCAACGGCACATGAGAGAAGGTGGAATTCTTCTCTGAGGAGCAGGTGAAGCTTTGGGTGTTGGGAAAGCATAGACAGTATTGTTCCAGGGCCAAGGACAGGTCCGGGTACTCCTGGTTGGAGGTCAAGGCCACAGTATGATCCAGCAGCTTGAAGGTACCACATGCCAGCCACCCCTCATTATTGTGTATAACTCTCTGGTGCACTTATTGGCTTATCCATCAAATGACTCCTTCAGCAGCTTGAAAACCACCTCCACAGGCACTCCAGGATATGGGAGGCTTCCAGAGTGAAAATTTTGCACAGGATCACCCCCAAAAGACCAGAAGTCACTCTGGTGGATGTAGATCTGGTCAAACATGGCCTTAGGGACCATCCACTTCACAGGCAGTCCACTGTTGGTTCTCATTTTATAATAACTGATGTGGTGATATCTCTGGCAAGGCTGAAGTCTGAGATCTTCATCATGTTGTCCTTTGTCACCAGCACTTCCCTGGTGGCCAGGTCTTGGTGTATGCACTTCTTGGAGGCAAGGTACTCCATGCCTCAGGCTACCTGGTAAGCAAAGTATACCGGGTGCTTGGAGGAGAGTTGCTCTGCTGCATTGTGGCTGATATTGTAACAGTACTCCAGGTCAGGAGGCCTCTGGGCCTGCAGGTACTCCTGTATGTTGTCTTTGGAGGCATATTCCATGATAGTGTACGAAGGACCATCCTGTGTGCAGGACCCAGCAGGTTGATGGTGTCCTTGTGCTGTCCAATCATCTTCATCATCTCCATTTCTGAGATTAGGTTTGACAGGTCTTTCTCTGCTGCATCTGACTTCAACATCTTCACAGACACTTTAGTCAAATGGTTGGATTTGTCTTTGTCCAGCCCAATGGCCTCCTCCAACACCACCTGCCCAAAGTAGGCCTCTCTTAGGGGTCTGCCTAAACTGCCTACAACCAGCCTGCCTCAAGGCAGTTATGAACTCTAGATTATCCTCAAAAACATTAAACCACAAGCTAAAAATTCTCTTCACTAGGTCTCTGTCGCAGGTCTAATTTTCTTATCTTTCATCATTTATCTTTTTCCTAATTCTTATTTTCAGTATAGTTTATTTGGCTTCCAGGTGTTTCCCCGGGTTTCTGTATGCTGTTTCATAGGGAAGAATTATCCTGTCATAAAATTATTTCTTGAGCATTCATTACATCTCTCGGTTAAAATGGGTTCTTTTATGGTATTGATTCATTTGAGTTTTCTCAAAATGGGAAGAATTTTCAAAATGGTGTTTTCCTCAAGGTTCAGAGTATGTCTTAGCCTCATCTTTACTCTTTTTGAAATTCACTTTTCAAATTCTTGTCCCTCTTTTTATATTTTTAAATTAAAATGTTTCCTTTTACTATTTTTTTATTTGAGTGTAGTTGATAGTCAGTGTTACATTGGTTTCAGGTTTTCAAGATCTCCATACATTATTCTATGATCACTACAAATATAGCCACCATCTGTCACCATATAACACTATTATAATATCATTGACTATATTCTCTACACTGTCCCATATCTCTTTTTAAAATCTCTGATTTTTATGTTTTCTGTTATTCCACTTTTCGACCTCATTTTACTTGGTTACTTTAATAAAATATGCCTGATTACACACTCTATGCTGAAAACCATAGCATTTGATTTATAGTAGTCTCCTATTTCTTCTTCTTCTTCTTCTTCTTCTTCTTCTTCTTCTTCTTCTTCTTCTTCTTCTTTCTTCTTCTTAATTAACATATAATGTATTATTAGCCCCAGGGGTACAGGTCTGTGAATCGCCAGGTTTACACACTTCACAGCACTCACCACAGCACATACCCTCCCCAATGTTCATAACCCCACCACCCTCTCCCTAACCTCCCCACCCCCCCCCCGGCAACTCTCAGTTTGTTTTGTGAGATTAAGAGTCTCTTATGGTTTGTCTCCCTCCCGATCCCATCTTGTTTCATTTACTCTTTTCCTGTTCCCCAAACCCCCCACATTGCACCTCCATTTCCTCATATCAGGGAGATCATATGATAGTGACTTTCTCTGGTTGACTTATTTTGCTAAGCATAATACCCTCCAGTTCCATCCATGTCAACGCAAATGGCAAGATTTCATTTCTTTTGATGGCTGAATAGTATTCCATTGTGTGTGTGTATATATATATATATATATATATATATATATATATATATTTCATTTGTTGATGGACATCTAGGTTCTTTCCATAGTTTGGCTATTGTGGATATTAATGCTATAAACATTTGGTGCACGTGCCCCTTTGGATCATATACAGTCTTCTTTACCTCTATCAGAACCCCAGGAAGCTTTATTTATTTATTTACTCACATAAACAGATGATCCAACACAACGTTTTTTGATGTTCCAATGTATTATAATGTCTTACCGCTTAACACTATGCTTACTGCTCTCTTTCACTGTCTGACTAAATCCTCATCATCACTATGCCATTTAATGAGAAAGAACATTTGAACTCAGAGTTCTCTCCATATCAGGGAATGAAGACTCCACCCTTCTGTTTGTGCAGGTAAAATAAATGTTGATGTCTGTCCTGCACATACCCCATCCTGTTCACCAGAATATTCACCATCAAAATATATACACAATGAAAACCATACCTCACCACTTCTATTACCACCCAGCATGCTAAAAACACCATCATATGTTCCTGAATTATTGACTTGATTGATAACCCCACTTCCACACATACTGCACTCCTTTCTCCATGCAAATTTATTTTGGTACAGAATTTAACCTAAAAATCAAGTCATATGATTTTATTCTGCTGTTGAAAGACTTTTGGTATCTTCCCCTTTCATATTAAATAAAAACTGAAGGCGTTTCAATGTACTAGAAGGTCATACATCAATACGTTCTTCCTCTCTCCACCACTATGAACTCCTCATTGGCCTCCTTGCTTTTCCTCAAAAGTAACAGACAAGCTGTTCACACAAAGTCTATATACTTACTTGCTCTGCCTAGAGCAATCTTTTCCTTTAATATTTGTATAACACTCTCCTTCACTTCCTGGGTCTTTGTGCAAATAACATCTCATAAATGAGATATAACCACCCAAAACAAAATAAAATTAACTTTCATCCCAGCATTCCCCAATGGCTTTTACCTTTCTTGTATTTCTTTGTATCACTTATCACCATCAACCATCAATCATTATTCTATTACTGGTTTATTTTCTTATTTGAGACAGAGAGAGAGAGAATTGGGAGGGTGCGCAGAGGAAGAAGAAAACACCCCACTGCCTAGAAAGCCTGCTGGGGAGTTACATCCCAGGACCCTGAGATCATGACCCAAGCCAAAGGCAGTCACTCAATGGACTGAGCCACCCAGGTGCCCCTCTATTATTGGTTTATTTCACTATTATATTTCAAAAGAATGTGAGCTCTTTGTGGTCAGGTATTTTATATGTTTTATTAATTGAAGTATTCTCAGAAAGGTAGCTGGCAGATTGTAAGGGCTCACTAAACTGTATTTTGTTGTTATTATTGGGCTCCTTTATGGGCTTTACCTCTTACGCTAGAAGTCTATCCTTCAGATGTAAGCGATAAGAATAGAGCCCTGCTGCCTGTTCAAATGTGTAAAAAGCCTGTATTAAGTGGATATTTTAAAAGCTAAATGAATGGCTTAATAGTTGTATATAGGGGGAAAGGGAACATATTTTCCACAGTTTAGAAGTGGAGTTCTTTTATAGAGTTCTTGTACAAGCCTACACTATGGAACGATAATGGGCAGTTGTACATTACAATTATACAAACACTTTGGTAATTTATATCCTTTTTTAGTAATTCTTGACTGGATCATTTAATTCCTTAGGAGCATTATAGCATTTCAACTTTTCATGTTCAATAAACTTATTGGGGTTGCTACCTTTTTTATTCAAATGGAGAAATAGTCATGATTTAATCTAAATAAAGTGTTATTGATTGTGTTGTTTTCTAGGAATGAGTCGCACATGCTAGTTTAAAAGTTTTGTTAAATTCCCAAGTCTGTCACTGATAAAAGCCTTTTGTAGATTAGTAACTTGATCAAAACGGAAAAGTTATGTATCACCTATTGTTATACTATCTTTGTTTCCATCTTGCATTGTAATAACACCCATCTTAACTCTATTTAAGACAAATCATTGCCAGATGGATTTCTGGCATTGATTGCAGGATATGAAATCTAGTATAACTAAAAGTTTTTGGTTTTAGTAGCATATAAATCAATTTAGAAAAATATATGTATTTGAATATAAGATAAAGTTTTAAATTATTTGGCAATAATAAACTAAACTTTTTTTTTGTAAATTTTTATTTTCTAAAATTTCATTGAGCTCTCTTGCAATAAGAAACAAGTTACAAAAAATTAAGGTTTATTTACCCCAATTCAAAATTATTAGGAATATAATCATAGAGGTTGAAGTATTTAAAATATTGAACCCAAAATGTTTTATTAGGTAAATTCATGAATGCTGAGCATTCACTGTTAAAATATACTAATAACATTGATAGACTTGTAGAAGCCTAAAATCAAATATTTATTAAATATTTATATCCACATCTTTTCATAGCTTGGTAATTCATTTCTCTAGCATTAAATAATATTCCATTGTTTGCATGTACTACACTTTCTTTGACCTTTCACTTATGGAAGGATATCTTGGTTGCTTCCAAGCTTTTGTCAGTTATGAATAAACTACTATAGACATCTTTGTGGGTATAGATTTCATCTTCTTTGGATAAATACCAAGAGCTGCTACTGCTGAATCATCTGGCAAGAATATGTTTAGTTTTGTAAGAAACTGCCAAGTTGTTTTCCATTCTTTATTCTCAATACACATGGAAGAACATTCCTGTTGCTCCACATCCTCACCAACATTTCGTGTTCTGTTGTCAGTGCTCTGGATTCTGGGTATGTACTGGTGTCTCTTTTTTGTTTTAATTTGCATTTTCCTGATGACATGTGATGTGAAGCATCTTTTTATATGCTTATTTGCCATCTGTAATATTTTCTTTGGTGAGGTATCTGCTAAGGCCTTTGGCTCATTTTTAATCCGGTCTTTCCCCCATTGTTGAGTTTTTAGGGGTCTTTGTGTATTTTTGATTAACAGTCCTTTGCCAGATGTGTATTTTGCAAATTTTTTCTCATAGTCTGTGCTTTGCCTTTTCATTCTCTTGGCATTGTGTTTCACAGAGTAGACATTTTTAAATTCAGTGCTTGTGCTTTTGTAGCTAAAGTTATTGCGAAAACCAAGGTCATTTAAATTTTCTTCTATATTACCTTCTACATGTTTCATGTTTAGGTTTATAATCCAATCTGAGTTCATTTTTGTGAAGAGTGTAGGATATCTGCCTGGATTTATTTTATTTTATATTTTTAGATTTAGCTTCACCATTGCTACAGAACCATTTGTTTAAAAGATTGTATTTTGCTCTCTTGTATTGCTTTTGCTTTTCTATTAAATATAAAATATAATTGATAATATATATTCTGTTGCTTTAATCTAGTCTCTCTGTGGTATTACAATATCATGCTTACAATTATCGTTATGGTAAACTTTTTTTTAAGATTTTATTTATTTATTTGACAGAGAGAGAGATCACAAATGGGCAGAGAGACAGCCAGAGAGAGAGATGAGGAGAAGCAGGCTCCCTGCTGAGCAGAGAACCCAATGCCGGACTCGATCCCTGGCCCCTGGGATCATGACCTGAGCCGGAAGGCAGAGGCTTAACCAACTGAGCCACCCAGGCGCCCAATTGCTTTAGTAAACTTTGAAGTCAGTCCTCAGTCTTTGTTCTCCTTCAACACTATGTTGACTATTGTGAGTCTTTGCCTCTCCATATAAACTTTAAAATAAGTTTGTTAATATTAAAAAAAAGAACTTGCTGGAATGCATTAATTGTATAGATAAACTTGGAAACCAGTGACCTCTTGAGCTTAGCAGGAGATAGACCATGGACATCAGTTGTCACAGTGGTGCCTCTGGCAGAACCTATTGCAAATCCCTAGGCAAAATGAGACCTCAAGGATCTGAGAGAATGTCTAAGAAGTACTTGATACATCCCTTGGGTATGGTTTATTGAAGTGTCCACCTGTCTGAAAGCTGGGGAATCTAGATAAGGGAGGGAAAATTAGTTATGATAAAACATATCAACAAACATCAATAAATTTTGTAAAACTAATTGTCATGGCTCATATACAATATGACCAACAGAGGGACCATCAGAAGGAAAGCATCAGTTATGTTTATTGTGAAATTTTTTATTCAAAATAAAGCAATGTGAGGGGAAGACACAATGAGAAAATTACCATTTTTTAAATGGTAAACATCTTACAAAATGGAATAGGTTTTATATTCTAAGTAGTATATTGAAAAGTAAAACATTGGGGCGCCTGGGTGGCGCAGTGGGTTGGGCTGCTGCCTTCAGCTCGGGTCATGATCTCAGGGTCCTTGGATTGAGCCCCGCATCGGGCTCTCTGCTCCGCAGGGAGCCTGCTTCCCCCTCTCTCTCTCTCTCTCACTGCCTGCCTCTCTGCCTACTTGTGATCTCTGTCTCTCAAATAAATAAATAAAATCTTTAAAAAAAAAGAAAAGAAAAGTAAAACATTAAAAAATAAAATTTCAATGAAAAAAATTATTTAATTTTTAAAAAGGTTAAAAATAGCAGAACCATTTTTCTTATAACTGGAAAATACACTGTATATACATCTATCAAAATAACTTGTCATGGGGGAGCCTGGGTGGCTCAGTAGGTTAAAGCATCTGCCTTCGGCTCAGGTCATGATTCCAGGATCCTTGGATCGAGGCCCACATCGGGCTCTCAGCTCAGCAGGGAGCCTGCTTCCTCCTCTCTCTCTCTGCCTGACTCTGCCTTATTGTGATCTCTGTCAAATAAATAAATAAAAACTTTTATAATAAATATTTGAAAAATAACTTGTCATGTCTGGAATCAGGAGCATATGGAAAAAAATAATATCTGAGGACAATACTTCTGCCATGTTTTGTGCCTTGCTAATATTTTTAAACAGTCAGGCAACTTTTAGCCTTATTGAAATACCTGCTAAGATACCTGCAGTGCCTTTTGGAGCCCTATGACTATAAAAATTAATTGCAAATATTCAAAATGTTTACTATGGTGTCACTATTTAGGGCCACCACCAAGTATGTTTCAGAAGTAAGCATAACTGTTACTCTTCCATAAGGCAAAAGGGCATATTTTCAGGAGTTCCATCTGCTGTACCAGGAGGTGAATCAAGTAATGATTTTTGTCTATAAAATAATTCACTTTTCAATCTAACATTCCTCATTCCACATTATAATAATAAAAACTAGGAGGAGACTAAAACAAACAAACAAATACAACTACAACAACCAGCTTTTCCTACAGTGGAAAAGTAAATATAACCTTAGGAGTAGCCTAAAATTTATTTTTAAATATTTTAAGATAAACGTTTTTGTTAGAAAACCATATATTTTATATTACTAAGAAATAACAGGCAACGTTTTATTAACTTCTAAAAAGTCTAGTTACTTGTATTTATCTATTAACTCATCTCTTTATGAAGTAGAACATGATCACACCTCTTGTATCTACCCAAGTTTGTATGCTTTGGTTGTTTTATGTTTGCTATTTCCTTGCTTAATTTTTACAATATTTGATACATAATAGTATCTTTAAGTCCATCTATGATTTCACAGAATTTGTTTGAACTTCATAAAAATGTACCATACTTTTTGCACTGTCCTTGTTTTACTTCTCTATTAGCTTTCCAAGTTTTATTCACTTTAGAGTGTGTAGCTATCATTTATTTTTACTCCTCCATAATGCTATGTTTACAAATTTGTATTTATCTGTACTTTTAAAAATATCTTAATTATATACCATTTCTCATCTCACGTAACACTCATGTTACTTCTACACTTATCAGATATTATGTAACGGAAAACCACAACTCAGCAACAATAGAACACCATTTTTCAAAATTAAATGGCTTACCAGAATTCTTTAATTCTATCCTTTATTTGTATTAGATGACCCTTTATTCTGGTATTTGGCATTGTTCATATGGAGGAAAGCTTATAAGTTGATATTCCATAAATAGAAGGATTTTTATGATTGATTAATTATTTTCACTTAGAATGCATAGAATATGGTTGATTTAATATTTCTTTCTTACTCTCTGCCTGGAACATAGTGCTATCTATGCAATAGCCACTAAAATATTAAGTTAATTACCTAGACTTTAAACTGCATATTAATAGGAATAGCATACAGAACTCTTCTCAGATTGGGACACCTGGGTGGCTCAGTCAGTTAAACGCCTGAGCCTTTAGCTCGGGTCATGATCTTAGGGTCCTGGGACTCAGTTCTGCAACAGATTCCCTGCTTAGCCGGGAGTTTGCTTCTCCCTCATCCTGCTGCTCCCCCTGCTTGTGCTCTCTCTCACTCTCTCTCTTACAAATAAATAAAATTAAAAAAATAAATTCTTCTCAGATAGCTAATATAGAATATCGTCTTTGTATTCATCAAAGGGAAAGTGCCATATAATAATGAAATCCAGACTACTTCAAATTCATTTTTTAACCAGTAAGAAAGTACTGGAAACAAGCCAAAAATGTCTTCAATGAATTAAAGAAATAGATTGATTTTCAATATCTTAATGTTTCTAATGTTAAATTGCAAGATTTTTATACTAGATATCAGTGTAAATATTCATTATACAAGGATATTCTAAAAATAAACCTGAGAAAACTACTTGACATATATGATGACAAAAACCAATGTCAGTTTGGGTAAAACTTACAACACCTACCACCTGAAACTCTTGTTCTATATGGTGCCATCTTGTGATGCTGGGCAGCGGCAGTGAGCCACAGCTTCCAGTCAGCTAGAAGATTACAGGGGTGAACACCTGATATTCTTACAAGCATTCTATATATAGAATATATATATTCTTCTTTTTTTAGTGTAATATTTAATAAATTGCATGTGATATTTGATACTTTGTTATAAAATAGGCTTTGCTTAAGATGATTTTGCCCAAATGCAGGCAAATGTAAGTGTTCTGAGTATGTTTAAATAAGCTTAAGGTAAGCTATGATATTTGATAGTTTTGGGGTATTAAATGCATTTTCAATTTTTTATGTGTTTCTCTGTACATAGCCCCCTTGTAAGCTGAGGAACATCTCTATATGTATATGTAGCCTTGGTATGGCTTACATATTATTGGCATGAAACATCTAGAACAGTACGTGTGCCATAGAATTGTCTACAACATCAAACAAGTTTCTTGAAAACTTGTGCCAAAGGGGTTATGTCTTTAAGGATTCTTATTTCAGAAGGGTTCTCTCAAACGTAAGATTTTTCAGAAGTTAAGTGAAAATCTGACCAAACTAAACATTTTTCCATTTTCCCTAGTGAGCAAAGATAGCTAAAATCTATCTGCCATTTTCAACACTGTACTCAACGATTGTAATTCTAATTTAAGAACAGATTATTTATATCAAAACCACATGTTGGCCTAATCTTATACAATATTCATAAGTCACACTCAGACCCTTGGACACTTTTATTTGTTGAGTCTATATGGTACTACGGACATTCATCTTTTTTGACCTCATAGCTTCATGTATGTCTATACTTTTGAAAATACATGCATCATAGTTCCATTGTAAAATGTCTGGGTTATAAAATGTGCTATGCTATCAAAATGGTAATAAGAACATACAAATGACCTGATGTAATGAACTGGACCAGATTGCCAGATATCACATTGCATACCAGAAAGATTCAGTGGTAAGTTTTAAAATGGCCAGCTATACACTGACTGAATTATAACTCATTTAGCTTCTTTCTTTGTGTACAGTATTATACATTAGTCAGTATTATAGTAGATAAGTACTTTGGACAGATGTAAATATGCTGTAATAAAAAATGTTTTTCTTCTTTCTTTTAGTCCTTTTTACTTGTAAGACTAGCCACAAATACCACGCCTCCCCCAAAATAATTTGCAATCCAAATTTATCTCTAAATGAATTTATTGCACAGAAAAATATGTATATATATATATATATATATATACACTTACAGAAGACATGTTCAAAAATAGTTACACAACAGCAGGGCCCTAAATGTAAGCAGTATAGTTGTTTTGTTTTGTTTTGTTTTATTTCTTTTAAAAAAAGAGGTTATGTGAAATATTAGGATTTTATTTCCAGGCGTAGTATTTCAAGACAGTTAACTACACCTATGGTGTCAACAGCCTCTTGTTGGCAGTATGATTTTATTGGCTCCATGGAATAACAGCAAGAATTTACTATTGCTTCTTTCTTTTATGACACACACAGAAAAAAAAAAATTGACACATTTGCTCAAGACCAACCAGAATCATTTTAACCTATCAAAATTGATGGGAGGCCTTCACTGCCAAAGTCACTGCTGCGTTTTCACAATTCACTGCAGACAATCTGCTACTCCCATTATGATAAAGGAGAGCAGAGTCATAATCAGGGAAGAAAGCTAGATTAATACTTGTAATTATCATTGAATATTTAGCCTGCTATAGGATTACTATTATTAGTGTCATTTGATAATTTTCTCTCATTTTATTAAACACAACTGTGAGTAATTACGCTACCTAATATTTCTCTGTATTGGCTGACTAGCTAGCAAACATTCATGAAAATATCCATTAGCCACACATATAAAATGCTGCATTATGATGCTGTTGAATCAGAACATACCACTACCTGATCCTGTAGCTCTTTGAGGATTTGCAAATCAATTAATTCTATGTTTATTGGATTCTTCCCATACAATTAGAAAATTTATAATCGAGTCCATGAACATTATTAGTTTTACCATTTTAAACCAGCAATCACACTTTGATTTTTACAACAAAAGCAGAAATATAAACACACACATTTGGATCAGTTTTCTCTTAGTCTGTCTGGACTTCAAAATCCTATTCCTCAAGATGATGCACACCAAAGTTCTGGATTAAACAAGAAATTAGATGGCACCTGAACACTTGGTTTAATATTCTCAAAAGGATTATGCAACTTCTTTCTTACAATATGACATTGTTTTACAAAGATCCACACTTTTATAATGTTAGTATTTATAATAATCAATAAAGTCAATTAATCATGATTAAAAATCAAACATAAAAATTTCTACTTTTTGCTTTTGCCCCCTCCATTTAGAACTTATTTATAGCCTGATAATTCAAAGGTCCCTATGTTTATGAAAATCTGGACAGAAATAGCTCTAAGATCCCATTCAGAACTTGATATTAATCTAAGTCTTTTGGCTCCATTTATCCTGAGAGCAAAGAGTAGGACAAAGGATTTGAGTACTGTTAGTTTATCTGGGAGATTATCCAAGGTAGAAAAGAATGGGAAAGTGATACAGTGAAGAAGCAACTTTGTCAAAGAGGTACATTGTTGATATAATTGTTGTGGATAGAAAATGAAGGCTTGCTTTTACTGAAAGGTCCTGAGAAACTTCTTTAAGTTGTCCTCATGAAGACCTGAAAACTGACAATTTTACCTATGGTTCTTATTTCCACTTCACTGAGAGCTGTCCTCAGAGGACATTAACTCTCCTACACTTTCAGGTTGTGTTGGAGACATTCTAAAATGAGAGAGAGAACATGAGATGCTATTAGTGTTAAGTAACTGCAATTTCCCATGGAACTATCCACCACAGGTTTGGCTATAATCAGGTGTTGGGCCTTGATATCAGAGGGATTTGAGGCAGTATCATTTTAGGTTAATCATTATATCTGAAATTTCCAAAAACTTCAACTGATGAAACTTTGATTATAAACCTATAAATATAACAATAAATCTACAGTATTCAAATTATTTTCATAGAAATACACAAACAAAGCATCAACTGATTAATATTTAAATGTTACAAAATACTGAACTGAAAGAATTTGGTCATATAACAACGTGTAAGAAGTAGAGCTTAGGTTTAGGTTAGAAGTCAGGATGCATTTGGGACTCAGTTAAGAAATTGAATGGAGGGACGCCTGGGTGGCTCAGTGGGTTAAGCCACTGCCTTCGGCTCAGGTCATGATCCCAGGGTCCTGGGACCGAGCCCCAAATCAGGCTCTCTGCTCAGCAGGGAGCCTGCTTCCTCCTCTCTCTCTGCCTGCCTCTCTGCCTGCTTGTCATCTCTCTCTGTCAAATAAATAAATAAAATCTTAAAAAAAAAGAAATTGAATGGATGTCTGACTATCTTATAGGTTTGCTAAAAATCAGTGACTTTGTGTTCACGTGTGGCTATGCGGGAATTTTTAACTTTCTCTAAGAAGTTATTAGATTGATTATATAATGGCAGTAAAGGATGGGGAAAAGCAAAGTACAAACCCCATAAAGACAAAGACACTGAGTATGAGAAAAGAGTAATAGATAAGAAGAATCAATGCATTTGAGGAAAATGGGAATTGAAATACACAATGATTGTTGATTTTTTTAGATGCAGAAATCAAAACTAGCTTGCAAGAAGGAAATAACAGAAGACATGTTGTGAAAAGGCAGTAACGTGGAATAAAGGAGTAGGGAGAGCATATCAGGTAATTTGGATAGGAAGGAGTTAGGAGATAACTGCTTGATAAATTTTATATGGCCCACTTAAATGCACAGATTTCTCTTCTTTAATTTATATGGAGAACAGGGTGTCATTTCTCTTCCCTTTCAGAGCACCCGAGGTGTACTCTTTCAGACTGAAAACCTGAAAAGCTCAGGACTCAGTTGCTTAAGCACAGCTGAGAGGACATATTTCAATTAAGATTTACAGTTTGCTGTAGGTAGTAGACTGTCAAAAGTGGTTTAACCATATTTTTCATTTAACAAGAAGACTACAGAGAGTGTTTTCTGGTGTTGGTTCAGAGTCTTAAGAAAGTCAAGTGAACTATCTTAGAGGTTTTCATGGCTTTTTATTCACAGTTGCAAAAATTGCTGTTGGAGTTCTCACTATTAAGCCCACATTTCTGGCAGAAAGATAGAGGTAAAAGAGAATGATATCTTGTACGACTGATACTTTGTCATATGGTTACAATGTTGACACCATAGGTGTAGTTAACTGTCTTGAAATACTACGCCTGGAAATAAAATCCTAATATTTCACATAACCTCTTTTTTTAAAAGAAATAAAACAAAACAAAACAAAACAACTATACTGCTTACATTTAGGGCCCTGCTGTTGTGTAACTATTTTTGAACATGTCTTCTGTAAGTGTATATATATATATATATATATATACATATTTTTCTGTGCAATAAATTCATTTAGAGATAAATTTGGATTGCAAATTATTTTGGGGGAGGCGTGGTATTTGTGGCTAGTCTTACAAGTAAAAAGGACTAAAAGAAAGAAGAAAAACATTTTTTATTACAGCATATTTACATCTGTCCAAAGTACTTATCTACTATAATACTGACTAATGTATAATACTGTACACAAAGAAAGAAGCTAAATGAGTTATAATTCAGTCAGTGTATAGCTGGCCATTTTAAAACTTACCACTGAATCTTTCTGGTATGCAATGTGATATCTGGCAATCTGGTCCAGTTCATTACATCAGGTCATTTGTATGTTCTTATTACCATTTTGATAGCATAGCACATTTTATAACCCAGACATTTTACAATGGAACTATGATGCATGTATTTTCAAAAGTATAGACATACATGAAGCTATGAGGTCAAAAAAGATGAATGTCCGTAGTACCATATAGACTCAACAAATAAAAGTGTCCAAGGGTCTGAGTGTGACTTATGAATATTGTATAAGATTAGGCCAACATGTGGTTTTGATATAAATAATCTGTTCTTAAATTAGAATTACAATCGTTGAGTACAGTGTTGAAAATGGCAGATAGATTTTAGCTATCTTTGCTCACTAGGGAAAATGGAAAAATGTTTAGTTTGGTCAGATTTTCACTTAACTTCTGAAAAATCTTACGTTTGAGAGAACCCTTCTGAAATAAGAATCCTTAAAGACATAACCCCTTTGGCACAAGTTTTCAAGAAACTTGTTTGATGTTGTAGACAATTCTATGGCACACGTACTGTTCTAGATGTTTCATGCCAATAATATGTAAGCCATACCAAGGCTACATATACATATAGAGATGTTCCTCAGCTTACAAGGGGGCTATGTACAGAGAAACACATAAAAAATTGAAAATGCATTTAATACCCCAAAACTATCAAATATCATAGCTTACCTTAAGCTTATTTAAACATACTCAGAACACTTACATTTGCCTGCATTTGGGCAAAATCATCTTAAGCAAAGCCTATTTTATAACAAAGTATCAAATATCACATGCAATTTATTAAATATTACACTAAAAAAAGAAGAATATATATATTCTATATATAGAATGCTTGTAAGAATATCAGGTGTTCACCCCTGTAATCTTCTAGCTGACTGGAAGCTGTGGCTCACTGCCGCTGCCCAGCATCACAAGATGGCACCATATAGAACAAGAGTTTCAGGTGGTAGGTGTTGTAAGTTTTACCCAAACTGACATTGGTTTTTGTCATCATATATGTCAAGTAGTTTTCTCAGGTTTATTTTTAGAATATCCTTGTATAATGAATATTTACACTGATATCTAGTATAAAAATCTTGCAATTTAACATTAGAAACATTAAGATATTGAAAATCAATCTATTTCTTTAATTCATTGAAGACATTTTTGGCTTGTTTCCAGTACTTTCTTACTGGTTAAAAAATGAATTTGAAGTAGTCTGGATTTCATTATTATATGGCACTTTCCCTTTGATGAATACAAAGACGATATTCTATATTAGCTATCTGAGAAGAATTTATTTTTTTAATTTTATTTATTTGTAAGAGAGAGAGTGAGAGAGAGCACAAGCAGGGGGAGCAGCAGGATGAGGGAGAAGCAAACTCCCGGCTAAGCAGGGAATCTGTTGCAGAACTGAGTCCCAGGACCCTAAGATCATGACCCGAGCTAAAGGCTCAGGCGTTTAACTGACTGAGCCACCCAGGTGTCCCAATCTGAGAAGAGTTCTGTATGCTATTCCTATTAATATGCAGTTTAAAGTCTAGGTAATTAACTTAATATTTTAGTGGCTATTGCATAGATAGCACTATGTTCCAGGCAGAGAGTAAGAAAGAAATATTAAATCAACCATATTCTATGCATTCTAAGTGAAAATAATTAATCAATCATAAAAATCCTTCTATTTATGGAATATCAACTTATAAGCTTTCCTCCATATGAACAATGCCAAATACCAGAATAAAGGGTCATCTAATACAAATAAAGGATAGAATTAAAGAATTCTGGTAAGCCATTTAATTTTGAAAAATGGTGTTCTATTGTTGCTGAGTTGTGGTTTTCCGTTACATAATATCTGATAAGTGTAGAAGTAACATGAGTGTTACGTGAGATGAGAAATGGTATATAATTAAGATATTTTTAAAAGTACAGATAAATACAAATTTGTAAACATAGCATTATGGAGGAGTAAAAATAAATGATAGCTACACACTCTAAAGTGAATAAAACTTGGAAAGCTAATAGAGAAGTAAAACAAGGACAGTGCAAAAAGTATGGTACATTTTTATGAAGTTCAAACAAATTCTGTGAAATCATAGATGGACTTAAAGATACTATTATGTATCAAATATTGTAAAAATTAAGCAAGGAAATAGCAAACATAAAACAACCAAAGCATACAAACTTGGGTAGATACAAGAGGTGTGATCATGTTCTACTTCATAAAGAGATGAGTTAATAGATAAATACAAGTAACTAGACTTTTTAGAAGTTAATAAAACGTTGCCTGTTATTTCTTAGTAATATAAAATATATGGTTTTCTAACAAAAACGTTTATCTTAAAATATTTAAAAATAAATTTTAGGCTACTCCTAAGGTTATATTTACTTTTCCACTGTAGGAAAAGCTGGTTGTTGTAGTTGTATTTGTTTGTTTGTTTTAGTCTCCTCCTAGTTTTTATTATTATAATGTGGAATGAGGAATGTTAGATTGAAAAGTGAATTATTTTATAGACAAAAATCATTACTTGATTCACCTCCTGGTACAGCAGATGGAACTCCTGAAAATATGCCCTTTTGCCTTATGGAAGAGTAACAGTTATGCTTACTTCTGAAACATACTTGGTGGTGGCCCTAAATAGTGACACCATAGTAAACATTTTGAATATTTGCAATTAATTTTTATAGTCATAGGGCTCCAAAAGGCACTGCAGGTATCTTAGCAGGTATTTCAATAAGGCTAAAAGTTGCCTGACTGTTTAAAAATATTAGCAAGGCACAAAACATGGCAGAAGTATTGTCCTCAGATATTATTTTTTTCCATATGCTCCTGATTCCAGACATGACAAGTTATTTTTCAAATATTTATTATAAAAGTTTTTATTTATTTATTTGACAGAGATCACAATAAGGCAGAGTCAGGCAGAGAGAGAGAGGAGGAAGCAGGCTCCCTGCTGAGCTGAGAGCCCGATGTGGGCCTCGATCCAAGGATCCTGGAATCATGACCTGAGCCGAAGGCAGATGCTTTAACCTACTGAGCCACCCAGGCTCCCCCATGACAAGTTATTTTGATAGATGTATATACAGTGTATTTTCCAGTTATAAGAAAAATGGTTCTGCTATTTTTAACCTTTTTAAAAATTAAATAATTTTTTTCATTGAAATTTTATTTTTTAATGTTTTACTTTTCTTTTCTTTTTTTTTAAAGATTTTATTTATTTATTTGAGAGACAGAGATCACAAGTAGGCAGAGAGGCAGGCAGTGAGAGAGAGAGAGAGAGGGGGAAGCAGGCTCCCTGCGGAGCAGAGAGCCCGATGCGGGGCTCAATCCAAGGACCCTGAGATCATGACCCGAGCTGAAGGCAGCAGCCCAACCCACTGCGCCACCCAGGCGCCCCAATGTTTTACTTTTCAATATACTACTTAGAATATAAAACCTATTCCATTTTGTAAGATGTTTACCATTTAAAAAATGGTAATTTTCTCATTGTGTCTTCCCCTCACATTGCTTTATTTTGAATAAAAAATTTCACAATAAACATAACTGATGCTTTCCTTCTGATGGTCCCTCTGTTGGTCATATTGTATATGAGCCATGACAATTAGTTTTACAAAATTTATTGATGTTTGTTGATATGTTTTATCATAACTAATTTTCCCTCCCTTATCTAGATTCCCCAGCTTTCAGACAGGTGGACACTTCAATAAACCATACCCAAGGGATGTATCAAGTACTTCTTAGACATTCTCTCAGATCCTTGAGGTCTCATTTTGCCTAGGGATTTGCAATAGGTTCTGCCAGAGGCACCACTGTGACAACTGATGTCCATGGTCTATCTCCTGCTAAGCTCAAGAGGTCACTGGTTTCCAAGTTTATCTATACAATTAATGCATTCCAGCAAGTTCTTTTTTTTAATATTAACAAACTTATTTTAAAGTTTATATGGAGAGGCAAAGACTCACAATAGTCAACATAGTGTTGAAGGAGAACAAAGACTGAGGACTGACTTCAAAGTTTACTAAAGCAATTGGGCGCCTGGGTGGCTCAGTTGGTTAAGCCTCTGCCTTCCGGCTCAGGTCATGATCCCAGGGGCCAGGGATCGAGTCCGGCATTGGGTTCTCTGCTCAGCAGGGAGCCTGCTTCTCCTCATCTCTCTCTCTGGCTGTCTCTCTGCCCATTTGTGATCTCTCTCTCTGTCAAATAAATAAATAAAATCTTAAAAAAAAGTTTACCATAACGATAATTGTAAGCATGATATTGTAATACCACAGAGAGACTAGATTAAAGCAACAGAATATATATTATCAATTATATTTTATATTTAATAGAAAAGCAAAAGCAATACAAGAGAGCAAAATACAATCTTTTAAACAAATGGTTCTGTAGCAATGGTGAAGCTAAATCTAAAAATATAAAATAAAATAAATCCAGGCAGATATCCTACACTCTTCACAAAAATGAACTCAGATTGGATTATAAACCTAAACATGAAACATGTAGAAGGTAATATAGAAGAAAATTTAAATGACCTTGGTTTTCGCAATAACTTTAGCTACAAAAGCACAAGCACTGAATTTAAAAATGTCTACTCTGTGAAACACAATGCCAAGAGAATGAAAAGGCAAAGCACAGACTATGAGAAAAAATTTGCAAAATACACATCTGGCAAAGGACTGTTAATCAAAAATACACAAAGACCCCTAAAAACTCAACAATGGGGGAAAGACCGGATTAAAAATGAGCCAAAGGCCTTAGCAGATACCTCACCAAAGAAAATATTACAGATGGCAAATAAGCATATAAAAAGATGCTTCACATCACATGTCATCAGGAAAATGCAAATTAAAACAAAAAAGAGACACCAGTACATACCCAGAATCCAGAGCACTGACAACAGAACACGAAATGTTGGTGAGGATGTGGAGCAACAGGAATGTTCTTCCATGTGTATTGAGAATAAAGAATGGAAAACAACTTGGCAGTTTCTTACAAAACTAAACATATTCTTGCCAGATGATTCAGCAGTAGCAGCTCTTGGTATTTATCCAAAGAAGATGAAATCTATACCCACAAAGATGTCTATAGTAGTTTATTCATAACTGACAAAAGCTTGGAAGCAACCAAGATATCCTTCCATAAGTGAAAGGTCAAAGAAAGTGTAGTACATGCAAACAATGGAATATTATTTAATGCTAGAGAAATGAATTACCAAGCTATGAAAAGATGTGGATATAAATATTTAATAAATATTTGATTTTAGGCTTCTACAAGTCTATCAATGTTATTAGTATATTTTAACAGTGAATGCTCAGCATTCATGAATTTACCTAATAAAACATTTTGGGTTCAATATTTTAAATACTTCAACCTCTATGATTATATTCCTAATAATTTTGAATTGGGGTAAATAAACCTTAATTTTTTGTAACTTGTTTCTTATTGCAAGAGAGCTCAATGAAATTTTAGAAAATAAAAATTTACAAAAAAAAAGTTTAGTTTATTATTGCCAAATAATTTAAAACTTTATCTTATATTCAAATACATATATTTTTCTAAATTGATTTATATGCTACTAAAACCAAAAACTTTTAGTTATACTAGATTTCATATCCTGCAATCAATGCCAGAAATCCATCTGGCAATGATTTGTCTTAAATAGAGTTAAGATGGGTGTTATTACAATGCAAGATGGAAACAAAGATAGTATAACAATAGGTGATACATAACTTTTCCGTTTTGATCAAGTTACTAATCTACAAAAGGCTTTTATCAGTGACAGACTTGGGAATTTAACAAAACTTTTAAACTAGCATGTGCGACTCATTCCTAGAAAACAACACAATCAATAACACTTTATTTAGATTAAATCATGACTATTTCTCCATTTGAATAAAAAAGGTAGCAACCCCAATAAGTTTATTGAACATGAAAAGTTGAAATGCTATAATGCTCCTAAGGAATTAAATGATCCAGTCAAGAATTACAAAAAAAGGATATAAATTACCAAAGTGTTTGTATAATTGTAATGTACAACTGCCCATTATCGTTCCATAGTGTAGGCTTGTACAAGAACTCTATAAAAGAACTCCACTTCTAAACTGTGGAAAATATGTTCCCTTTTCCCCTATATACAACTATTAAGCCATTCATTTAGCTTTTAAAATATCCACTTAATACAGGCTTTTTACACATTTGAACAGGCAGCAGGGCTCTATTCTTATCGCTTACATCTGAAGGATAGACTTCTAGCGTAAGAGGTAAAGCCCATAAAGGAGCCCAATAATAACAACAAAATACAGTTTAGTGAGCCCTTACAATCTGCCAGCTACCTTTCTGAGAATACTTCAATTAATAAAACATATAAAATACCTGACCACAAAGAGCTCACATTCTTTTGAAATATAATAGTGAAATAAACCAATAATAGAGGGGCACCTGGGTGGCTCAGTCCATTGAGTGACTGCCTTTGGCTTGGGTCATGATCTCAGGGTCCTGGGATGTAACTCCCCAGCAGGCTTTCTAGGCAGTGGGGTGTTTTCTTCTTCCTCTGCGCACCCTCCCAATTCTCTCTCTCTCTGTCTCAAATAAGAAAATAAACCAGTAATAGAATAATGATTGATGGTTGATGGTGATAAGTGATACAAAGAAATACAAGAAAGGTAAAAGCCATTGGGGAATGCTGGGATGAAAGTTAATTTTATTTTGTTTTGGGTGGTTATATCTCATTTATGAGATGTTATTTGCACAAAGACCCAGGAAGTGAAGGAGAGTGTTATACAAATATTAAAGGAAAAGATTGCTCTAGGCAGAGCAAGTAAGTATATAGACTTTGTGTGAACAGCTTGTCTGTTACTTTTGAGGAAAAGCAAGGAGGCCAATGAGGAGTTCATAGTGGTGGAGAGAGGAAGAACGTATTGATGTATGACCTTCTAGTACATTGAAACGCCTTCAGTTTTTATTTAATATGAAAGGGGAAGATACCAAAAGTCTTTCAACAGCAGAATAAAATCATATGACTTGATTTTTAGGTTAAATTCTGTACCAAAATAAATTTGCATGGAGAAAGGAGTGCAGTATGTGTGGAAGTGGGGTTATCAATCAAGTCAATAATTCAGGAACATATGATGGTGTTTTTAGCATGCTGGGTGGTAATAGAAGTGGTGAGGTATGGTTTTCATTGTGTATATATTTTGATGGTGAATATTCTGGTGAACAGGATGGGGTATGTGCAGGACAGACATCAACATTTATTTTCCCTGCACAAACAGAAGGGTGGAGTCTTCATTCCCTGATATGGAGAGAACTCTGAGTTCAAATGTTCTTTCTCATTAAATGGCATAGTGATGATGAGGATTTAGTCAGACAGTGAAAGAGAGCAGTAAGCATAGTGTTAAGCGGTAAGACATTATAATACATTGGAACATCAAAAAACGTTGTGTTGGATCATCTGTTTATGTGAGTAAATAAATAAATAAAGCTTCCTGGGGTTCTGATAGAGGTAAAGAAGACTGTATATGATCCAAAGGGGCACGTGCACCAAATGTTTATAGCATTAATATCCACAATAGCCAAACTATGGAAAGAACCTAGATGTCCATCAACAAATGAAATATATATATATATATATATATATATATATATATATATATATATATACACACACAATGGAATACTATTCAGCCATCAAAAGAAATGAAATCTTGCCATTTGCGTTGACATGGATGGAACTGGAGGGTATTATGCTTAGCAAAATAAGTCAACCAGAGAAAGTCACTATCATATGATCTCCCTGATATGAGGAAATGGAGGTGCAATGTGGGGGGTTTGGGGAACAGGAAAAGAGTAAATGAAACAAGATGGGATCGGGAGGGAGACAAACCATAAGAGACTCTTAATCTCACAAAACAAACTGAGAGTTGCCGGGGGGGGGGTGGGGAGGTTAGGGAGAGGGTGGTGGGGTTATGAACATTGGGGAGGGTATGTGCTGTGGTGAGTGCTGTGAAGTGTGTAAACCTGGCGATTCACAGACCTGTACCCCTGGGGCTAATAATACATTATATGTTAATTAAGAAGAAGAAAGAAGAAGAAGAAGAAGAAGAAGAAGAAGAAGAAGAAGAAGAAGAAGAAGAAGAAGAAATAGGAGACTACTATAAATCAAATGCTATGGTTTTCAGCATAGAGTGTGTAATCAGGCATATTTTATTAAAGTAACCAAGTAAAATGAGGTCGAAAAGTGGAATAACAGAAAACATAAAAATCAGAGATTTTAAAAAGAGATATGGGACAGTGTAGAGAATATAGTCAATGATATTATAATAGTGTTATATGGTGACAGATGGTGGCTATATTTGTAGTGATCATAGAATAATGTATGGAGATCTTGAAAACCTGAAACCAATGTAACACTGACTATCAACTACACTCAAATAAAAAAATAGTAAAAGGAAACATTTTAATTTAAAAAGATAAAAAGAGGGACAAGAATTTGAAAAGTGAATTTCAAAAAGAGTAAAGATGAGGCTAAGACATACTCTGAACCTTGAGGAAAACACCATTTTGAAAATTCTTCCCATTTTGAGAAAACTCAAATGAATCAATACCATAAAAGAACCCATTTTAACCGAGAGATGTAATGAATGCTCAAGAAATAATTTTATGACAGGATAATTCTTCCCTATGAAACAGCATACAGAAACCCGGGGAAACACCTGGAAGCCAAATAAACTATACTGAAAATAAGAATTAGGAAAAAGATAAATGATGAAAGATAAGAAAATTAGACCTGCGACAGAGACCTAGTGAAGAGAATTTTTAGCTTGTGGTTTAATGTTTTTGAGGATAATCTAGAGTTCATAACTGCCTTGAGGCAGGCTGGTTGTAGGCAGTTTAGGCAGACCCCTAAGAGAGGCCTACTTTGGGCAGGTGGTGTTGGAGGAGGCCATTGGGCTGGACAAAGACAAATCCAACCATTTGACTAAAGTGTCTGTGAAGATGTTGAAGTCAGATGCAGCAGAGAAAGACCTGTCAAACCTAATCTCAGAAATGGAGATGATGAAGATGATTGGACAGCACAAGGACACCATAAACCTGCTGGGTCCTGCACACAGGATGGTCCTTCGTACACTATCATGGAATATGCCTCCAAAGACAACATACAGGAGTACCTGCAGGCCCAGAGGCCTCCTGACCTGGAGTACTGTTACAATATCAGCCACAATGCAGCAGAGCAACTCTCCTCCAAGCACCCGGTATACTTTGCTTACCAGGTAGCCTGAGGCATGGAGTACCTTGCCTCCAAGAAGTGCATACACCAAGACCTGGCCACCAGGGAAGTGCTGGTGACAAAGGACAACATGATGAAGATCTCAGACTTCAGCCTTGCCAGAGATATCACCACATCAGTTACTATAAAATGAGAACCAACAGTGGACTGCCTGTGAAGTGGATGGTCCCTAAGGCCATGTTTGACCAGATCTACATCCACCAGAGTGACTTCTGGTCTTTTGGGGGTGATCCTGTGCAAAATTTTCACTCTGGAAGCCTCCCATATCCTGGAGTGCCTGTGGAGGTGGTTTTCAAGCTGCTGAAGGAGTCATTTGATGGATAAGCCAATAAGTGCACCAGAGAGTTATACACAATAATGAGGGGTGGCTGGCATGTGGTACCTTCAAGCTGCTGGATCATACTGTGGCCTTGACCTCCAACCAGGAGTACCCGGACCTGTCCTTGGCCCTGGAACAATACTGTCTATGCTTTCCCAACACCCAAAGCTTCACCTGCTCCTCAGAGAAGAATTCCACCTTCTCTCATGTGCCGTTGCCCAGGGAGGCCTATCTGCCCTGACACCCAGCCCAGCTTGCCAATGGTGGACTCAAATGACTAGTATCCCTATTACTCCTGTCCAGATTCCGTCATAAGCTGTAACCCTTACCCCCCACCCTCCCTGCAAGACTCACTGCCTTCTCCTTTGTCCCTTTCCTACTGGCAGGAGCCAGCTGCCTACCTGAGGCCTTCACCCCTTGAAGTTCACCTCTCTTCCCCTTCCTCTTCCTCCTCCTTACAACCTGCTCATGAAAGAAAGGAACAGAGAGGCAGGTACTTGCTCGTGGCTACTTCCTTCCCTCCCATATGTTGGACCAAGACCCCTCCCTGTCATCTGGTACTGCCTAGACGTCGAGAGAGTTGGAGATGAGGCATGCCAGTGAAAGCTGTCGGAGCTTTCCTGGTTTGGTTTTGTCTGCTTAGCATAACATGTAAGACTGAGTTCTGGTGGCAGGGACCTAGTCCTTGGGGCTATAGCACTAGTGAGGGGAGGTCAACTGCTCTGGGCCTTGGCTAAGAGCAAGCCCTGCTCCAGAGATATGGTGCCAAGGGCTTATCAATTTTGATACTAATTTGCTTTGCTGACCAAATACCTGGTATCAAAAGATGGGAAGGCAAAGACTGGAAGCAGTGTTGTGACCATGGGGTCCAGCCCCAAACTATGAAGAAAACACAAAGTGTATAAATCTGAGTAAGTATATATTTACACACCTTTTTAAATAGGTTGTTATCAAAGATTTAATCAATGGGTAATATGCTCCTCGTGGCTGGGAAGCATCAGTTGCCATATATTAAAAACAAAGAAAAGAGGTGTCTGGGTGGCTTCCTCCAAGAAGTGTCCCTTCTTTTCAGGTCATGATCCCAGGGTCCTGGGATGAAGCCCCACATCAGGCTCTCTGCACAGTGGGAAACCTGCTTCTCCTTTTCCCTCTGCCCTGCTTATAGTTCCTCTTCCTGTCTCTCTGTCTGTCAAATAAATAAAATATTTAAAAAAAAAACAAGAAAGAAACAAAATGTTTTAAAAGGCCTTTTTTTTTTTTTAATTTTCTAGGGGTGCCTGGATGACTTAGTTGTTTAAGCAGATGTTTGCCTTTGGCTGAGGTCATGATTCCAGTGTACAGGGATCCAGCCCTGCATGGGACTACTTGCACCCCAAGGAGCTTGCTTCTTCCTCTCCCTTTGCACATGATTCCCCCTGTTTGTGTGCTTCTTCTCTCTCTCTCTCTCTCTCTTGCTGTCAATAAATAAAATAAAATCTTTTACTAAATAAATAAAAAAATAAATAAATTTCTAAACCTACTTTCAGTTTAGGTCCCTTAACAAAAATTGCTACTGCTTCATTAAAAAAAAAAGGGATAATTTAGAAAGATGCTTCCAGAGTTAAAAAGCTGTTTTGTTTCTTTGTCAGGATTCAATATAGAAGTGCTTTAAAAAGTAAAAGAAAAAATATGCTATATTAACTCTAATCACACTATAACTTTGGTGGTTATATCAAGATAATGAAAAGTGATTTTAAAGCAAATTTCATTATCAGACATAAAGATCAAGTCAAAATTACAGAAGAGTAAAAGGATGAATTCATCAGGGTGTATAATAATTCTTTTTTTTTTAAAGATTTTATTTATTTATTTGACAGAGAGAGATCACAAGTAGGCAGAGAGGCAGGCAGAGACAGAGAGAGGAGGAAGCAGGCTCCCTGCTGAGCAGAGAGCCCGATGCGGGACTCGATCCCAGGACCCAGAGATCATGACCTGAGCCTAAGGCAGCGGCCTAACCCACTGAGCCACCCAGGCGCCCCGGGAGTATAATAATTCTTGAATTTTAATACGTAACAACAGATTTGGGGATATATAGGGAAAAACTAAGAACAAAAATCATAACTTCTACCTTGGACGACAAATGGAAAATAATTTCAACACACTTATTTTAAGATTACATAGACAAATGGTCATCATATTGGTAAGATATGTAAGACTTGAACAAAATGATCAACTAACTAGATATGCTTGATATTACATTACAGTAACTGAACTAACTGAGGTCAGTCTTTGGTGAATCACAGAAACAGGTGGAGTTGTCAAACAAAGGAATCTTTGTTTACAACATACAAGGAGTTCACAGGGAATAAGTTCCAAAGCCTTGACTGTTTGAACAGGAGAGAGATTTTTATTTAGTATTTAAGATGAATACTCAGAAGGGAGAGTTTTATTATCCCGTGTATGGTTGGTCATAAGGTTGTGGATGCATGCACATCCACATATGTATTTGTGCAATATGTATTGCATGTTCACCTGAATGAAGCTTGTATTCCACCGAGGGCAGAAACTTCAACGTTAGAATAAAGCAGAGGTAACTGTTGGACAAGGGAAAGGGACTCTGCAGGCTTCAAGAGCAGATAGAAACTAGATGGGGTCTTGGGCTCATTTTCTGGGACAAGGAATGAAAGGCCTTGATTGTTTTTGAAATAGCACTAGGAGTTTTACCACTGATTTATTGTCTCAATAGCTTAGGCTATTTCCTGGTCTGGTGGTGACTGTTAGTTTTCCCATTGCCTTGTTCCCTCAAAATCCTTAGGAGTGAGGTTTTTGCATTTCTTTGTAAGAACCTCCCAGGAATTTTTGGAAGAAGTGTGCTGGGGCAAGTACACAGGTGGGGTATAGATCATTGAAAATAGCTGGGGACAAAAAATGACTTTTCTTATGTCAGGAAAACTATATCTCTTCTTTAATTTTCTAGGAACCTCTAACTCTTTCTGCTGATGTTACCAGCAGGCATCTGAGATATTACTGATTGTTCTCTTGAACCTAAGGAAAAGGAAATGTAGAAAGCAAAAGAAAAAACTTTAAAATCTATCCTGCAACTCATCAATTCACTGCAGCCACCTCTCTGTCTTTCCCTTTCTCTTTTTCTCTCTTTCTCTTTCTCTCTCACTTTCTCTCTCACATACGCACAACACACGCAAATCGACTTAAAGCAATTTTTAATTTTCCCTATTCCATTTTAATATACTTGAGGCATGATCATTTTCTTAGTAAATACAAGGAAAAAAAATCTAGGATTCCATCATTCTGTGTGATTAAAGTATTGAGGAATTTACTTCCAATAGCACTTATAAAAACATATTTTATTTAAGGAATATTATATAATCAGGTGCCTGCATTTTTCTTATTCTCTAACTAGTGTTATTTGGCAATTAATATTTTGTCAATCAATATTCCCCTATACCTGAATGTGTGGGCAGTGAGAGATGAGTTAGAGGCAAGGATGGTGAACACTCCCAACAACTGCAGACTACATATATCTTAAGCCATGATTTTCTTTGCAAAGGTCAACATTGATAATGTTCTAGTCATACCTTCGTGTACCAGGAAAGAAGTAGCATATTTCTTGAAAGACACAGCTATCAAAGCTCCATTGAGAATCCGTAAAGATGGAGAAGGGATTTGCAAATTAAATATCTGATAATGGACATGTACTCTGATTATTTAAAAATGAATAAAAATAAAAAACCTTACTAATAACCAAACAGAGTATCCAATTTTACATGTGAAGGAAATAATGGAAGAGACATGTCACCAAAAGTATATGGATGGCTTATAAGCACATGGCCAATTTCTCAACATTTAAACATTAAAGAAATAAAAATTAAAATCATAATGAGACATGCTTACATATCTATTAGAATGTCTAAAATTATAAAGGCTAATTGTACTTGGTCTGAGCTAGATTGAGAAGAAACAAAAAATCTAAACTGTTGTTGGCATATATCATGATACAACCACTTTGGAAAATAGTTTCAAAATTTTTTTAAATGCAAAATATGTTGCAGTTACACAAATAGCCATTTTATTCTAGGCATTTCACCAAGAGAAACAATCCCTATGTTCATACAAGGACTTGTATGTGAATTTCATAGCAGCTTTATTTTTAAGAATTGAAAACAGTGGAAATGTTCATCAATGTCCATCAATAGAGCAAAGACAATTGGAGATTCTCAAAGTAATGATGCCGAGAAAAGAAAATCCAGGCCATGAATAGTATATACTGTGTGATTCCATGACTACAAAAAATCTAGAAAATACAAATTTATATATAGTCACAGTCATCAAATATATGGTGTGATTTTAGTGCCTTCTTCTGTGCTCCCATAGCTTCCTACACTTGGATCTCCGAGCATTTCTTACACCATGTGAAAATATGAACTCTTTCTCTTTATTCTGTCTTACTAGAATAAGAATCCTTGAAATTTTATGGACATTTGAACTCTCAGTTATTAGCAAAAATTCTATCACACAGTAAGTTTCCAAATATAAAAGCCAGAGTTTTACAATGACTTCGAAGCTTTTACATGATCTAGCCACTCATTTAACCTCTGTGACCTCTTTCCCTGCTACTCTTCAGTCACTCACAGTGGCCTCCTTGCTATTCCTCAGATATGCCAGGCATGATCCAACCTTATGGCCTTCAAGATAGCCAATTCCTTTGTCTGGAGTGACCTTATTGCTGATAGTTCTGCGCAAATTCATCACCTTTCCATACATTTGTTCAATTGTCAGCTTCATTGTAACTACCCTGATCTTTCTATTAAAAGATTTAACTCCCCATCCCCTGCCTAGCAACCTTGATTTTTCTCACCCTGATCGAATTTTTCTTTTTCCCCATTGTACTCTTCCTTTTTGAATGCACTATGCCATTTTTATTAAGGTTTATAGCTTTGAATTGTCTCACCCATTAAAATAAAAGTTCTACAAAGCCAAGTATTTCATTTACCAGTGTAGTCTGAAGTAATATCTGCCATATAATAGTTCAGTAGACAACTGGTAAATTTCAAAATAAATCAATGTTGAGAGTATACTGAATTTCATAAGTCATTTCAATATTTTTTTCCAAAAAATAAACTACATAAAACATACTTTAAATTTACTTTCAAAATATTTTATAGCATATAATGGACAATATACATAAGCCTAAAGAAACAATCCTATAATTAACCATTTCATACCTACTTAAAAACTGCATAATACCACACTCTTAGATCCTCTTTGAATGCTCTAAAATAACCCTTCAAAGGAAATACATTTTTAAAACTCACAGATATTTTGGCAAATAATTTAATAAAATAAAAGTTTCATTCATCTATGTAGATCAAAATAAATATTTTTAATAAGCATGAAATTATAACTCTGAAGTGTGCTAAAATGAAACCACCTGCTAAGGGTGAGAGAACAAAAATAAACATCCTTTTTCCAAATAAGAGGAATTTATTACCTTTGAATCAAAGCATGTGGATTTGTTTTAACTGGCAATAAAGCAATATGGAGACACAAACCATAGAAAGTCATATTTTAGATTTCTAAAAGACTTCTAAGTGAAGAGTATACATTTTTTAATTGCTACATAATGCTACATAATGACAAGATGACAGGTTGTGACAAATAGCATTTTAAAAGCTCTACTCATAATGGAACGAAAGATGTCATTTCCCTATAATTTTATATATGTCTTTAATTTACTATATCTGGATCAACATATTACCAAACAGATGTTCATCAAAGACTAAATCATTTTTAATGGAACATAATAATTTGAACCTACATCTATTAATCATTTTTTTCGATCTAACATTTATAGTCTCGCTAAACATTTTATCAGTTGTTGACAAAATTCAAAATAAATAGGATAAAAAGTCGTGTTTGGAAAAGTAGATTTTTTTTCAAATTTGCATTTAAATGAAAATATTTGCTGATATTTTTAAAACTTTATAAGTAATTTATATATATATCTGACCTATCAGATGATATAAAATTTTTGGAGAAAATATGACATATTTTTTGATCTTGGTTGAAGGTATTAATAAAGAGCAACTGTTTGTATTATTTGTATTGTGATATCTTAGTTAATAAACATGGATAACTGGTATAAAATATGTTTTTTTAAAAATTTTATTTATTTACTTGACAGAGATCATAGGAAGGCAGAGAGGCAGCCAGAGAGAGAGGAATGGAAGCATGCTCCCAGCTGAGAAGAGAGCCCACTGTAGGACTCAATCCCAGGAACCTGGAATCATGACCTGAGCCGAAGGAAGAGATTTTAACCCACTGAGCCACCCAGGTGCCCTAAAATATGTTTTTTTTTTAATATAGAAGTATAGTTCTTGCCAAAATATGGAACTAGCTGGAACTGAATGCCTCCTTCAAAGTCAGCTCTGGAGAAATTATGCCAGTGTAATATGGAACTATTTCAGATATTAACCAAAAAGAAAGAAATGATGATAAATTCCTTAAAAGACTCAAAGTTGCCCTTGACTGGTATGTTTCAAGCTCTATTCCTGGTTTGAAGACAGGTTTTAACAGGCCTGTCACTGTAGAAATCCACTAGATGTTTAGAGGCTATCAGAACTTTACAAAAACCTTGAAGGGGTAAAGACTTGAAAATTCTTTAGAGAGATTAGCTCCCTAAGGCATTATTCCTCCACACATTTTCCTCCAATCAATTAAGACTGATGGATGAGGGGCACCTGAGTGGCTCTCTCATCACGTGGGTGGTGGGTTAAGCCTCTGCCTTCATCTCAAGTCATGGTCTCTGGGTCCTGGGATCCAGCCCCACATCGGGCTCTGCTCAAAAAGAAGCCTGCTTCCCTCCCTGCTTGCCTGCCTCTCTGCTTACTTGTGATCTCTCTCTCTCGCTCTCTTTCTCTCTCTCTGTGTCCAATAAATAAATAAAATCTTTAAAAAAAAGCTGATGGATGATAAATTATGAAAACTGCTCCCTCCAAATGATGCTTCTTCATAAGGATTTAAGAATTTAAAATTGTAAGAATTTAAAATTGAAACTTGATCATAGGATTTATCTTATAGAATAAAATCAAGTGAAGGCAGTTATTATTAGTTCTGAAGTATTGGTGATTCTGAATTCTTGGCCTCATTAGTAAATTTATTTTTAAATTCTCCCATGGAGTGGTGATTGGCCTTCAGTCTTTCATTGATATACATCATTGGGTCAAATGAGATGTGTGTGCCCAGAACTATATATAATCTTTTTTGTATTTCACTGGAGATGGCATTTCTGAGTTTTGTTCAATTGAATTTGGACAGATGTTTTAATAGTCACTTCTAGAGTTGGCCCTGGAGAATATCTTCCTTTTTTTCTCTTCCCGATTCTCTGAAAAACCCTGACTAATTCACATTATCACAGTAATATCACATTTCAAGTTTTTCCAAACACTAAAGCTGCAAAATAGAAGGAAGCTACTCAGAATGGAATACTATTATGAATGATTGAGAAAGAAAACATTATTATAATTAAGCTACCAGGTTTCAATGTATTTTATTGTTGCTTAGAAAATCCTAGCATATCCAGACTTTACAGAGATTTGATGATCCTAAGAAGAGCTGAACTCATGGACCAAAATAACTATGCACATAAAAAGTACAATTACTTACCTAAAAAATATGATGTGGTTAACTTTATATGCCAATCCAAGTGTTATTGGAACAGGAATTAAAAAAATAACTTAGGGGCGCCTAGGTGGCACAGTGGATTAAGCCACTGCCTTCAGCTCAGGTCATAATCTCAGGGTCCTGGGATCAAGTCCTGCATCAGGCTCTCTGCTCAGCAGGGAGTCTGCTTCCCTCTCTCTCTCTCTGCCTGCCCTCTGTCTACTTGTGATCTCTCTCTGTCAAATAAATAAATAAATAAAATCTTAAAAAAAAAAAAAGAATGACTGTACTTTTAAAAAATAGCTTAAAAGGAGTGCCTGGGTGGCTCAGTGGGATAAGCCGCTGCCTTCCGTTCAGGTCATGATCTCAGGGTCCTGGGATCAAGCCCCACATCGGGCTTTCTGCTCAGCAGGTAGCCTGCTTCTCTTCCTCTCTCTCTGCCCACCTCTCTGCCTACTTGTGATCTCTCACTGTCAAATAAATAAATAAAATATTTTTAAAAATAGCTTAAAAGTATATGATAAAATAATGATATACATATACAAGGAAAAGAAAGATACTATACTGTGAATATAAATTAAGTGAAAATTGTTGAAATAAAGAATACAATAAATGGAGACTAAGATGAATATAGCTGTAAAATGAATAAATGAGTTGGGAAAAACAAACAAATTAATGACTTCTGCCCAAATACAGCAGAAGAGAAAAAAAAATAAAGAAAATATTTAAATAAGTACTGAGATAAATTTTGGAGAATTAAAGAAAGATAAAAGATACCAGACTTAAAATGATGCCAAACATGAGATATCAGAAACAAAACAAAACAAAAACTACACACACTAAAAACCACTCGTATACATTATGGTGAGTTTTAAGAATATCAAAAACAGAGAAGAGCATAAATGATGCCCAAGAGAAGAACAGATCACCTAAAATGTACAAGAATAATACTGACAGCACAATTCTCAATAGTAATAGCACATAAAGAGACAGCTGGGAGTTTTTATAGATGGAAAAGATATTTGAAACTAGGTATTATACATCAATCCAAATTATTGATTAAATTTGAGAGCACAGTAAAAATACAATGAAGCATGTTAGGTCTTAGAACATTTATCACACAGAGACACACATTTTGGAAAACTTCCTTGGAAGACAGCTCAATTGAGATCGAGAAAACAGAATTATGTACTCAAAGGCACATTTTGAAGGAAGGATTGAATATAGTCTGCACTGCAAATATTCTTTAATCGTATGTTCTGAATTTCCTAAATTTAAGAAGTATTTGTTCAAATATTTATCTTTAAATAAATCCTAGGAGACTTTTTCTTGGATTCTGGAAAATCAGTCCATTTGGATACAAATCTTTTTGTCACTGATGGAAATTTTGATAGCCCTTAACTGTGGAATGCCTAATGTATTGTTACAGCAATTGTGATTTGCCAATACATGGGTGATGTGTGTGTGTTGTGTGTGTTTATTTTTATTTTTGATGGTTTAACTCTTCTATGAGATTTTTAAGTAGACATGATTTTAATAAATTATGATTTGTGGAAATTTATCTGAGGTCATATATAATAAAATGAAATTTGTGTGAACTAAAGAAGTGCATCTCCATTTTTTTTGTTTTAAGAGTAGACTGGTCTTTAAAAATTGTCCAAAGAAGTACATTATATTCATTATTAAATTTGATAATATACAATAAAGTATTTATGGTCATACTGGACCATATCAAATTCTACTATTAATTCATATTCATAATTACCATAAGAGGAAAAAGGGATATTTTTCAAAATAATAAAAAATTAGCGTATTTTACAGAATATGATATAGTGTTATTCACTGAACTGAGGGAACAAATGTCAAAGTCTAACACAGTTTACAGAATGTTTTAACATAAATTGAAATTTAAATCTGACCAAATTTCACAGTTTTAAGTAAAATGATAGCACTTTATATCCTTGAAAAGTGGTAAGTGACCCAAAACATGGCTTAGAAAAACAAATTTAACACTACACTAGTCAGAGATGGTTAAGTTATGGTACAACTTGCCATTGTGTATCATCAAATGGTATATTTTTTTCTTTTGGGCTTGTCATTATATTTTATTTCAGCCATTCTGGTAAGTGTGTAGTGATATCTCAGTGTCATTTTAATTGCATTTCCTTGATGTCTAATTATGTCAAAATATATTACTTTGATGTTTAATGCTCTGAACTTTCTCAGTTCAAGACCATGAAGCCACTTAGGAAAAATACAGTTGCAGAGGCACTCATAGACCAACTCTTATTTCGAAATAAGAAGAAACATTACTACCCATTCCAACAAAAAATAGATTTGTTATGCAGCAGGGATTTTATAAATTACCTGACACAACTTATATAGTAAGATGAAATGGGACAGGCGGCTTCTTGCAGCTATATACAACATCATTTTAATTTCAATTTTCAGTATAATTTTTCCAAGGTATACACAGAATATATATTTAATGTAAATTGTGAACATTTTAAACTCTGTATATGGAAATTAGTCAATTTTAAGTTTATAACAATCAAAATTAACGGAAGTTTATTTTAAATTAGTTAGCTTTCTCTGCATTGCAAGACAGAATAATCAAGAATTGGTAAGAAAAAAGTAATCTCTGTAAAATTACCGGGGGTGCATTATAAAGTGTTCGGTAACCGATCAAACTCACAATTTGGATTGAATGGCAAGTGATTTTTAAAATCTGGAACTCATTGTCAATTTTTTTTTCTTCATTGTGTCTTAATAAATTACTGTGTTCATTTGCATGGAAGTGAAGAAAAATGCATGACATTTCATCTCAACACTAACACCTTTAACTGGCAACTCTGAATGTACTTTACAGCAGTGTAACAAAGTAAAGATCAATGATGTTTCATGAAATATCTGTTATAATTCTCAAGGAGATAGGGAGTTTGTGCAAAAATGCAAATCACTTTGCGACTAAACACATTGTTTATTTCAGCTAATTTTAAGAAAATATGCTGAGAATCTCTCAAAAAAGGAAGCAATGATTTAGGTTTGCCTTCAAAATCCTTATCTAATCCTGAACCAACAGCACATAGTTCAAAGAGCAACTAATTTGAGTAGCTCCAATTTACACATTTCCTAACAATGCTTAATTTAGTGGAATTTCTGTCCAATTATGGTAATTTGATGTAATGAAAGACAAAAGTTCAAAAAGATCATCCTTAATTTATATAGATGCCAAACTCTGCATTTTCTGAATGATGCCCAGGAACGTATTTTCAAAAACAAACAAACAATGCCAGAACCACTATTAGGTCATCTCTAGGCAGAAAGTGACTCAGAGCTTACATTACTCTCTCCCTGAAAGTATACTGTAGGCACTGAAACTACTACCCTGAGTCTGTGCTATCAAATTCCTTAAGTTAGAAAGTTTTAAAACCCGTCTGTGTGGGAGTATTTCATTTACAGATAGAGATTTGGTTGTTTATACATTTTCATACTTGATTTTTAGGGTGTAATAACTATGTTTTAAAATTCATGGTGGTTTTGAATACTGTTGGATAATTGAGCTAAAATGGTATATCCATTCCTCCTAGGAAACAGAAATTATAGAAAGGTAGTGCTTTTCAAATCTGACATCTTTGAGTCATTGTAGTTTCATATAAATGCAATAGGAAAAGTGTCATTCATGTTTATGATATTTTCTATAAATAAATTAGAATGTACTGGAGGCCTGATATAAAGTGGGATGCCTAAACTTCAGTAAGATCTTGTTTTCAATTCAAAATAAATTTTATTTTTTATTTTTTTATAATGTCCCTCAATTTCAGATAAGCACCCCCATAATGTCCACTCCGGTTTTTTTAAGATTTTATTTATTTTATTTGACAGATAGAGATCACAAGTAGGCAGAGAGGCAGGCAGAGAGAGAGGGAAGAGGAAGCAGGCTCCCTGCTAGGCAGAGAGCCCGATGCGGGGCTCGATCCCAGGACCCTGGGATCATGACCTGAGCCAAAGGCAGAGGCTTTAACCCACTGAGCCACCCAGGCGCCCCAAAAATAAATTTTAAATTGAATTATGCACCTCTAAGTTCAGAGACAATAAACATCAACCAACACAATTAATAAGTTCTATTTCTTGAAATTTCGGGAACATTGATAGTCTCATCTCCTGGAAGAACAACAGCTAAAATTTTTGGTCATGGATTCTTGCTAAAATATCACTTTCCCAAAGAAAATTAATGTTGTGAATTTTTATTGATTGTTATTGATCATGAAGAATATAACAACCACGATAAAAAGAGTAGGAAAAACATGATATCTCATCTGTAAGGGCATGTGGAAAGTAGGAAATGCTAATAAAAATAACTACCATTATTTCCTAAGTTAACATAATATAACAGAACAAAAATATTTCAAAACAATGTTTTCTTTTTTTAAGATTTTATTTATTTATTTGACAGAGAGAGATCACAAGTAGGCAGAGAGGCAGGCAGAAAGAGAGGAGGAAGCAGGCACCCTGCTGAGCAGAGAGCCCAATGTGGGACTCGATCCCAGGACTCTGAGATTATGACCTGAGCCAAAGGCAGCGGCTTAACCCACTGAGCCACCCAGGCGCCCCCATAACAATATTTTCTAGGCTCATTCTGATAACTCTTTTCTACATTCAAATTTAAAGGTTGAGGCATGTGATATATATTACACAAAAAACATCCCAAGGAATTCGTTAAAAAAAAACTTTAATAAAGAACAAATCCAAAGGAATTTCTTTTCTAATTTAATTAACAAATTATGAATTGACTTACCTATTTCATCACAGTGTATCAGGCACCAATAATATTTTTTAATCGTCACACCTGATGCAATAGTTATCATCTTTCAGACATACTGATCACGAACAAGCAAATAAACAAGAGCACCGTAGCTTAAGATCTACCTGCATAAATATAGGCTACTTCAGACAATCTCTTCACCACAACATAGAAATGAATAGAAATCATACATGCTCTGTATGGACATACAGATGAGATAGAAGGGGATGGATGTTAATATATGCAGAATCTTTATTAATTACATTGTAAACCATAATATGGAAAAACAGAATACAATTTTAGAAATACCCAGGTCACCATCATTGTTTTATTTTTATATGTGTAGATAAGGAGTTTAATAAACAATCCATGACTATTCAACTCTTTATATTTTGAAAATTTTAGTAAAAGTAACAAACCTACCACCTAGAAAATTATACTTATCTGCAACATACAGCTTTGCCAGCATGGTAGAGGAAAAGCAAAACAAAATAAGTAAGAAAAGTTTAACATTTCACAAGAGATTTGCTTTTATTTTTTATTTATTATTTTTTATTTTTCATTAATTATTTACTTCTATTTTCTACTTTATTTTAATGAAAATGTCATGACCATAACATAAGAGCAGAATTAAACCAACATGAGAAATTATTTTTTCATAAGTTAAAATAAACTAGCTTGGTGATTAATTCAAAATTATATTACAAATTTCAGTGTTCTTGAAGTAAGTATCACTGCATAAACAAATGAGTCAGGAGTCATAAACTAATGATGATTCTAAATGTTATTTAGAGAGACATTCTTTACTTAATATATTTCAAATATTCTACACAAGGCAAAGTGGATCCAAGTAATCTGTAGGCAAAATAAGATTTTAGAGAAGTATATATTTCCAACAGTATTTATAAAATATTACCTTTATGTAAGGCATCATCCTGGACTTTGTGGAAAACACACAAAGGAGTAAGAAGTGGCCCTTCAAGAAACATATACAATATCAAGGTTTAACATGAAGCAGCATGTCTTCTCTAAGTAAAAAAAAAAAAAAAAAAAACATTGTACCAACTGACTTTACTGAAACTTTATATTTATTGCTCTCATTTTAGGTCATAGTGTCCTTCTGCATGCAGGCTGCTATAACGGACATGATATAGACTTAATAGCTTATAAAGAACAGGAATTTATTTCTCACAGTTCTAGAACGGAGAAGTTCAAGATTAAGGAATGGGCAGATCCAGGGAGAGCCCACTTCCTCATAGATGGCTATCTTCTCACTGTAAACGTACATGATGAATGAATCAAGAGAACTCTCTGGGGTCTCCTTTAAAAGGACTGTAATCCCACTTATGACCTAATCACCTCCCAAAGGCCCCTAAGTTTTAATACTATCACTTCCAGAGTTAGATTCCATAATATGATTTTGGGAGACATAAACATTCACACCATAGTATATATAAACAAAAAAAGACACAAAAACAACAAACAAAAAAATTATTTTAACTACCTATTATTTTCAACTACATAAACTTTTAATTTGTTTCTATATAATATTAAATAACTCATTTGAGTGATTCACTTATATCCAATGCATCTGAGTGCAATTAAATTTGCTTACCCAGCATATCCAGAAGCATATTTCTTCAGACTATCCCATTCCCCACCTTACAGGATTTACCACAATTAGAAGACATGGGATAGAGGATAGATAGATAGATGTATACATAAACACACTTGTACATACACATATGCATATTTTTTCCTGTTAATGATACTCATGCAAATAAAATTTAAGCTCAAGAAACCTGTCTTGTGTGTTACTTAATATCCAGTTTTTAGTCAACATCCAAAAACAAATAATCCAATAAAACCATGGATAGAAGACATGAACAAGTGTTTCCCCAAAGCACACATTCAAATGTTCAGTAGATACATGAAAAGATGTCCATCATCATGTATCATCAGGAAATTGCAAAGCAAAACTAGAAAGAGATACCACCTCACACCTGTCAGAATGGCTAAAATCAACACTACAAGAAACAAAAGGTGTTGGAGAGGATGTGAAAAAGTAACACTTGTGGGGGCTGCCTGGGTGGCTCAGTGGGTTAAGCCTCTGCCTTCAGCTCAGGTCATGATCTCAGGGTCCTGGGATCAAGTCCCACATCGGGCTCTCTGCCAGGCATGGAGCCTGCTCCCTCCTCTCTCTCTCTCTACTTGTGATCTCTCTCTGTCAAATGAATAAAATCTTAAAAAAAAAAGTAACAATTGTGAACTGTTGGTGGTGATGCAAACTGATACAGCCATATTTGAAAACAGTATGGAATTTCCATAAAATTTAAAAATAGAAGTCCTTTGTGATCCAACAATCCTGTTGGTGTGTATTTACCCAATGAATATAAGAAAATTATTCAAAGGGATTCTAGCACCCCTATGTTTATAGCAGCATTATTTATAAAGCTAAGATATGGAAAGCGCCCAAGTATCCATCAATTGATGAATAAATAAAGAATAAGTGGTATGTATATACAATGGAATATTATTCTGCCATAAAAAAGACTGAAATCTTGCCATTTGCAATAACATGGTTGGAACTAGACAGTATAATGCTAAAAGTGAAATAAGTCAGTCAGAGAAAGACAAATACCTTTACTCATATATGGAATAAAAGAAACAAAACAAACAAGCAAAGGGGAAATAATAAGACATAGAAAGAGAAACAAAGCAAGAAACAGACATTTCATTACAGAGAACAAACTGATGGTTACTTGACGGGATCTGAAAGGAGTGATGGATTAAATAAGTGATGGGGGTTAATTAGAGCACTTGTCATGATGAGCACTGAGTGCTATATGTTATATTGTACACATGAAACTAATACAACCATATATGTTAACTAACTGGATTTCAAATGAACATTTTTTAAAATCCCAGTTTTTAGCTCACATTCTGGCTTACAAAAGGGATTTAGTCAGGAATTTGGAGATTAGTTAATGAACAAAAAAGGGGTGAACAGGCAGTTGTTAGATAAAATTACTATCCTTTCTGGCATTATCTTATACCTTTTATCTAGAAGTATTTTTAGCACTTTAGACTCTTCCTATTTTATTTTGAGTCATTAAACAAAAATTTCCTCAAAGGACCTTAGACTCCATCCAATTTGAGCAACAGTGTGAGAGAGGAAATGGTGTCAGGAGGAAAAAAAAAAAAAGATAAATCTACTTTTGTTTACTAGTGAATGCATAGTTCTTCCACAGAAGAAGCTCTAAATGGAAAGGGCTCCAGCTTTATATGTGTTCAGTCATATGTTCAGAAGTAGGTAACACTATCAAAAAATATAAAGCATCTGAGATTATTTTCCCTTATTTGAAAGCTGGTGTATGAGTCTGCCGTAGTTTCTTGGGTGTTGATAGAAGACGCAGACTCATGGTTCAGAAATAATATAGTTTATTATTCACAGCAATAGAGGTAGCCAGAATATTAACAGTATTTGTGTGTGTGTGTGTATTTGTGTGTGTGTGTGTGTGTGTGTGTGTGTGTGTAGGGGTGGGAGTTATATATCAGTTCTGAGCCTCAGTTCCCACAAGAAGAATCAAAACAGAGGCAGATAATATTTGCAAACACAACAGGTTAAGTTAAAAAAAAAGATACTATTTCTGTCTTCCAAGTCTATTCAATACAACCATCTTCAAAGGATGGCCTAGAACAAATAATAAATGCAGAAATGTAAGCAACCAATTGAAAAGTGTCTCCCAAGAAACACACTTTGAGAGTCTTCATTTGACAAAAATACTATAGGATATTACATGGATCAGGTGCATTGAATACTGGAAGGTTAAAATTACAAGGGACCAAATATTTTTAAGCAGTTCTGGCATCCAGTAGAGTTCAAATAGGTTTTATAAGATTGAGGAAAGAAGCCATCAAAACCTGGGCCCAGGGGCCCCTGGGTAGCTCAGTGGGTTAAGCCTCTGCCTTCGGCTCAGGCCATGATCTCAGGATCCTGGGATCAAGCTCTGCATCAGGCTCACTGTTCAGCAGGGAGCCTGCTTCCCCTCCCCCCCTGCCTCTTTGCCTACTTGTGGTCTCTGCCTGTCAAATAAATAAATAAAATCTTAAAACAAAACAAAACAAAAATCCTGGGCCCAATTTTCCCAAAAGTATGATTCTGATTCTAGTCTCTATGATGTTATCCCTTGAAGACAATGCCTCTAATTGAGTTGAATTAGTTTACTAAAGAGCATACCCCCATTTGTTGTAGGAGATGAACAATATGCAAGAGGCAAAATGCCACTTGGAAGCCACCTGGTCTTCAGTGGAATATAGAATCAGTTCCTTTGGGATGAATTTGTTCCACATTTGACTTCCCACTTAAGGGAAAATAAGAGTGCCTTCTAATAGATTTTAAATAGGAAATGACAACGGAAGCTTATACAAGATTATAAAATGGGAAATTTCATTTAGATAAGCAATCATTTCAAAGTCATCTTCTTAATATTACAGACTCTTCACATAATCATAATTTTATTTTGGTATTATATGGTAATTTCAAATATAGTAAATATAAAGAATTTACCTCTGTAATTATAGTGAGTCTGGTCGTAGTTTAATGGCAACAAATCTTCAATTTAGAAGTATGGTCTACCAATTATTAATACATTTGGAAATGGTGTGTCATCTTCACTCCACTTGTCTCACTAAAACAGTGAGCCAAAAAAAGTAGGTCCAAGCTGTTTACTATGGTCAAAATGGGTTGCTTTTGCACTTGGTAAAGAAGCAGTCATATTTTGGAAGAAGAAACTGAGGCTATTAATATTTTCAACTTATTTTCAGAAAAGGAAAGAAAGGATAATCTAAGCTAAAGCCAAAATCTTACACAAGGTGGCAGGAGAATGATCTTTTCCCAGATAAAGGGTTTTTCATCTTAGCCATGTTAGGAGGAAGAAGAGATGAGACATTGTGGACTTGACTAACGTTTGTACACTGTTCAAAAAGTTTTCAAAATAATGTGTATTATTTTTCTTCTTTTAGTTGAGACAAAAACAAACAAACAAACAAAAAACACTAATGAGCTTACTCTTAAAAGGAGGTAAACAAGAAACTAGCAAAGATTGAGTGTTAGGTATTGTCCCCCTCCTTTTCTTTTTAATTATGTTATGTTAGTTACCATACAATACATCATTAGTTTTTGAAGTAGTGTTCCATGATTCATTGTTTGTGTAAAACACCCAATGCCCCATGCAATATGTGCACTCCTTAATACCCATCACCAGTCTCACCCATCCCCACATCCTTCTCATCTTTAAAACCCTCAGTTTGTTTCTTGGAGTCCATAGTTTTTCATGTTTCATTTCCCCTTCCAATCCCCCCACTTCATTTTTCCTTTCCTTCTCCTAATGTCCTCCATGCTATTCCTTAGGTTCCACAAATAAGTGAAACCATATGATGATTGACTTTCACTGCTTGACTTATTTCACTTAACATAATCTCCTACATTCCCATCCATGTTGATGCAAAAGTTGGGTATTCATCCTTTCTGATGGCTGAGTGATATTCCATTGTATCCATAGATCACATCTTCTTTATCCGTTTGTCTGTTGAAGGGGATCTTGGCTCTTTCAACAGAATGGCTATAGTGGACATTGCTGCTATGAACACTGGGGTGCATATGGCCCTTCTTTCCAGTAAAATAGAGCTAGCCTATGACCCAGCGATTGCACTACTGAGTATTGACCTCAAAGATACAGATGCAGTGAAAAGAATTAGGTATTGTTAAAGCACAAATGCAGGGGATAGAAGTTATGGTACAGAAGAGGGAAGGGCAACCATATGGCAGAGTAGAATAAAGTAGCTCAGGAAGAAATTAGTCATATCCAGATATTGTAAGGCATGTGGGGTTGGCAGGGAGAGCATGAGAAATCATGAGAGAAGAGAGAGAAAATGGACCAGGCAGGAGAGGTTTATAACATTTTAACATCTAAGGTAAGCATATGCAAAGCAGAATAGGGAAAGAAATAAAAGTTTTTATAAGACTCAATACATAAGGAATAACGTGGAGGACACTGGGAGATGGAGAGAAGTGTGCTGGAGGAAATCAGAGGGAGAGACAAACCATGAGAGACTGTGGACTCTGAGAAACAAACTGAGGGTTTTGAAGAGGAGGGTGGCAGGTGGTTGGGTGAGCCCAGTGGTGGGTATTAAGGAGGGAATTTATTACATGAAGCACTGGGTGTGGTGCATAAACAATGAATTTTGGATCCCTGAAAATAAACTAAAAGAAAAAAAAGACTGACTACAGACATGGAACTCAGTGTAACACAGATATGGAACTCACTGTAATACCAGCCACTTCCCACCGACACACACAGACTATGATAATAATAAATAATAATGCAATTAAGAAAATTTCCTGCCAAATAATTTTTCCTCTTTTTTATTTTTATGATTATTATTTTTATTTTATTTTTAAAGTTTTTATTTAAATTCCAGTTAGTTAAAATAAGGTTAATATTAGTTTCAGGTGTACAATATAGTGATCAACACTGCCATACAATGGCTTAAATAAAAAAATGAAAAAATTTTTTTTAAAGATTTTATTTTTAAATAAAACCTCTACACCCAAGGTGGATTTCAAACGTACAACCCCACGATCAAGATTTATATATTTTACTGACTGTTCCAGCCAGGCACCCCAACAAATAAAAATTTTATAAAATTGTTGAGTTTGTGGGAGTCTCATTTGCTTAGTCAGTTAAGTGTCTGCCTTTGGTTCAGATCAGGATCTCAAGAGTCCTGGGATCGAGCCCCATATTGCTCATGCTCTCTCTCTCTTTCTCTCTGGCTTTTGCTCTTAAATAAATAAATAAAATATTTTTTAAAAAATTGTTGAATTTGTTTAACTAGTTTTAAACTAGTAGACAGAGATGAAGATAAAGTATGATGTCATGGCACGGAATAATACAACTTACACTTTTTAAAAAAAAATGTGCAATGCAAGTTACCTCACTTCTTTTATCACCACACTGGGACTTTCCCTACTGAGTTGTTGTAATGTAAGGACCTATTTTATATTTTTATATTTTAGCAAGAGGCTTTCATTGAGGTTAACCCTTAAACTGTCCTTGCTCCCCTTCCCCCAGGGGATTCACTTAAAAACAAGTCCTGGAAATCAGCTCCAGGTAACAAAGCCCATATACAAGGGTGGGTCAGGCCAGGTGGAGACAACAATGAGCGGAGGGGGGGGGCGGTGTTTGCATATTGTCTCCCTAGATACTAATGAGTATGCCCCACTCCTCTGCTCTTTGGGAACCTTTTTGGCACTAATCCTAATCAAGGTGTAATAGGCTGGGTCAAATGTCTATACTAGGGTAAATTGAACCTCAATTGGTCACCTAGCCTCACTGTGGAGTTTCCTGTGTGTGTTAAAATCTCATTGGTCACCTGTGCGTGGCCAGGCCTGACTGCATGGCCTTTGCCCTTAAAAGCTAGACTGTGGAACAGCAAAGGGTTGCCTTCTCTCATAAGAGGTGTGGCCCCAAACGTTCGGTTAGATTCTTGATGCTTCGCATGAAATAAAGCTTTGCTTGACCTTTGCTTTACATCAGTCTCGCTCCTTTAATCATAGACCCATTATTGGGGCATAACAGTATTAATCTTATAGTTATAAGTCCACAATGCATCCATCATCCATTCTACCCCTTAACATTCCCCTTTGGACAGACCCATGATCTAGAACAAGCCTTATTTTATAGTGCCTTGTAGGTGATTTTGGCTGCTGCCTAAATTGCCTACTTTCCTCTCACCATTACCACGGAAATTGGGTCCACTGAAACAAAGGGGTAGTGTAAGAAATTAACACTTCCATAAATCTCTTTAAATAATAAAGTATAAGATAGTGATACCTTTTTTTCTGCCACATAACCAATTCTTGCAAGAATAAGGTCATATAAAAGAATTTACAACACATGCTAGCATTATCCTACTGGACCCAGATCATTTGTATGTTTCTCTGTCTCTGAGAAATGTAGTTATTTACATGACTGAAACCTGAAAATTGTTTGATATGACCACTAATATCACCTTCTTTTTTTAAAGCCTGTTTAAGGCTTCTGTAATACATAGGTTTTTTAAAAACTTATTAAGCATATTGTATATATCAAACACTTTAAAAATCTCTGCTTTAAAAAAAAAAAACTCTACCTCAATGGAACTTTGAGTCTGAAAAAGATACAGGCAATATACAAGGCAACAGATAGAATAATTACATATTTGATTATATACTCTGAGGATGTCACATTAAATTGATATGAAAACGATCAGAAGGATCTGGATTTCTTGTCAAAATTTTTTGCCTTACAAAGAAATTGATATTTAGGGAAAGTTGTTACTGAAAGAGGTCCTGTGTCAACCAAAAATGTTAAATCATGATCTCGCTAAATTTTCCAGTTGTGATCATTGCTTTGTTTAGCTGTCTTCTATTAAGACTGAATTTAGTAATTCAGTCTCAGATTTCAGTAAGTCTTTTTTTAAAAGATTTTATTTATTTATTAGAGAGAGAGAGGGAGGGGCAGAGGGAGAGGAAGAACCAGACTCCTTGCTGAGCAGGCAGCTGATGCAGGACTGGATCCTAGTACCCTGGCATCATGACCTAAGCTGAAGGAAGACACTTAACCAACTGAGCCACCCAGGCACTCTAGACTGTAAACTTCTTAAAGGTAAAAAAGTTTATTCTTCTAGTAGTTCCACAGACATTTCTAACATCCATAAGAAAGCATGTACTGATGTAAAATGCCAGCAAATCAAATTATTTAAAAAAGAAAGAAAGAAAGAAAAGATATATCTGGATAAAGAGAAAAACAGAAAATCTAATAATACATTGAATTATTAGAGCAAAGAGTGGAGGAAGAGAAAATAAATATGAAATAGAGATTTCCACTAAAAGAAAAAAATTGAATAAGGCAGGAGATTTAGAAAATTATTATGACAGACTTGAGAAAAAAATAAAATAGGAATTTTTAGAAAATAGCAATAAATGAAAAGGTAAATTGTTCCTACCTTTATAATATTAGCTGTTTGATGATGTTGTTGTTACTAATTTACCTATTTAAGCTAATAAACAAAGAAAGGTTTCATTTAGGAATAAGGTTTCTATGTATATATATATATATTTTTTTCCATTTAGGGATAAGGTATATATATATATATATTTTAATTTTAATTGTTAGAAAATGTGTCACAGAAAGTGTTTAAACTTTAAGATACAGATGCAACATGTAATGAACTGCATTGTTTGAACGTCTAATTTGTAAATGCTGTTAGAGGAAACTTGGTGGAAATGTTCCTATGTGCTTGTGTTTCTGGAACTAAGTATATTTATTAATAAGGAATAGTTTAAAATTATGAAATGACCAGGAGTGGACAATTTTCCTAATCCTATCAGCTCTTTGCAGCTCTTTTATTAGCCTCCTTCAGGAATATCAGCTTTTTTATCTAATTAAATTTTATATTAATGTGCTTTTGACTTTTGGCCTTTCTCTTCCTTCTGTTCTTTTTTTCCCCCTAAATTACATGTTTCTGTTTAACAGCTACTATCAATTCTTTGATATGAATTCTCAACATCAATTTACTAACTCCAGAGATGAAGGAGCATCAATATTTAGAAGCGAAGAATACAAAGCCTTGGGCATCTGGATGGCTCAGTCACTTAAGCATCTGCCTTCGACTCAGGTGGTGATCCCAGGGTCGTGGGATGGAACCCCAGGTTGAACTTTCTGCTCAGCTGGGAGCCTACTTCTCCCTCTCCTTTTGCCTGCAGCTCCCTTTGTTTGCGTTCTCCCTCTCTTTGTCAACTAAATAAAATATAATAAAATAATGTAAATAATACATTTATTTATTTATTAAAATGCAATTATTACACAATACATAATGTATTGCATAATTATAATAATGGTTAAATAATTTATTAAATATTTATATTAAATATATCAATTTAATTAAATAAATATTTTTAGAATTTAAAATATTTCAAATTTAGATTATTAAATATTAAATCATTAATTTAATAAATAAATATCTAAACATAATTAAATAAAATAATTTATTTATTAAAATGAATAAAATAATGTTGTCATTATCTCAGCATGTATTTTTAAATAGTCTAAAAAAAAATCTAATAAAGTCTAAATACATTGAGTTCAGATATTTATACAAGTTAACCCAGACACTCAACCCACAGTTTCAAAACTTTTGTTTTTATCTACTACTCAAAATACGATTTTAATGTATTTATTTGTAACTTTGACATAGCAAGGAAACTTGGAGGAAAAGGAGACATTTGCTTTTAATATTTGAAAATTATTTTGTTGATTTAAAAAAATAAAAACCTTAACACGTGAGCATTTCTTCTTAAATAACACTGTGAAGTTTCTGAGTCGCATTCTATTAAAAGTGCTGATAAAATGGCCTCAGTTACTCATTTAAATTATCAGCTGAATGGGTAACAAATGAAGTAGAGAGCTTTTTAATTATTTATGAATGTATTGCTTGTGGATGGAGTGCCACATAGAGTTACCTCTCTTTTTGGCTTTGTTTTGTGAGCAGCAGTGGAATCTATGAATGAGATTAAACATAAGGACATTCACAGAAATTCTTAATGAACTTCTGGGGAAGGGCAATAAGTGCAAGGAAAAACTGCAGCAAGACTAATTACAAATTTCAAGTGGTCATCGCTTAATTATAGAAGCTTTTAAGTTCAAGTAATATATCTTTTTCATGAGCCTATCATATTGTATTAATTACCAAAAACTGCACTCTTGAACACTTATCTTTTCACATATTTCTTATTCTTAGTACTTAAAATTACCCTTATGATTGATAAGTAAATGGATTTTACTGACAATGCATTTATTTACATAAATAAATAATGCTGTTTATATATATAAAAACAATTGAATATGTGTATGTGTTCAATGAATTTTTTTTCAAATTAACATCTTAATTCTACCACATTAGTTACAAATAGATATAGACTTTATAGATTCATCAAATATTTTATTCTCAAATTTATATGTCCTTTGTGAAGTAAATGAAACTGTATATATTAAATATAATCCTATCACATGTAACAGTTACTAGTGCATCCCAGGACATACATAGGTCAGGTCCTCCTCAAGGCATCACGGATAACTGGATTTCACTTTCTATCCTAGGAGTCTTCTGTATATTTCTGTGGCTTTTATACTACAATCAGGAGGAAGAATTCTTTTGCTAAAAGCTTCCAAATGACTATGCGAGTAGATTATTTGTAGACTAGTGATATAATATTATAGTTTAATATGTGAAGCATGATAAAATAAAATGCCATTGCCATATTTAATTTGTTCAGTAAAGCATTCATTTAGTTATCAAGCATTCATTTTCTTTTTTTAAAGATTTTATTTATTTATTTGACAGACAGAGATCACAAGTAGACAGAGAGGCAGGCAGAGAGAAAGGAAGGGAAGCAGGGTCCCTGCTGAGCAGAGAGCCTGATGTGGGGCTCTATCCCAGGACTCTGGGATCATGACCTGAGCAGAAGGCAGAGGCTTTAACACACTGAGCCACCCAAGAGCCCCAAGCATTCATTTTCTTTATACAGAAGAGATAGAACAATATTATATAGTAGAAAAGACAGTAAATAATCTAGAAACCTTGATCATTTTGTTTTGGCAATTTTAGAACATAAAATTAGCTAAAGCTCAAGTGCAAGTTATATTTGTATCATAGGAGGAAAAGTTAATTAAAAGTTTGTTTATTACCATAGTTTAACACTTCAACGAAATGATAACGAGTCCAAAATCAATGAATATATGAAGTATACAATAAAAACAATAATCTTGAGTGTATGTGACTCACTGTAGGTATTGATAGGCTAGAAATCAAAGGGAAAGTATCTATAGGGTTTGTTCAGTTCCATGCTCATCAGATTAATAGGCTTTCTCATATTGCTTCCTTCACCACATTAATTTGTCTAATGAAGTTTTCAAGAGTTAAAGACAGTGATAGGTTCATGGCTGGAGAGAAGGTACAGAATCTAAGATAGTTCAGCAGTGCTTATTATTTAAGAGAAAGACAGCATGGGAGGTGAGGGGTATATCATGCATCCTGTTTTCACTCCCTTTGTGGAGCACCTAGCTGGAGGTCATGTAATAATAACCAATGACCAAAAAACAATAAAAAAACCCAAACATCCATGTGGAAGTGCCATCCCTGCCTGGAGATGAGTAGACTGCTCAAACAGATCCTGGGCAGGCATCTCAGCCCAGGCCTGTGCTGGGGAAGCTGGTTCATGGCTTTGGGCGCAATCAGGAAGCCAGCAAACTGACGGGAGAGTGCAGCCAGGGTTAACAGGACTGATGATCCTTTTGCAGCCAGGCCGCGGGTGGACACCCGCTCAAGAAGCCAGGCTAGGAGGCTGCCCAGCGCCAGCGCTGGCAAAGCTTGCAGCCCCCAGGGCTTCCCCCCGCGCCCCAGCCAGGGCGGGGCCTCAGGAGGGAGGGGGGCGGGGCGGCGCGGAGAAGGGGCTTTGCTAATTGCCAAAGCGAAAAGGGAGCTCGCGGAGGACTCAGGAGGGAGGGGGGCGGGGGCGGGTGGAGGGCGGCGGGGAGAAGGCGCTTTGCTAATTGCCTAAGCTGGAAGTGAGCTCACAGAGGATGTGGCTGAGAGTCTGGGAGGAGGTGGAGGGGCTGGCGGAGGAGGGGCGGGCAGCGCCGCGGTGCTGTGCTGCGGCCCAGTCGGGACTGCAGGACCCACCGGACTCGCCGCCCATACGCTCCCATGTGAGGCTCCGCTGTCCCGCTCCTGCTGCCTGCTGCCCCTCCCTGCCCCAAGGCTTCTCCGGACCACCCTCTGCACAGGGGTAAAGTGACACCGCGCCGCGCCCTCACCTGGAGCAGAAAGCGCGGACCCGACCTGGGGGCGGAGAGGGAGGTTGTGGAGGCCCAGCCTCCCGGAACCCCAGGGCACCGGGACCACCCCGGACGCTGCGCCAAACCCGGGTCCTCATGGGGTCGGGCTGGGGACAGCGCCTTGCGCGGTGCCCCCCGCCAGCAGGCACGCTAGCCCCCATCTTTCCGCAGCCCCATGCGCCCGTGCTGAGGACCCCCTTCCCTCCCCTGCCGTGGCCCCGCTGCTTTTGTTCTGGACTTGGGATCCCAGGTGGAAACTAGTCCCTCAGACCTCCCTGGCAGCAAGGAGGGCAGGGAGGGATTCTTGGTTTTCTGCCCTGGCTCCTCCTCTCTCCCCATTCACAAGCCTTTTGGCTTCCCTTTCCTCTCCTCATTGTCAGTTTTCTGAAATGGTTTTCTTCTGCATGTTGACCCAAAGAGCTATTTCATGAATGAATATACACGAAACTGAGTTGGGGCCCACCTGTGAGAGCCCACCTGTAGAGGCCTTTCATTAGATGGTCTCTGGTTCTAGCCTCAGTTCAGAATACTGCATGTACCTGAGGACCAAGTCCAGATGTTTCTTTCATCTCTGACTTGAATTTGAAATCCTCCTCAGACTTCAGCTTCCAGGATTTCTCCAGTCCTTGCTCTCCCACTGTCTTGGTGGGGATCCGCCATGAGTGTTGAACACAGGAATGAATGAATGATATATACCCCAGACTGCTGGGGCTTTGTCTTCTTTTGCTGAGGTTGGAAAGGCTTGGGAGAGACCCCCTGTATGCAGATAGAGAGCTGCATGCAATTGCTTAGATAAACGTGTTCCCCACTTAACTGCTTGGGCATTGAACATTTCGCCCTTAACCTGTGGCTTGAGCAGTTAGGAGGAGACAATCTGGAGGTGAATCAGAAGATGGCTGAATGCACATGGTGGTGGTCTGGGTTTGGGAGATTTTTCTGTAGATTCAAAGGAAAGATATAAATTCTTCCAGTGGGGAGTGGTAAACTTTTTATCGATGGGAGATGGAAAATAAATGGTCTGGTTAAACTTTCCCGCCCCCTCAAAACCCATTATTTGAAAACACAAAAAGCAAAGTGAAGGGAGAAATCCTCCCACTCCCATTCCCACTCACCTCCATAGCCATCTCCTCTTCCAAGAACCTAACAGACAAGGTGCCAAGAAGTGTTAGGTACCAGCAGTGGTCTCAGATCTCATTCAAGAATCATGGTGAAAGGCTTTCAAATAGATTGTGGGGGAACAGGGGTCCAATTAGGGGGGACAAGTTTAAGGTTTGCCTGGTCCCCTAAAAATTAATGGCACTAGAGAAGATGACCTTTGGGAACTATAGCTTAATGGATACAATGTGTTAAAAGCTTCAGTGAGTCATGGTGGGAAGAGGCTATGAGGGCAGCAAACACAGTCCTAGATGATGTTATTAATAGCATTATAGGCTCTAGATTTCCTGTGGTGGTGTTCTTGGCAAGACCAGCCTGGCCAATGGATACTCTCAACCTGGAACAGAGGGTCTTGGAGATGCCAGCACGTGAGGTATGATGAGAGGGTAAAATGATAGGAGGTGTCCTTTGGAAGGACTGACTCCTTGACTTTAAAATGGAGAACTCAAATCTGTACGTGAAATCTTTCTGGCTACAAAGAGGGCCAAGGCCTCCTAAGGCCAAGGTCTCCTCGTCACTTTCAAAGATGTCGAAGAATATATTCAGACATTTCAAAGATGTCCTCATATCATTGGTTCCCACTCTGGAATTCTATCAATAAGGTGAGAGTTCCTCTAGTTGAAAAAGAGATCTAAAAAGACTTCCCTTTCTCATGTAATTTCTGTAACCTCCAGGACACACCCACCTCCCCCTTCCAGCTCTGTAATGAAGCCACAGCTGGTGCCAATTTGTGGAACTCCTTAAAGGCTATTCTCCCTTATATACCCCCGGACCAAGTTCCCATGCTCCCTCACCCGATTTCCTGCACTCACCTCCCACCTGGTGTGTTCACACCTGCAAGTGCCTTTTACCAACCCCTTTGCCAAAAGGCAGCCAGAGTGACCTTTCAAAGACCTATCAGTTCCTGGCATTTGTCTCCATAGAAATCTGCACTGATCTTCTAACAAATTCTCAGTCCTCCAAAGGCACCCATAATCCTCCCATCAGTCTATTCATACCCCTCCAACTGACTGATGCCTGTTCTGCCCCATCTCTCTGCCCTTCAACCACACTGCCTCCTTCTTCCTGTGGAGACCTCTCATGGCACCTGCCTCCAAGCACAGCTGATTCCCATTGATGGGAAGACCCTCTTCTCTCCCCCATCTCCCCACTCCAGTTACTCCCACATATTCGTGAGCTCAAAAGCCCCATGGTACACACTCTCCATGCAGCCTGCTCTCTCTTTTCTAGCACTGGCCTCCGTTTCTAGCTGTGGTTGTGTCATGGATGTCCTTCCCCAGCCAGCCTCCAAGCTCTCCTTCCCTTTAGCTCCAACACCTGACACAGTGCCTGGCACGTAGTAAGCCCTGGCTAGCTTCTAAGAGCCTCACTGAGGGACTGAAAGCATTTTAAAAATGTCACTACGTAGGCTCCAAACTGTAGGCAGAAAAAGCTTTGCCTGGATTGACATTTTAGAGACGTATTGGTCAAGTTGGATGTGTTCACTGACTTTGCCTTGTAAAATTAAAAAAAAAAAAAGGACCTCTGTATCGCTTCGCATCTACCGAAGGCGCATGTATACTACTAGACCACGTTATGAGCTTAATGGAAGGAGACAAGATGTTTTCGCTAAGAAAATGTATAAGACTGTTGAGGTCAAGTGGGAGGAAACAGTCCGTTTGTTGGAGCATTGCTATCTTACTCTATCACAGCCACTCTTAAAAATCTGACACGGGGTGAGTCAGAATTGTCTGTCGGAGATGAGTTAGATCTGGCTCATGTTCCTACAGACATGAAAGCCAGAAACGAAGAAGGAGGCTTTGAAAGCGTGGGTTGAGGAGGCCGTGTGGTTCACTGCGATGAGCTAAGTGCCCAGGGCCACCAGCAGACATGCTGGCCTGTGTCCGTCCTTTGTTCTGGGGTCCCTCTTGCACCATGTGGTGAGGCTGGTGGCTGGGAGCAGCTCAGGACAGGACCTGGTGGCATCTTACCTCTCCCACCCTCCTGTGGGCTCCAGTGGGCTCCAGTAGGTCCCAAGGGACAGCCTGCCTTCCTTGAAAAGCCCAGTAGCACTGGGAGCAGAAACTGGGGCCAAAGAGTGAGCACCCTGTTTGACAAGCTGGACCAGCCACCTCTTCTTCAGATGCAGGGGGAGCCCTGGCATGCTGACTCCTCCCTTCTCCCTTTCCCCTTTCCTCTCTTCCTCCCTCTTTCCTTCCCCTCTCTCCTTCCCTGGTGGTGCCCTTTCCCAATGCCCACTTCATCCCTTTTCCTTTCTACATGCCTGTCTTCTAGAGTTTCTTCTCTTTCCTCCCCATTACTTCCCTTCATCTGAATCTCCTCTTTGGTTCCTTTGTCCCTGCTCTCTGCTCCTCCTCCCCTTCCCTGGCTCCTGTTCAGCTCCATTGCTAATGCAGGCAGAGCTGGATTAACATGCTCACTTGCTAGCTCAGCCACCCTCCAGAGAAGTCACTCTTCGGTGGCCACCTTCCTGACCCCCTGGTCGCTTCTCCACTTGTTCAGATATTGCTCTGAAGTCTGAGGAGGACAGAGCGGGGCTGCCACAGAAGCAGGCCAGAGGAGAAACCAAACCATGTGTCCACACTGTCCCCCAGCACTGCTGCTCTGAGAGCTTTCTGAGTCCTCAACAGGGTTAGGATTTAGGGGCTTCTTCAGAACCGGGAGTGAAAACAACCATAGGTCAAAAGAAAAGCTACGGCCCCCACACAAAAATAATAATCACAAATGAAAACTATGTTAACTCTGAGTCCCAAAGTCGAAAAATTGCCTTGAATCTGTCACTAGAAAGCACCCAAGGCCTCACTCTCTGGGTTCTGGGTGCCCTGGGAATGGCAGGAGGCTCTGACAGGCGCGTGGGAGTGCGGAACTATGGGGGCTAGCCTGCCGGCTGCCGGGGGGGAGGATGGGGTACCTCCTGTGGCGCCGTCCTGGCCCGACCCCCTGCGGACAGGGTGTGGCGCGGCGTCTGGGGTGGTCCTGGTGCCCTGGGGTTGGCGGGAGGCTGGGCCCCGACCACCCCACACCCCGCTCCTGTCCTGCGTTTTCTGCTTCAGGTGAGGGCGCGTCGCGGTGTCACTTTACCTGTGAGCAGAGGGTCCTCCAGAGAATCCATGGGGCGGGGAGGGGCAGCAGGGGGCCTGAAGGCCTGAACGGGAACAGGACACCGCGGCGTCAGAGGCTAGGCTGCAGCGTGGGAGCACAGGGGCAGCGAGTATGGTGTGTCCTGCAGTCCCGAATGGGCTGCAGCACAGCACCCTGGCGCTGTGCGCCCCTCCTTCCCGCCTGGGCAATTAGCAAAACCCCTGCTCAAGGCCGCCCCCGACCCGCCCCCCCCTTCCCTCCTGAGTCCTCTGAGAGCTCACTTCCAGCTTCGGAAATTAGCAAAGACCCTTCTCTGCGCTGGCCCCGCCCCCTCACATCTGAAACCTGAGCCATGGCTGGGGTGCGGGGCTGAGCCATGGCTGGGGTGCGGGGCTGCATTGCCAGCGCCAGAGCTGGGCAGCCTCCTAGCCGGGCTCCCTGAGCGGGTGTCCACGTGCAGCCTGGCTGCGAATAGATCATCAGTCTTAAACGCCGGCTGCACTCTTGGGTCAGTTTGCTGGCTTCCAGATTGCGCCCAAAGCCAGGAACCAGCTTCCCCAGCACAGGCCTGGGCTGAGATGCCTGCCTGGGATCTGTCTGAGCAGTCTCCTCCACTCCAGGCAGGGATGGCACTTCGACCTGGATGTTTGGGTTTTTTGTTTGTTTTTTTTTGGTCATTGGTTATTACATGACCTCCAGGGTAGGTGCTCCACAAAGGGAGTGAAAACAGGACGCCATATATAAGCATACAGCCATTCTAGAAAAATAGCTTGGGGTTCTCCTGGAAACGCTGCATTGGTCCTTGCACTATGGTTTAATAGAAAAGGGATTATGGACCAAGTTACTTAAATGAGCATAGGTTGAAATCGTTTACTGAGAGTAAATATTTTAAATAGTTATATTTTAACTAAATCTATCATCAATCATAAATCTATTACACGAAGGTTACAGGCAATTTAAAAGCAAGAGCACTCTCTTCAGGGTTTTAAATAATCCCTGTCTGTCTTGGCACATGAGAAGGCAAAGATAGGAAATGGTTTGTAAAAGATCATATAATAGCTTTTACTAATTCTATTTATTTGACAGACAGAGATCACAAGTAGGCAGAGAGGCAGGCAGAGAGAAAGATGGGGAAGCAGGCTCCTCGTCAAGCAGAGAGTTTGATGAAGGGCTTGATCCCAGGACCCTGAGATCATGACCTGAGCCCAAGGCAGAGGCTTAACACACGGAGCCACCCAGGCGCCCCCAGATGAAATACATTTCTGACTTAGAAACTTCAGATAGAATTATTTTGTCCATGATGACAACTGAAGAAAATGTGTCATCCCTAAACCTAACCTTAAACCCTACCAACGCTGAAACCTAAGCTGACCTTAAAGCCCAAACTAGAACCCTGAATCCCAAACCTGGAATGGAACCTAAAGCCTGTACCTGAGCCCTAGATCCAAGCCCTGAACCACGAACCCAAACCCTAAACCAGACCTCCAAGTCATGAAACCTGAACCCAAATCTCAGCATGAAGTCAAACCCCAAATTTGACCTTGAACTTTATCCCATAAGCCCTGAGTCTTAAAGCCTAAATCATAAACTTAAAGCCCTAAACTATAACTCTGTTCCCTTGTCCTTCACTCTAAACCCTCACCCTAACACTAAACCCAAAGCCTGATCTAGAACTCTGACTAAAACCTGAACCTGAACCCAAATTCAAATGCTTCACCACACTTTGCTTAGGCACTTGCCATTGATGGATATTTGCAGTTTCTACCTTTTGATTCTTGTGAACATTGTTTGGGTTGGGGGCTAGGGTTAGGGTCTTGGATTAGGGTAGGGTCCAGGCTTGAGACCAAGTTGAGGTCAGAGTGTGGGTCTGCATCAGGGCCATGTTCAGTGACACTGTTTGGGTCAAGGACTGTTGTAATTCCACATTGTTTCCAATTCATTGTTCCTTAGCTATTTGGGGGGAAGTTGGGGGGTATTGGGCTCCATGCAGCTTGAATTTCCGGAATGAAATGGCATCAGCTGGACCCCAGGAGGGAGCAGGACCTTCCACTGAAGGGTGAGCTCCCACAGTCCTGCACTGCCTTGCACCGCCTGCAGAGGGCGCCAGACCCCAGCTCCGCCCTGAGCCCATGCTGCACAGCCACAGCTGGGACCAGAGCCCCGCCTCTTCAGGACCCACTGTGGAGACTTCTGGAGAATGTGGGGCGCCTCCCACCCTGACAGGACAAGCTGAGGAGGGTGTGGCTCTGCATCCACACTGACCGGACCCGTTGTGGAGGACGCGCCCACACTGGCAGCAGTCCAACCTCCTAAGGACCAGATGCTGGAGGAGCTGAGGAGAAGCCGCCTGAGTGGACTGTCAAGGGGTTCGTGGTCTCAGGACCCCACAGAGAAAGGGAGCCCTGTGTAGACACTGGGGCTTCCGTCGTTTTGTGTGAGGAGACGTGGCCTCCTGCTGTGCTGTGCGCGGGGCTGTGGGGTCCCCCCTTTCTGGGCTCGGGTGCTCCTCGGTCCTCGTCTGTGTTTGTGTGCTCGCGGATTGGGTTCCTGGGGCTCCTCAGATGGTCTGCAGTCAGGGAGCATCAGCCTTCTTCGGTGCTTGTGCTCTCCCCACCTCAGCCCTGCGGGGTCCTTCCCGTGTCCACACCCACTCCAGGCTTGCGCCGAGTCCAGAAATTCGGGAGCCAGAGTGAGGACTCTGTAGACGGTTTTGGGGAGAGTAGGTATTTTCCCAGTGTGGGTTCTACCCTGAGCACAGTGCCTCCCCATCTCCGTGTGTACCCCTCCCTGTCTGTCGTCATTGTTGCAGGGCTGTCAGATGACAGGTCTGTCACCTTCTTGGTTCAGGGGCCTCCCGGGTATCTTGCTGTCTTGGATGCAGGTGTAAATGAGATCGTTCTCCGCAGTCTCTTTTTGATGGTTCCTTCCGAGCACCTAGGAGTGCCACTAATTTGTGCATATTGATTTTGTTCCTTGCAAGATCTTGAATTTATTTGTTCGATTGGCCTTAAACTCAATCTGCCAGTTATTTGACCAGCAGCATGGATTTAATTGGGAAGAGCAGAGAATGGCAGTCTGGGCTGAGCAAGCTAAGGTCCCATCACAGGCAAGTGCGAGAAACAAAGGAGAGGAACATTATTTCATGGAGGAGGAAGAAGTTGGGAAGGGTGCTTGAAGGAAAGTCCCTTGGAGAAAGGCAGGGTGATGGAGAATTCTCACCAGCTGAGCTGCAAAGCTCCTACAAAAAGTCAGGAGATGAACCTCCAGCTTCCCGTGTGGGGCCTGGAATTGGTGAGTCTCTCCTGTGGGGAATTGCAATGTGGAGTCTGTAATGGGCACTGAGCAGCAGGCGCCCTTTTCCAGCCTCCCCTTCTGGCATCCCCAGTCCACTTTACTGGGGCTTCCCTTCCTGCTTTTGCACAGTTCTAACCAGCTTGTGGTGGAACGTTGTGGAAAAACTGAAATTCCAAATCCACTGCTTCTACTGCACCTGTGATACAGGGGCCCATGATTTAATTCTCCCACGAGTCTCTTGCTAACATGTGTCCTCTCCATGTTGGGTGACCTGGATCTGGGAGGGCTTGGACTCCATCCCAAAGTCTGATGTTCTCTCTGCTTCCGTGTCGTCGTGCTAACATGGTTGTTTGGAAGATTCATTTCCTCTGTGGTGATTTCAAAGTGCAGTCAGCTTGTTATAGCAGCACAAATACGTGCTGTCTCCACACTCAGATTCCCCAGACGTCATTTCTTTACCACGTTTGCCACTTCACACGGGATGCTTCAGTGTGTTTGATCCCACACCAGGACAATGTCCTGCAGAACCACCACATAACCTGAAATGAGGAGATCATTACAGAACCCATCCAAGGGTTAGTGTTAGGAACCAGGGACATGGCAGGACTGACCTGAAGACCCCATGGAGAGCTGTCAGGGTGGCTGAGTTGACAGTGGAGGTGAGGGTGAGTGTCTGGCTCTGGCTTTGTGTCCAGGAGTCAGCTCTGTGTGGGTGTGTCCTCAGCTAGGCATGCAGATTTCTGCTCCTCTGAATCCTTTCCGGAGTTCCAAATGGCACAGTTTCCTTCTGGGCAGCAGGCAGAGTCCTCTGGGATTGCCCATGTGTCCCCAAATTGTAGGGCACCTACTGCAAGGCCTTTGGGGTCACAATCCTGAGAACCGAACCAAACCAAAGGTTATGGTTAGGGCCAACCACATGGCAGGCCCGATCTGCCAGCACTCTGTCCATCTTTCTGGGGGAGGAAGCAGTCGAGGGATTTGTTCAGGGTGAGTGTCAAGCTCCAGGTTTGCATCCAGGGGCCTGCTGAATATGGGGGTGTCCAGAGGTAGGAATGCAGATTTCAGTTCCTCTGAATCCTTTCTGGAGTTCCAAATGGCATGGTTCCTTTCAGGGTGGCAGGGTGAGTCCTATGGTGTTCCTCATTGTCCCCAATCTCTGAGGATTTGGAGCCAGGCCGTCGGGGACACACCTCTCAGGACAGAATCTAGGCTTAAGAGTTTGTGCCTATGGGCATGGCTGCACTGATCTGAAAGCACTGTGGCGAGGATCACAGGGGTCTGAGTTGAGAGCATGGTTCAGGATCAGTATCAAGGTCTGGGTTTGTGTCCAGTGGACCGCTGAATGTGGGGGTGGTCTCAGATGTCCAAGACGATTTCCCCTACTCTGAATCCTTTCCAGCATTCCAAATAGCCTGGTTTCCTTCTGGGTGGCAAGCTGAAATCTCTGGGATTTCTCAGGTCTTGCCATTGCCCTTGCAAGGGCAAGATACTTTTTACAGTAAAAGAATTCACCAGATGAGCTGAACAGCAGAAAAGACACAGCTCAAGAGTTAATCAGTGAACAGGAATATCATGCCAAAAACTTCTTTGATAACACACTACAGAGCAAGGCAAGATAGGAGAGAAAGCTGAGATATAAAGGACAAACCCTCCAACTTTACAACATCATTCCCTACTTGTTTATTTCCATTGCTGTCAGCTCCTTCCCAGTCAAAAATATGTCACCTGAGCCAGCCTTTTTTCTCCTGAGATTGGGGCACTGCAAAGCCCACCAGAGGGGCCAAGGGCACCCCTATACCTGCTGAGCTGAGCCCATTTGTACCCCAACCGTGAGGAGGTACCAGCCTGTCCCCCTGGTGCTCCATGGTCTGTGGCAGTCCTTCCTTCTGGACCCTGCTTTGCTGCTCTATTTTCGCTAACCCTGGTCTCAAACTAGGGATTGCTTCTGGAAGAGGAACTCAGGGAGATGAGGCTCAGGAGGGTCTCCCTGCCTGGAATCTTCGTGTGAGGAGTGCACAGCCAACAGATTTTGCCCAGGGACTTGCAAAATGCAGAGAGGCAGATTTCTTTTCTCTCTTTCTCTCTCTCTCTAGCCTCATACTAACCAGGAGTTCTTAGAACTTTCTTCAGTGACTTCTAGGTGTAGCTTGGCCACTTTTTCACAGAAAGGCCACTTGAGCATGATGAAACACACGTATAAGCAATTACATTAAAAAAAAAAAAACAATAAGCCAATGCACACAGACCTTTGACAGCAGCACAGGACACTCAAGGGACCAGAGTCCCTACCTTGGGCAATAGTGGTAGAGGCCGGGTTCTGCCATGCAGGTCCCTAGACCTTTGGCAGTTTCCACAATTGCAAATCCAGACATGCAGAATCCTGAGGGACAACCTACTAACTGCAAAAGAGCAAAAATTCATCAGGATTCAGAGAGTGGAAATCCATTTGTACTGGAAAAGAAAGAAGTAGGCTTGCTGTGAATCCAGCAGGGAGGACAGGCATAGATAAAGGCTGGTGTATGGGTCACGGAAACTATTGTTTCTCAAGGGTCCTGCTGTCTCTGTAAAATGCTATGAGGACTGTCTCTTGGGGACCTCCTGCTTTCCTACCAGTGACACCCCCAGATTCTGCTTTGCTAGTCCCATGGATTCCTGGGGATACCCAGTTGATAAGCTATGCTGTCCTCATGACAACACTTGCTAATGGACTGAATGTTTGTGTCTTGTCCCAATTCAGATGTTGAAGCCCTGACCCTCAAGGAGTGCCATCAGGAGGTATGGGCTTTGAGAGGTGGTGAGGTCATGAGATTGGAACACTTGTGAATGAGATAAAAGCACTTCTGAGAAACGACCTGAGAGATTGTTCTGCCAGCTGTCATCCATGCAAGTCTACAACAGAAATATGGGCATTTGTAGATAATGAAGCAGTCTCTTCCTAGATATCAGATCTCCCAGGATCTTGCTTTTGGACTTCTCAGTCTCTAGAACTGCAAGGAATAGTACATGTTTTGCTGTTTCAGCCACCCAGTCTGTCATCATTTGTTGCAGCAACTTGAACTGAATAAAGCAGAGCCCAAGTCCTGGTTAATCCCTGCTTCTACTCATTTCCCCTCAGAAAGAGCTTCTAATCCAGAACTGACCTCTGCTTTCCATACACGTGCTTCAGACTCCTTCTGTGAGAGCCCAGACTTTGTAAAAGACTCCTCCCTCATGGCAACCAGCATTCTGTGACTCCTGAGGACTGTCCTCCCTGACTGTATTGAGTCAATCAAACTGATTTTGATTCTGGAGTCCCAGGATCAAGGACTGCATCAGGCTCCCAGCTTCATGGGGAGTCCGCTTCTCCCTCTGACCTTCTCCCCTCTCATGCTCTCTCTCTCTCTCTCTCTCTCTCTCTCTCAAATAAATAAATAAAAATCTTTTAAAAATCTGATTTTAACAGACCATAAGCTTGTTCTTGCTGGTCTTTGGAAGATTAGCCATTAGCCCTTCGGAGAAAGTTCTGAATGGCTGCTTCATGAAGGGGTGAACTGTGTCCCCAAAGTCTCTTTTTGCTGCCTTCTAATCACAGATGCTGAGACAAATCCTCCCAGGTGCTGGTTTTTCAAAGCACTTAATGCTTTGGCTTTGAAGTTCCTCACTTGACAGTTCTGCTTTAATCAGTTTGTGACAAAACAGCCAATTGGTGGTGGATGCAAAGTGCACTGATAAAGTTAATATCAGAGAACAATTTTTTGAGTGTCATGCATGTGCACGTGTGTGCACACACATATCCATGTGCTAAGCATTATGGTAAATGTCTGACAAGAACTAAAACATCAAAAAGTCAGGATACCCCATTAGCTGATATTTTTATTATTCCTACATCCTAATCTATGAAAAACAGGGTCAGAGAATAAGAAGTGGCAAAAAGAATCAAGATTTGAGGCAGTTCGATTTCTCAGCCAGCCTTGATCAATAGGCATGTACACCTGTGTCTAGTTTCAGCTCTGTGTAACCTTGCCATAACCTTGGATAAGCCATTCATCTCTCAAGTTCAGGTTCTTGGTCCAAGGAGGGAAGGGGCACAGGTTGAGTACCTCCAGTGGGACTTCCTGGCAGGCTTGTTCATCCAAGCATTCCTGTTTCAGTTGGAGTAATTGAAGCCAGTCTTTGTTTTACCGAAGGCCAAGCTTGTCCAGTGTGTCCATGCCACCAGCCAACAGCATTTGTCCATGCCATGTAACAACTGAGCAACATTCATAGGAATGGGGGGAGGAAAAGATGTCCACAGGTGTTGACAGATGTTCTGCATGGAGGAACAGGAGCTGGGGCCATCACCTGCTGTTTCTAGTGGCCTTCTCTGTCGAGTTAAAATAAATGGCAATTATTTGCAATGACAGGGGTGAAAGTAGACGGTATTATGCCAAGCGAAATAAGTTAGTCAGAGAAAGACAATTATCATATGATCTCACTCATATGTGGAGTTCAAGAAACAAACCAGAATCATAGGGGAGTAAAGGAAAAAAATAAAACAAGATGAAGTCAAAGAGGGAGACAAACCAGAAGAGACTTTAAAAAAAAAGATTTTTATTTACTTATTTGACAAACAGAGATCACAAGTAGGCAGAGAGGCAGGAAGAGCGAGAGAGGAGGATGCAGACTCCCCAGGGAGCAGAGAGCCTGATGTGGGGCTCGATCCCAGGACCCTGAGATCATAACCTGAGTTGAAGGCAGAGGCTTTAACCCACTGAGCCAGCCAGGTACCCCTCAGAATAGACTCTTAATCACAGTAAACAAACTGAGGGTTCTTGGAGGGGAGAGGGATGGGTGGATGGGGTAACTGGGTGATGGACATTAAGGAAGGCATGTGATACAGTCAGCACTGGGTGTTACAAAAGACTGATGAATCACTAACCTGTATGTCTGAAACTAGTATTATATGTTAATTAATTGTATTTAGATTAAAATTTTCTTTAAAAATAATTTTAAAATAAAATAAGTAACAATCCAATAATGATCAGAGTTATCCAGCAGGGAGTATCAGATCTAGAAGTCAGTTAAATTTAAGGGGCTTGCCGAAGTTTAGGAGAGTCACGCTAGGTCATTTTCCTGTGTGGGGAAGTCTTCAGGGGCAGTTCCAAAGACAAAGATTATTAATATTCCTCCTTCCCCCATTCCTCCTAGAGCCAAAGATGTTTCCTCCACTCACCCACTGGCCCTGTATGTAGGTGTTGCTTTCTCTCTACCAATCAAAAAATCAGTGAGTAACTATAACTTCACCTTTTCCAATATCCCCCTACCCCCGACCTTTGGTCTTTAATGGCCATGGGCAACAGGGACAAAGACATTTTTTAAAAACTTACAGAGATCTATTATGTTCTACTACCTTGGCCCGCATGGGCCACTGCAAAGGGATTCTGTGAACCGTGTACTCAGATGAATGGTCATTATCTTCAAAAAGGCAGGGGCAGTGATAGACACAGGAACCAAAAAAGCAAGAGTTAACGGACCATCAGAATAATGGAGTACCAACACTTTTATGTCCTTGGCTTGAATCCTCAAGGTCCAGTGTCTCAACAGAATTTTCATTTTGGTCTCATCTGCCTCACTTGTCCACCCCTGGGCCAGTTGGCAGTTATACTGAGAACCGGAAATTTTCCTTAGAAGAGAGAAAGAGTGTTTGTCAGGTAAACCAAAGAAATGTCCATTATAGGAAGTTAGGCCTTTTGTCATGGTACTCCATTAGCACCCTCCTGACTGTTAAAGAAAAAAAAAATATTGTGACACCCATTAAAGAGAGTAAGGAAGATTTTAATCAAGGGATGCTACTATGATGAGATTTTATTGTATAGTATGGGAGAGAAATCTGGCTCAGCTCAGACAAATGGAGATTTACAGCTAAAGAGCATGGTGGGGATCACTGAATGTAAAATTAAGATGGAACATCAAGGGTAAGGATGAAGGGATTCTGGCTAAACCATCTGGACAGTAATATTGTTGAAGGAAGGCTAGGGTCATAAACTATTGAGATCAGGGGATAAGGAATTTTTTAAAAGACTTATTAATACATTTTAGAGAGAGGGAGCAGGGGTAGGGGTAGAGGGAGAGGGAAAGAGAATTTTAATCAGACTCTTCACTGAGCATAGAGCCTGAGGTGAGGCTTAATCTCAGGACCGTGAGATCATGACCAGAGTAGAAACCAAGAGTCAAACGTTCAACCAGCTGCACCAACCAGGTGCCCTGGGAATAAGGGATGGGATCAGATATTAAGGGTTATAGATACTGAAGCACCTGGGTGGCTTAGTTGGTTAAATCTCTGGCTTTGGCTTGGTCATGATCTGATCCCAGGATCAAGCCTGGCATTGGGCTTGCTGCTCAGTGGGGAGTCTGGTTCTCTCTCTCCCTCTGCTATTCCCCCTGCTCAGGCTCTCTCTCTGTCAAAATAAATAAATCTTAAAAAAAAAAAGTGGTAAGATACCAGGGGTGAGAGATAAGGAATTTGATCAGATATCAAGAGTAGGATAGAAGATTGCTGAAAAATGACCAAGCAGATTTCTTGCTAAAACTGGGCTAAGTGGGCGGAGCCTAAGGTCAAGGCTAGACAGAAAGAGGACTCAGAGGAACTTGACTCGAGTCTGGTCAAGGAGAAAATCTTCATCATCCATGACCATTGTATTTTCTGCAGTCACACATTTTACTAATTCTTTTATCAGACATTCAGTGAACGAGAAACATGAACACAGCAGCAATAATATAACAAATGTAAGCGCTCTGGAAGAGACAAAGGCAGTATGGGAATCCACCTCATCAGATTTAGAATATGCATGACTCCATGACTGAATTACTACCACTGCTTGACTGTTGAGATTAAGATGTAGTACAGAGGATCAGAGGGAAGGGAGGGAAATCTGAATGGGAGTCATCAGAAAGGGAGACAAGCCATGAGGCACCTTTAACTATAGGAAACAAACTGAGAGTTGCTGGGGGGGAGGGGAGTGGGAGACATGGAGAAACTGGGTGATAGGCATTAAGGAGGACACGTGATGTGATGAGCACCAAGGGTTATCCACAACTGATGAGTTACTGAATTCTCTGAAACCAATGATGTACTATCTAATGGCTAATTGAATTTAAATATCTAAAAAAGGCACTTCAAAAAAAAAGATGTAGCATAACTCACAATATCCTTTGAGTGGAAGAATGTGCGGACTTTCCACACCTCTGCTGTCCAAGTCCCATGGCTAGTAGCCACATGTGGCTAATGACCACTTAAAAGGTGGCCAATTCAAATGGAGAAATGCTGTAAAAGCAGAATAAACACTGGCTTTCAAAGACATATTGTAACCAAAAGTCAGAGAGTATTGCCACCCTCACATCACAAACATCGCATGACTTCTACAGCTAATGAGAGTGGGACCCAAGATGAGAGAGGTCAACCTGAAAGTCCATGATGTCAGAAAGAACATGGAGAAGAAAGAGTCACAATCCTGGAGTGGATGGTCTGAAGACTGTCAGAATGCCTTTTTTTTTTTTTTTTTTTTTGGTGATTCTGTATACGGACAAGGAGAATTCACTGGAGATGACATCTGTATGCCTCACATTTTCAAGGGAAAATTATGAAAACGCATATAGACCCACAGCCATAGTTTAATTATGTTTGAAATATATTCAGAACTACTCCAGTCAGTAAATTGCATATTTTCACATTTAGCTTCTCAATTTTCTCTTCGGCACCTCCCATTCTTGAAATCCCAACACAAATCACATCTCTTGCCTAAGGACCATAAACTACCTCACTATCAAAGGCTACAGTTCATTCATTCATTTGATTCATTCAAAGCAACCTAATCTTGAGTGATGTCTTAGGCGCTCTTCTAGGGACTGGTGACACGGTGAACAAAATAGGTAAAAATCTCACTTTCATGGAGCCTCTCTGGTATTTAGGGGAAAATCTTTCCTTATCAACATGAAAATACTTTTTATGGATGTTGCTTAGAATTTCAGTTTTTTTTTTCTTGACAGTATCTCAGGTGATCATCTTTGAGGTGGTTCTCCTGAAAATATTTTTGGGGGGTACTGACTCGACTTTCTGAGTCAGACACTTTCCTAAAGACAGGGGTCAAAGGAAAAGTGACAACTGTCACTCTTGCAGTAAGAACAGGGATCACAATGCTTGAAACAGATATGCTGCTCAGCTGTCAGAAAGTCCACAAGGCTCCAAATGTGTGTGGCCAACTAACGGAACCTGTAACTCAGAGGTTATCATCCTGAGAGCAATGGGAAATCCCTCTAGTTAAGGACTCTCCTTGACGGAAGCTTGACAATGGCCTTGATTTACTTACTATGATGTTTAGGTAATTATACACATTAAGAAAAGTGCACAAGGCACTTACATTTCCATGATACCATCAAAGATATTGTTGTTTTATTAAAATGTTACATCTAGAGTTGTAACGTATAGAGTAGTTAAGTCAATCACTATGAGGTACAGGTGAGACTATTGTAACAGCCATACTTCCATAAAAAAGAAAAATTTTTTGTGGTTTCTGATCTAGGAATCAGCCAGTGAATGATTCTATATCAGTGTCCAGTTACCGGGCTAAACATGTAATCTATTTATATTTCTGAGGGTAAGCAGAATTGTGATCACTGAGCCAGCTGTATTCTAGTAACTACTCATTTACCCAACATAACAGATATAAGAAGGTAAAAGGCTTCTAAGGAGACTGGTTACTTATATTTTGAACCACATTTTGGCAGGTATAACTTGCAACTTGTGCTTAGTGGTAAGATTTCTGATATTTACTTTCTCCTTCCTTTGGCAAGTCAAGTTAGTTAAAAAGTAATTAGAGTAGAGTCCATTGTTTTTCTTAAATGCTTACAGAGATATAGAACTCTCAAGTTTCTTTACTAGACAGGATTAGATCACATTAGTGATAAAGATCAGAATGATTTACATTGCTAAAACGAGAACTTCCTGTCAGTTTGGAGAAAGCTCATTTTTATAACCAACATATTGGCTGGGCTAGAGATTAATGAGTGCTATGGGTGGGGTGATGAATGTGATATATTCAATGACCTGTGGAATTTGTTCTGTAATTTCCCCACTCCTCTGGTCAGCAGAGCGTCTTCTTCAGTACCCAGCACTGCCCATAACTGCATTCAGAAAATCACTCTCCAAAAATGGTTATTTGTTTTGCCTTTTTTATAATTTTTTAAAACATTTGATTTATTTACATGTCAGAGAGAGGGAATGAGAGCACAAGCAGGGGGAGCAGGAGAGGGAAGGGGAGAAGCAAGCAAGCTTCCTGCACAAGGGCTGAAGAAGACAGAATGGGAAGGGGACAAGGAGAATAGTGGGTTTCAGATTCTTGGGAACAGAGCCCACATCTATTTCTATGTTTATCTCACTGCTATAAACCCAGGTCACAGCAGAGTGCCTGCAGCAGAGTCATGGAAGTGCTCCAGAACTGATAACTATTGCTATTTATACTACTAACATTCCTCCACAAAGGGCCAAGTGTCATAGCTTCTCCCAGTTCCCCACACTGAACGCAATGAAGAATCAAACTATCGGGTGAAGGATGGCGAGGGGCATTTAACAGGACCCAGATCACAGGAGCCATATTGTATTGCAGGACCAGGGGTCTTACCAGTGACTAGGTATTCACTCCTCTTGAGAGGCTAGCTCCTTGGATCTCCCTCTTCAATCCTCTGAACCCATATCTGGCATCAGAAACAAAAGTAAACATAACGTATCGCCCTTGTTTATTTTTTACTATTATTTGTTACAGAGGAAGAGAGAGATCACAAGCAAGGGGAGCTGCAGGCAGAGGGAAGGCAGGCCCCCCACTAGAGCCTGGTATGGGATCCAATCCCAGGACCCTGGGATCATGACCTGAACCAAAGGTAGATGCTTAACTGAGTAAGCTACCCAGGCGTCCCTTATTGTCCTTCTTTAAAATTTAATGTATTCTCTCTCCCTCTCTCTTTGTCCCCACTCTGTCACTCATACTCACACAACCACAGAGTCACAGACAATAGCAAGGCATTTCCCATTCTAATTCGCTAAGGCACTGTGAGCTTAAGCTCAACAGAATCACTTTGCCAGCTGCTGCTCTACCGTGCCCTGATCCCTTCTCTATCCCCAAGCTCGATCTGTAACTCAAGTGTCATGGTGGTGGCTCTTTCTGCCCTCCCTCCACAAGGCTGTCATCAGCACACTCTTCCCCGTGGCTCCACTCTCCAGCACTGGCTGCCTTTGGTCTACGGGTATGCCCTCTCCTAGAGCTTTTCCACTCTCCCTGAGGGGAAGACAACCCTTACTTCTCCCCGGTGGCTGTCACGTGTCCGCTATATATTGTGACGATCAGCCCGATTAAGAGATTGGGAACTAAAAGACTGGCTTCTGCTTATGGATCAAACTAACTCTGGGGCTTGGGACACATGACAGCAGCACATGGTGGTAGAACTGAGATGGTTAGGGAGTTAATCTGCATTTTCACATCTGGTCAGCAGCAGAACAAAGAAGACACCCCAGATCTCCTATCTCCCAGAACAGTACTCTTCAAATAACTTACAGCACCATCCTTCTCCAGCTTTGGAAGTGGCACTTTTCCAACCCCAAAGTCTTGATTCTAGGCAGCACTCTGAGAGATACTCCCTCCAGAATCACCCCTGGCTGGAAGTAGTAGTCGGCCAAGGCCTCCCAAATATCTTCCCTTCAGAGTTGCACTTGCATCAAACTCAAAACTGTGGCACGTACAGGACTTTCCTGTCGGCCTCTAGCTCTAATGACCTATTGGACTTCAGAGGTGCTCTTTTATACCCACTTACCTTATAACATCAACGTGTGACTCCTCTAGAATTCTCTCCATGGTTTTTCTCCTGTACTAATTGTTATGGACTGAATTGTGTCCCCACAAAAGTCATATGAAGAATTCCTAATCTCCGGTGTGACTGCATCTGGAGATAGGGCCTACCTAGAAGGAGGTACTGAAGGCTTGGTGAGGTCACAGGAGTCCTAATCTGCTAGGACTGGTGTCCTCATAAGGGTGAAACACATGAAAGCACTCCCCCTACCTCCCCTCTGGGGGTCCACAGAGAAGAGGTCATCTGAGGGCACAGTTGAAAAGGTAGTGATCTATAGACCAACAAGAAAAGGCTCACTGGAGACCAACCTTGCTGGCACCTTGATCTGGAACTTCTGGCCTCCAGATCTGTGAGAAAATACATTTCTGACATTAAAGCTCTCCAGCCTGTGTTTGTCTGTCCCCGACGGCCTGGCTCCAAAGCCTCAGAGAATGGGGACAGTGAGGAACACCATAGGACTCAACCTGCCACCCTGAAAGGAACCATGCCATTTGGAACTCCAGAAAGGATTCAGAGGAACTGAAATCTGCATTCCTACCTCTGGACACCCCCATATTCAGCAGGCCCCTGGATGCAAACCTGGAGCTTGACACTCAACCTGAACAAATCCCTCGACTGCTTCCTCCCCCAGAAAGATGGACAGAGTGCTAGCAGATCGGGCCTGCCATGTGGTGGTCCCTAACCATAACCTTTGTTTTGGTTTTCAAGATACTGACCCCAAAGGCCTTGCAGTAGGTGCCCTACAATTTGGGGACACATGGGCAATCCCAGAGGACTCAGCCTGCTGCCCAGAAGGAAACTGTGCCATTTGGAACTCCGGAAAGGATTCAGAGGAGCAGAAATCTGCATGCCTAGCTGAGGACACACCCACACAGAGCTGACTCCTGGACACAAAGCCAGAGCCAGACACTCACCCTCACCTCCACTGTCAACTCAGCCACCCAGACAGCTCTCCATGGGGTCTTCAGGTCAGTCCTGCCATGTCCCTGGTTCCTAACACTAACCCTTGGATGGGTTCTGTAATGATCTCCTCATTTCAGGTTATGTGGTGGTTCTGCAGGACATTGTCCTGGTGTGGGATCAAACACACTGAAGCATCCCGTGTGAAGTGGCAAACGTGGTAAAGAAATGACGTCTGGGGAATCTGAGTGTGGAGACAGCACGTATTTGTGCTGCTATAACAAGCTGACTGCACTTTGAAATCACCACAGAGGAAATGAATCTTCCAAACATCCATGTTAGCACGATGACACGGAAGCAGAGAGAACATCAGACTTTGGGATGGAGGCCAAGCCCTCCCAAATCCAGGTCACCCAACATGGAGAGGACACATGTTAGCAAGAGACTCGTGGGAGAATTAAATCATGGGCCCCTGTATCTCAGGTACAGTAGAAGCAGTGGATTTGGAATTTCAGTTTTTCCACAACGTTCCACCACAAGCTGGTTAGAACTGTGCAAAAGCAGGAAGGGAAGCCCCAGTAAAGTGGACTGGGGATGCCAGAAGGGGAGGCTGGAAGGGGGCGCCTGGTGCTCAGTGCCCATTACAGACCCCACATTGCAATCCCCCACAGGAGAGACTCACCAATTTTAGGCCCCACAGGGGAAGCTGGAGGTTCATCTCCTGACTTTTTGTAGGATCTTTGCAGCTCAGCTGGTGAGAATTCTCCATCACCCTGCCTTTCTCCAAGGGACTTTTCTTCAAGCACCCTTCCCATCTTCTTCCTCCTCCATGAAATAATGTTCCTCTCCTTTGTTTCTCGCACTTGCCTGTGATGGGACCTTAGCTTGCTCAGCCCAGACTGCCATTCTCTGCTCTTCCCAATTTAAACCCATGCTGCTGGTCAAATAACTGGCAGATTGAGTTTAAGGCCAATTGAACTAATAAATTCAAGAACTTGCAAGGAACAAAATCAATATGCACAAATTAGTGGCACTCCTAGGTGCTCCAAGGAACCATCAGAAAGAGACTGCGGAGAACGATCTCATTTACACCTGCATCCAAGACAGCAAGATACCTGGGAGGCCCCTGAACCAAGAAGGTGACAGACCTGTCCTCTGACAGCCCTGCAACAATGACGACAGACAGGGAGGGGTACACACAGAGATGGGGAGGCACTGTGCTCAGGGAAGAACCCACACTGGGAAAATACCTACTCTCCCCAAAACCGTCTACAGAGTCCTCACTCTGGCTCCCGAATTTCCGGACTCGGTGCAAGCCTGGAGTGGGTGTGGACACGGGAAGGACCCCGCAGGGCTGAGGTGGGGAGAGCACAAGCACCGAAGCAGGGGGACGCTCCCTGACTGCAGACCATCTGAGGAGCCCAAAGAACCTAATCCGCGAGCACACAAACACAGATGAGGACCTAGGAGCACCCGAGCCCAGAAAGGGGGGACCCCACAGCCCCGCGCACAGCACAGCAGGAGGCCACGTCTCCTCACACAAAACGACGGAAGCCCCAGTGTCTACACAGGGCGCCCTTCCTCTGTGGGGTCCTGAGACCACGAACCCCTTGACAGTGCACTCAGGCGGCTTCTCCTCAGCTCCTCCAGCATCTGGTCCTTAGGAGGTTGGACTGCTGCCAGTGTGGGCGCGTCCTCCACAACGGGTCCGGTCAGTGTGGATGCAGAGCCACACCCTCCTCAGCTTGTCCTGTCAGGGTGGGAGGCGCCCCACATTCTCCAGAAGTCTCCACAGTGGGTCCTGAAGAGGCGGGGCTCTGGTCCTAGCTGTGGCTGTGCAGCCTTGGCTCAGGGCGGAGCTGGGGTCTGGCGCCCTCTGCAGGCGGTGCAAGGCAGTGCAGGACTGTGGGAGCTCACCCTTCAGTGGAAGGTCCTGCTCCCTCCTGGGGTCCAGCTGATGCCATTTCATTCCGGAAATTCAAGCTGCATGGAGCCCAATACCCCCCAACTTCCCCCCAAATAGCTAAGGAACAATGAATTGGAAACAATGTGGAATTACAACAGTCCTTGACCCAAACAGTGTCACTGAACATGGCCCTGATGCAGACCCACACTCTGACCTCAACTTGGTCTCAAGCCTGGACCCTACCCTAATCCAAGACCCTAACCCTAGCCCCCAACCCAAACAATGTTCACAAGAATCAAAAGGTAGAAACTGCAAATATCCATCAATGGCAAGTGCATAAGCAAAGTGTGGTGAAGCATTTGAATTTGGGCACAGGTTCAGGTTTTAGTCAGAGTTCTAGATCAGGCTTTGGGTTTAGTGTTAGGGTGAGGGTTTAGAGTGAAGGACAAGGGAACAGAGTTATAGTTTAGGGCTTTAAGTTTATGATTTAGGCTTTAAGACTCAGGGCTTATGGGATAAAGTTCAAGGTCAAATTTGGGGTTTGACTTCATGCTGAGATTTGGGTTCAGGTTTCATGACTTGGAGGTCTGGTTTAGGGTTTGGGTTCGTGGTTCAGGGCTTGGATCCAGGGCTCAGGTACAGGCTTTGGGTTCCATTCCAGGTTTGGGATTCAGGGTTCTAGTTTGGGCTTTAAGGTCAGCTTAGGTTTCAGCGTTGGTAGGGTTTAAGGTTAGGTTTAGGGATGACACATTTTCTTCAGTTGTCATCATGGACAAAATAATTCTATCTGAAGTTTCTAAGTCAGAAATGTATTTCATCTGGAGGCGCCTGGGTGGCTCCGTGTGTTAAGCCTCTGCCTTGGGCTCAGGTCATGATCTCAGGGTCCTGGGATCGAGCCCTTCATCAGGCTCTCTGCTTGACGGGGAGCCTGCTTCCCCATCTTTCTCTCTGCCTGCCTCTCTGCCTACTTGTGATCTCTGTCTGTCAAATAAATAGAATTAGTAAAAGCTATTATATGATCTTTTACAAACCATTTCCTATCTTTGCATTCTCATGTGCCAAGAGAGACAGGGGTTATTTAAAACCCTGAAGAGAGTGCTCTTGCTTTTAAATTGCCTGTAACCTTCGTGTAATAGATTTATGATTGATGATAGATTTAGTTAAAATATAACTATTTAAAATATTTACTCTCAGTAAACGATTTCAACCTATGCTCATTTAAGTAACTTGGTGCATAATCCCTTTTCTATTAAACCATAGTGCAAGGACCAATGCCGCGTTTCTGAGAGAACCCCAAGCTATTTTTCTAGAATGGCTGTATGCTATATATGGCGTCCTGTTTTCACTCCCTTTGTGGAGCACCTACCCTGGAGGTCATGTAATAACCAATGACCAAAAAAACAAACAAGAAACCCAAACATCCAGGTCGAAGTGCCATCCCTGCCTGGAGTGGAGGAGACTGCTCAGACAGATCCCAGGCAGGCATCTCAGCCCAGGCCTGTGCTGGGGAAGCTGGTTCCTGGCTTTGGGCGCAATCTGGAAGCCAGCAAACTGACCCAAGAGTGCAGCTGGCGTTTAGGACTGATGATCTTTTCGCAGCCAGGCTGCGCGTGGACACCCGCTCAGGGAGCCAGGCTAGGAGGCTGCCCAGTGCAGGCGCTGGCAATGCAGCAGCATGCCAGGGCTTAGCCCCGCACCCCAGCATGGGCTCCGGCCTCAGAAGTGAGGGGGCGGGGCCAGCGCAGAGAAGGGTCTTTGCTAATTTCCAAAGCTGGAAGTGAGCTCTCAGAGGACTCAGGAGGGAGGGGGGCGGGGGCGGCCGGGAGAGGGGCTTTGCTAATTGCCCAGGCGGGAAGGAGGGGCGCGCAGCGCCAGTGTGCTGTGCTGCAGCCCATTTGGGACTGCAGGACCCACCATACTCGCTGCCCCTGCACTCCCATGCTCCAGCCTAGCCCCTGAGGCCGCGGTGTCCTGTTCCCGTTCCCGCCGCCTGCTGCCCCTCCCCGCCCCATGGCTTCTCTGGAGGACCCTCTGCTCACAGGTAAAGTGACACCACGACACGCCCTCACCTGAAGCAGAAAACGCAGTCCAGGAGCTGGGCGCAGCCTCCCGCCAACCCCAGGGCACCAGGACCACCCCAGACGCTGCGCCACACCCTGTCCGCAGGGGGTCAGGCCGGGACAGCGCCACAGGAGGTACCCCCCCCCCCGCCAGCGGGCAGGCTAGCCCCCATAGTTCTGCACCCCCACGCGCTTTTCAGAGCCTCCTGCCATTCCCAGGGCACCCAGAACCCAGAGAGTGAGGCCTTGGGTGTTCTCTAGTGACAGATTCAAGGCAATTTTTCGACTTTGGGACTGAGAGTTAACATAGTTTTCATTTGTGATTATTATTTTTGTGTGGGGGCCGTCGCTTTTCTTTTGACCTATGCTTGTTTTCACTCCCGGTTCTGAAGAAGCCCCTAAATCCTAACCCTTTGAGGACTCCGAAAGCTCTCAGAGCAGCAGTGCTGGGGGACAGTGTGGACACATGGTTTGGTTTCTCCTCTGGCCTGCTTCTGTGGCAGCCCCGCTCTGTCCTCCTCAGACTTCAGAGCAATATCTGAACAAGTGGAGAAGCAACCAGGGGGTCAGGAAGGTGGCCACCGAAGAGTGACTTCTCTGGAGGGTGGCTGAGCTAGCAAGTGAGCATGTTAGTCCAGCTCTGCCTGCATTCAGTATGGAGCTGAACAGGGGCCAGGGAAGGGGAGGAGGAGCAGAGAGCAGGGACAAAGGGACCAAAGAGGAGATTCAGATGAAGGGAAGTAATGGGGAGGAAAGAGAAGAAACTCTAGAAGACAGGTATGTAGAAAGGAAAAGGGATGAAGTGGGCATTGGGAAAGGGCACCACCAGGGAAGGAGAGAGGGGAAGAAAAGAGGGAGGAAAGAGGAAAGGGGAAAGGGAGAAGGGAGGAGTCAGCATGCCAGGGCTCCCCCTGCATCTGAAGAAGAGGTGGCTGGTCCCGCTTGTCAAACAGGGTGCTCACTCTTTGGCCCCAGTTTCTGCTCCCAGTGCTACTGGGCTTTGCAAGGAAGGCAGGCTGTCCCTTGGGACCTACTGGAGCCCACTGGAGCCCACAGGAGGGTGGGAGAGGTAAGATGCCACCAGGTCCTGTCCTGAGCTGCTCCCAGCCACCAGCCTCACCACATGGTGCAAGAGGGACCCCAGAACAAAGGACGGACACAGGCCAGCATGTCTGCTGGTGGCCCTGGGCACTTAGCTCATCGCAGTGAACCACACGGCCTCCTCAACCCACGCTTTCAAAGCCTCCTTCTTCGCTTCTGGCTTTCATGTCTGTAGGAACATGAGCCAGATCTAACTCATCTCCGACAGACAATTCTGACTCACCCCGTGTCAGATTTTTATGAGTGGCTGTGATAGAGTAAGATAGCAATGCTCCAACAAACGGACTGTTTCCTCCCACTTGACCTCAACAGTCTTATACATTTTCTTAGCGAAAACATCTTGTCTCCTTCCATTAAGCTCATAACGTGGTCTAATAGTATACATGCGCCTTCCTTAGATGCGAAGCGATACAGAGGTCCCTTTTTTTTTTAATTTTACAAGGTAAAGTCAGTGAACATATCCAACTTGACGAATACGTCTCTAAAATGTCAATCCAGGCAAAGCTTTTTCTGCCTACAGTTTCGAGCCTACGTGGTGACATTTTTAAAATGCTTTCAGTCCCTCAGTGAGGCTCTTAGAAGCTAGCCAGGGCTTACTACGTGCCAGGCACTGTGTCAGGTGTTGGAGCTAAAGGGAAGGAGAGCTTGGAGGCTGGCTGGGGAGGGACATCCATGACACAAGCACAGCTAGAAACGGAGGCCAGTGCTAGAAAAGAGAGAGCAGGCTGCATGGAGAGTGTGTACCATGGGGCTTGTGAGCTCACGAATAAGTGGGAGTAACTGGAGTGGGGAGATGGGGGAGAGAAGAGGGTCTTCCCATCAATGGGAATCACCTGTGCTTGGAGGCAGGTGGCATGAGAGGTCTCCACAGGAAGAAGGAGGCAGTGTGGTTGAAGGGCAGAGAGATGGGGCAGAACAGGCATCAGTCAGTTGGAGGGGTATGAATAGACTGATGGGAGGATTATGGGTGCCTTTGGAGGACTGAGAATTTGTTAGAAGATCAGTGCAGATTTCTATGGAGACAAATGCCAGGAACTGATAGGTCTTTGAAAGGTCACTCTGGCTGCCTTTTGGCAAAGGGGTTGGTAAAAGGCACTTGCAGGTGTGAACACACCAGGTGGGAGGTGAGTGCAGGAAATCGGGTGAGGGAGCATGGGAACTTGGTCCCGGGGTATATAAGGGAGAATAGCCTTTAAGGAGTTCCACAAATTGGCACCAGCTGTGGCTTCATTACAGAGCTGGAAGGGGGAGGTGGGTGTGTCCTGAAGGTTACAGAAATTACATGAGAAAGGGAAGTCTTTTTAGATCTCTTTTTCAACTAGAGGAACTCTCACCTTATTGATAGAATTCCAGAGTGGGAACCAATGATATGAGGACATCTTTGAAATGTCTGAATATGTTCTTCGACATCTTTGCAAGTGACGAGGAGACCTTGACCTTAGGAGGCCTTGGCCCTCTTTGTAGCCAGAAAGATTTCACCTACAGATTTGGGTTCTCCCTTTTAAAGTCAAGGAGTCAGTCCTTCCAAAGGACACCTCCTATCATTTTACCCTCTCATCATACCTCACGTGCTGGCATCTCCAAGACCCTCTGTTCCAGGTTAAGAGTATCCACTTTGGCCGGGCTGGTCTTGCAAAGAACACCACAACAGGAAATCTAGAGCCTATAGTGCTATTAATAACATCATCTAAGACTGTGTTTGCTACCCTCTTGGCCTCTTCCCACCATGACTCACTGAAGCTTTTTACACATTGTATCCATTATGCTATAGTTCCCAAAGCTCATCTTCTCTAGTGCCATTAGTTTTTAGGGGACCAGGCAAACCTTAAACTTGTCCCCCTTAATTGGATCCCTGTGCCCCCACAATCTCTTTGAATGCCTTTCACCATGATTCTTGAATGAGATCTGAGACCACTGCTGGTACCTAACACTTCTTGGCACCTTGTCTGCTAGGTTCTTGGAAGAGGAGGTGGCTATGGAGGTGAGTGGGGATGGGAGTGGGAGGATTTCTCCCTTCACTTCCCTTTTTGTGTTTTCAAATAATGGGTTTTGAGGGGGAGGGAAAGGTTAACCAGACCATTTATTTTCCATCTCCCATCGATAAAATGTCACACAGGAGAGAGGTGGCAGAAACGCACTTTCAGGTTAATTTTTTTACAAGGAAGATTGACTTATGAACCTACTTTGTTATTCCCTTTCATTCAATTTCCCTGTACCTCCTTTTCTATGAAGTGTAACGGTAACCCATTATTATTTTTATTGTTGGCACGTGCTTTGTGAACCATAAAGTGTACGCTATAAATGGGAGCGCTTTTCTTTTTTTTTTTTTTTTTTGTAGTTTACGAAAAACTAATATTTTTTAAATTAATTTTTTATTTATTTTCAGCATAACAGTATTCATTCTTTTTGCACCACACCCAGTGCTCCATGCAAGCAGTGCCCTCTATGATACCCAACACCTGGTACCCCAACCTCCAAATCCCCCGCCCCTTCAAAACCCTCAGATTGTTTTTCAGAGTCCATAGTCTCTCATGATTCAGCTCCCCTTCCAATTTCCCCCACCTCCCTTCTCGTCTCTAACTCCCCATGTCCATGAAAAACTAATTTAAAAACATTCATCCACCAGAGTACCCAAAGGGCTCCCATATAAACTATCTGTCGTTACATTATGTCCCGATGTGGAGCTCGATCCCAGGATCCTGAGATAATGACCTGAACTGAAGGCAGAGGCTTTAACACACTGAGCCACCAGCCCCAATGTATTCTCTTCAGTACCAGAATTTGTAACCAATTGACAGATGAAAAAGGAGGCAGTCAAGTGAAAATCAATAGGTCTTAGACCTGCAAGAAATTTGAATTAGATGAATTCAGCTACTCAGGCACTGTTTCACATTTTCAGATCTCTGCAGAAAAGGGGTTAACCTTTTTACAGCATGTAAAAGAGAAGACTATAACACATACTATGTGTAAGCATGTAAATATCAAAAAATATCCCATTAGTTGCTAAGACACACAGGGCCTATATTTTCTCTCAAATTCATGAATATGTAGGAGCAATAAGTGAGAAGTGAATGTATACTTTTCACTTCGAAGTCTTTTAGAAATCTAAAATATGACTTTCTATGGTTTGTGTCTCCATATTCCTTTATTGCCAGTTTGAACAAATCCACATGCTTTGATTCAAAGGTAATAAATTCCTCTTATTTGGAAACATGATGTTTATTTTTATTCTCTCACCCTTAGCAGGTGGTTTCATTTTAGCACACTTCAGAGTTATAATTTCATGCTTATTAAAAACATTTATTATGATCTACATAGATGAATGAAACTTTTATTTTATTAAATTATTTGACAAAAAATCTGTTATTTTTAAAAATGTATTTCCTTTAGGGTTATTTTAGAGCGTTCAGAGAGGATCTAGGAGTGTGGTATTATGTAGTTTTTAAGTAGGTATGAAATGGTTATTTATAGGATTGTTTCTTTAAGGCTTATGTATATTGTCCATTATATGCTATAAAATACTTTGAAAGTAAATTTAAGGTATGTTTTACATAGTTTATTTTTTGGAAATAAATATTGAAATGACTTGTGAAATTCAGTATATTCTCAACATTAATTTATTTTGAAATTTACCAGTTGTCTACTGAACTATTATATGGCAGATATTACTTCAGACTACACTGGTAAATGAAATACTTGGCTTTGTAGAACTTTTATTTTAATGGGTGAGACAATTCAAAGCTATAAACCTTAATAAAAATTGCATAGTGCATTCAAAAAGGATGAGTACAATGGGGAAAAAGAAAAACTCGATCAGGGTGAGAAAAATCAAGGTTGCTAGGCAGGGGATGGGGAGTTAAAATTTTTAATAGGAAGATCAGGGTAGTTACAATGAAGCTGACAATTGAACAAAGGTATGGAAAGGTGATGAATTTGCGCAGAACTATCAGCAATAAGGTCACTCCAGACAAAGGAATTGGCTATCTTGAAGGCCATAAGGTTGGATCATGCCTGGCATATCTGAGGAATAGCAAGGAGGCCACTGTGAGTGACTGAAGAGTAGCAGGGAAAGAGGTCACAGAGGTTAAATGAGTGGCTAGATCATGTAAAAGCTTAGAAGTCATTGTAAAACTCTGGCTTTTATATTTGGAAACTTACTGTGTGATAGAATTTCTGCTAATAACTGAGAGTTCAATTGTCCATAAAATTTCAAGGACTCTTATTCTAGTAAGACAGAATGAAGAGAAAGAGTTCATATTTTCACATGGTGTAACAAATGCTCAGAGATGCAAGTGTAGGAAGCTATAGGATCACAGAAGAAGGCACTAAAATCACACCAATATATTTGATGACTGTGACTATATATAAATTTGTATTTTCTAGATTTTTTATAGTCATGGAATCACACTGTATATACTATTCATTGCCTGGCTTTTCTTTTCTCAGCATCATTACTTTGAGAATCTCCAATTGTAAATAGTTCATTTTGATGTTGAATAGTAATCTCTTTAATGAATAGATCATAATTTTTCTTTGCTCTATGGATGGACATTGATGAACATTTCCACTGTTTTCAATTCTTAAAAATAAAGCTGCTATGAAATTCATATACAAGTCCCTGTATGAACATAGGGCTTGTTTCTCTTGGTTAAATGCCTAGAAGTAAAATGGCTATTTTTGTAACTGCAACATATTTTGCATTTAAAAAAATTTTCAAACTATTTTCCAAAGTGGTTGTATCATGATATATGCCAACAACAGTTTAGATTTTTTGTTGCTTCTCAATCTAGCTCAGACCAAGTACAATTAGCCTTTATAATTTTAGCCATTCTAATAGATATGTAAGCATGTCTCATTATGATTTTAATTTGTATTTCTTTAATGTCTAAATGTTGAGAAATTTGTAATGTGCCTATAAGCCATCCATATACTTTTGGTGACATGTAATTTGGAAATCGCTTGTCCATCTTTACAGTTTCTCAATGGAGCTTTGATAGCTGTGTCTTTCAAGAAATATGCTACTTCTTTCCTGGTACACGGAGGTATGACTAGAACATTATCAATGTTGACCTTTGCAAAGAAAATCATGCCTTAAGATATATGTAGTCTGCAGTTGTTGGGAGTGTTCACCATCCTTGCCTCTAACTCATCTCTCACTGCCCACACATTCAGATATAGGGGAATATTGATTGACAAAATATTAATTGCCAAATAACACTAGTTAGAGAATAAGAAAAATGCAGGCACCTGATTATATAATATTACATAAATAAAATGTGTTTTTATAAGTGCTATTGGAAGGAAATTCCTCAATACTTTAATCACACAGAATGATGGAATCCTAGATTTTTTTTTCTTGTATTTACTAAGAAAATGATCATGCCTCAAGTATATTAAAATGGAATAGGGAAAATTAAAAATTGTTTTAAGATGATTTGTGTGTGTTGTGCGTATGTGAGAGAGAAAGTGAGAGAGAAAGATAAAGAAAAAGAGAAAGGGAAAGACAGAGAGGTGGCTGCAGTGAATTGATGAGTTGGAGGATAGATTTTAAAGTTTTGTCTTTTGCTTTCTACGTTTCTTTTTCCTTAGGTACAAGAGAACAATCAGTAATATCTCAGAAGCCTGCTGGTAACATCAGCAGAAAGAATTAGAGGTTCCCAGAAAATTAAGATGACATATAGTTTTCCTGACATAAGAAAAGTCATTTTTTGTCCCCAGCTATTTTCAATGATCTATACCCCACCTGTGTACTTGCCCAAGCACACTTCTTCCAAAACTTCCTGGGAGGTTCTTACAAAGAAATGCAAAAACCTCACTCCTTAAGGATTTTGAGGGAACAAGGCAATGGGAAAACTAACAGTCACCACCAGACCAGGAAATAGCCTAAGCTATTGAGACAATAAATCAGTGGTAAAACTCCTAGTGCTATTTCAAAAGCAATCAAGGCCTTGCATTCCTTGTCCCAGAAAATGAGCCCAAGACCCCATCTAGTTTCTATCTGCTCTTGAAGCCTGCAGAGTCCCTTTCCCTTGTCCAACAGTTACCTCTGCTTTATTCTACCGTTGAAGTTTCTACCCTCGGTGGAATACAAGCTTCATTCAGGTGAACATGCAATACATATTGCACAAATACATATGTGGATGTGCATGCATCCACAACCTTATGACCAACCATACACGGAATAATAAAACTCTCCCTTCTGAGTATTCATCTTAAATACTAAATAAAAATCTCTCTCCTGTTCAAACAGTCAAGGCTTTGGAACTTATTCCCTGTGATCTCCTTGTATGTTGTAAACAAAGATTCCTTTCTTTGACAACTCCACCTGTTTCTGTGATTCACCAAAGACTGACCTCAGTTAGTTCAGTTGCTGTAATGGCTTTCACTACTCTGATTCTACCTCTGCAAGTCTCCAAATTTAACTATTTTTTCTCCCAATTCTGCATGTTCTTGGCTTTAAACTGCAACTCTGAAGAGAAGATTTGCTTGTTTAAAAAAAAAAATCAAGAAAAGGTAGTAGTAGTTAACATTGTTACTTTGAACTTCCTGCCCTAAGGGGCTCTCCTGTTCTTTCTCTTTGACTTCCTGGACTAAAACGACAGAAATTTGGCAATACATCACTCCCCAATCCAGATTACTGCCAGAACAGTTTATACTCTTAGAAAAATATTAGTTTAAAAGATCACATAATTAAATACTTAAGCATGTAGTGTAATATAGTGGTTTACAAGAAATATATTTTGGTCATCTGAATATTTGGTTTTCAACCATGGCTACTGACTCACAGCTCCTAAAACTCTTGGGATTTCCTGTGATAAGGGTGAGAGAGGTGTGTTTTGTTCTGTTAATGAAGTGACCTTCAGACCTCACTCAAGGCAAGGGCTGTTTGCCTGAAGGACCAACCACTTGGTGAAAGCCTTCACAACTTTTTGCCTCCCCTTCCTCCCAATACAGGATTATCTGGGGAGGGAAGAGGATCTGGAGATTAGATCAGCAAATGACAATGATTTAGTCAGTCATGACTATGTCATGAAGCCTCCACAGAAAAGCTGAAAGGACTGGGTTCAGAAAGCTTTTAGTTTGTGAAATGTATGAAAAGGCAGGAAGAGTGGCAGTCTTACAGAAGGTAATAGAAGCTCTGTGCCCATTCTCCATACCTTGCCCTGTGCACTTCTTTATCTATCTATTGATTTAAATCTTCTATTATATCTTTTAATAAGCTGGCAAACATAAAGTAAGTATTTTTCTGAGTTTTGTGAGTCCCTGTAGCAAATTAAAAGAACGTAAGAAGTAGGCCACTGGGACCTCCAACCTGTAGTTGCTCAGTCACAAGCACAGGTAATAACCTGGGGCCTACAGTGAGACTGGCATCTGAGGTGGGGTTGGAGATAGTCTTGGAGGACTGATCCCTTAACTGATGAAATCTTACAGTATGTTCAGGTAGATAGTGTCAGAATTTAGTTGAATTCTTGGAGATCCTGCTGTTGTCTGAAAATTATTTGGCATTGTTGGTATGATGTCCTAAAACCCAAAAAGATATAGCTACCTCAAAATAAGAATACGGTTGACAGCTTATATATAATAAGTGAGTATTTCAGGGATTTAAAATATACCCAATAAATAATGTAAGGAAATAAGGAAAGATTTTGAAATAAAAACAAGAATAAGAACCTAGTGGTACTAATAGATTAAATATATGTAATCTAGTTGAATTAAGAATACAATGGATAGAATACGTAATGGATTCAATAGAGATAAGAAGTCACTTAAGGATATAGTCATCTGGATACCAGCAAAGCATTAAAATTATCAATATAAAAGAGGTGTAAGATGTAGGTGATGTGTGTGGAACAAAAGCTAGAGAAGAAATTAGATTTCCTTACTACTCATAGCCTGTTGACAAGTCCTTGAAGCTCCTCTGGGGACTCAGCTGCTTCCATGTGGACACATCCACTCAGGGCAAAAAGCATTCTTAGTCCACCCCCCAGGATACTGAAAATCTACTTTCACATGTAAAAATTACTTTGGAAACTTCTTTATCTCTACTCCCCACCCCTGCCCTCAAGATATACATTGGCAATCATCTCCCAAGCATATACCCACTGATACACATCAGAAGAGTCTCTTCCCTGAGTTTTTACTAAATAGTAATAAATGACCTTTCCCTAACAATAGCTAGCCCCCTCAAGGTCCTGGAAACCTTGTTTATAAAATACCTTGGAGGCTTGTGCTATCCCTAACCTCCTCCCAAATTGAAAGTATATAATCAGCCACTCTTCATGACCCTCTCTCTCTACTCCAAATAAATAAATAAATATTTTTAAATAAAATAAAATAAATGACTTTTTTTAAATGAAAGAAGAAAAAGGAAAGAAATATTTGAATATTAATGTACATCTATTTCTCAAGCATAAAATAGTCAAGACACTGGATTAAAACTTACATACAAGAAAAGAAAGAAAATATTCATAACTAGAGTTGACTCTATGAATCCCAAACTAGGGCATACATACCAAAGACACACAAAAAAAATCACAAGTGTTAGAGAGAAAAAAAATAATTCATTAATAAAGAAACAAGAATCAGACTGACAGAAATTTTTTAAATAACATCAGATATAAAAAAGAATGAAGTAATAGCTTTATTATCTTGAAAAAAAATCACAAATGGAAACATTTAGATCCTTATAAAATGTCATTGGCATAGGAAGGCATAATAAAAAAAATATTTTCAGGAATACAGATCACAGATAATTTGCCTTAATTTGTGTAGGCAGCACTTAAATACTAATATCATTTTAACAGTTAAAATATACTCTATGATCTTTGAGGTTGGGGAAAAGAGGATGACCAAGTCATCTTGAAATAATTCAGTTTTATGAAAAAAGTAAAAAGATCAAAAAAAAGACTTGTAGAAAAGAGAGATAAAACATATGCATAATAAAAATAAATAAATAAATAAACAGCTGGAGTGCCTGGGTGACTTAGTCGGTTCAAGTGTCTGCCTTCAGCTCAGGTGATGATCCCAGGGTCCTGGTATTGAGCCCTGCATCAGGCTCCCTGCTCAGTGGAGAGTCTGCTTCTCCCTCCCATTGAGAAAAAAAATTTGACTTATTTATTTGAGAGAGATAATCTTTAAATTTTACTTATTTATTTGAGAGAGAGTGAGAAAAGAAAAACATGCACACAGCAGAGGGAATAACAGAGGTACCCTAATAAATACAATCTTTTAAAAAAAATAAATAATAATAAAAATAAATAATATTTCAGATAGTATGATTTTTTTAATGTAAGACTTGGTATAAAAACAGGATGACATACTTGTCTAATTATAGCAAAGACTTTGATAAGTTTAGATGCAGTAGTACATAAAAAATTTAACTTCTTTCATTAACTGATAATTTAATTAGATTAAATTAAGAGACATCAAAATTTAGAGAATCTAATAGTCCTGATCTATTAATAAATGTAGCCATCCTAACCCCAAAACAAGAGTCTTCAGTAAGTATATAAGCATAAGTTGAACATTTACACAAACAGGCCATTATTTAGGCCAGAAGTATATGCCAATAAATTCCTAGAGTTAAATATCAGGCTATATTTTCCAAGAATAAGGCAATAAAATTAGAAAACAATGACCAAAATATTAAATTCATATAATTGGAAGTTAACTTCATACCTAAAAAGAAATAATACAGCTAATTCAGAAATTTTTAGAATTACAGTACTTTGGTAATATCAACTCTCAAAATGAGTAACGGACAGGTGGGGCTAGCAAGAGACTCGTGGGAGGATTAAATCATGGGCCCCTGTATCTCAGGTGCAGTAGAAGCAGTGGATTTGGAATTTCAGTTTTTCCACAACGTTCCACCACAAGCTGGTTAGAACTGTGCAAAAGCAGGAAGGGAAGCCCCAGTAAAGTGGACTGGGGATGCCAGAAGGGGAGGCTGGAAGGGGGCGCCTGGTGCTCAGTGCCCATTACAGACCCCACATTGCAATCCCCCACAGGAGAGACTCACCAATTTTAGGCCCCACAGGGGAAGCTGGAGGTTCATCTCCTGACTTTTTGTAGGATCTTTGCAGCTCAGCTGGTGAGAATTCTCCATCACCCTGCCTTTCTCCAAGGGACTTTTCTTCAAGCACCCTTCCCAACTTCTTCCTCCTCCATGAAATAATGTTCCTCTCCTTTGTTTCTCGCACTTGCCTGTGATGGGACCTTAGCTTGCTCAGCCCAGACTGCCATTCTCTGCTCTTCCCAATTAAACCCATGCTGCTGGTCAAATAACTGGCAGATTGAGTTTAAGGCCAATTGAACTAATAAATTCAAGAACTTGCAAGGAACAAAATCAATATGCACAAATTAGTGGCACTCCTAGGTGCTCGGAAGGAACCATCAAAAAGAGACTGCGGAGAACGATCTCATTTACACCTGCATCCAAGACAGCAAGATACCTGGGAGGCCCCTGAACCAAGAAGGTGACAGACCTGTCCTCTGACAGCCCTGCAACAATGACGACAGACAGGGAGGGGTACACACAGAGATGGGGAGGCACTGTGCTCAGGGTAGAACCCACACTGGGAAAATACCTACTCTCCCCAAAACCGTCTACAGAGTCCTCACTCTGGCTCCCGAATTTCCGGACTCGGTGCAAGCCTGGAGTGGGTGTGGACACGGGAAGGACCCCGCAGGGCTGAGGTGGGGAGAGCACAAGCACCGAAGAAGGCTGATGCTCCCTGACTGCAGACCATCTGAGGAGCCCAAGGAACCTAATCCGCGAGAACACAAACACAGATGAGGACCTAGGAGCACCCGAGCCCAGAAAGGGGGGACCCCACAGCCCCGCGCACAGCACAGCAGGAGGCCACGTCTCCTCACACAAAACGACGGAAGCCCCAGTGTCTACACAGGGCGCCCTTCCTCTGTGGGGTCCTGAGACCACGAACCCCTTGACAGTGCACTCAGGCGGCTTCTCCTCAGCTCCTCCAGCATCTGGTCCTTAGGAGGTTGGACTGCTGCCAGTGTGGGCGCGTCCTCCACAACGGGTCCGGTCAGTGTGGATGCAGAGCCACACCCTCCTCAGCTTGTCCTGTCAGGGTGGGAGGCGCCCCACATTCTCCAGAAGTCTCCACAGTGGGTCCTGAAGAGGCGGGGCTCTGGTCCCAGCTGTGGCTGTGCAGCCTTGGCTCAGGGCGGAGCTGGGGTCTGGCGCCCTCTGCAGGCGGTGCAAGGCAGTGCAGGACTGTGGGAGCTCACCCTTCAGTGGAAGGTCCTGCTCCCTCCTGGGGTCCAGCTGATGCCATTTCATTCCGGAAATTCAAGCTGCATGGAGCCCAATACCCCCCAACTTCCCCCCAAATAGCTAAGGAACAATGAATTGGAAACAATGTGGAATTACAACAGTCCTTGACCCAAACAGTGTCACTGAACATGGCCCTGATGCAGACCCACACTCTGACCTCAACTTGGTCTCAAGCCTGGACCCTACCCTAATCCAAGACCCTAACCCTAGCCCCCAACCCAAACAATGTTCACAAGAATCAAAAGGTAGAAACTGCAAATATCCATCAATGGCAAGTGCATAAGCAAAGTGTGGTGAAGCATTTGAATTTGGGTACAGGTTCAGGTTTTAGTCAGAGTTCTAGATCAGGCTTTGGGTTTAGTGTTAGGGTGAGGGTTTAGAGTGAAGGACAAGGGAACAGAGTTATAGTTTAGGGCTTTAAGTTTATGATTTAGGCTTTAAGACTCAGGGCTTATGGGATAAAGTTCAAGGTCAAATTTGGGGTTTGACTTCATGCTGAGATTTGGGTTCAGGTTTCATGACTTGGAGGTCTGGTTTAGGGTTTGGGTTCGTGGTTCAGGGCTTGGATCCAGGGCTCAGGTACAGGCTTTGGGTTCCATTCCAGGTTTGGGATTCAGGGTTCTAGTTTGGGCTTTAAGGTCAGCTTAGGTTTCAGCGTTGGTAGGGTTTAAGGTTAGGTTTAGGGATGACACATTTTCTTCAGTTGTCATCATGGACAAAATAATTCTATCTGAAGTTTCTAAGTCAGAAATGTATTTCATCTGGGGGCGCCTGGGTGGCTCCGTGTGTTAAGCCTCTGCCTTGGGCTCAGGTCATGATCTCAGGGTCCTGGGATCGAGCCCTTCATCAGGCTCTCTGCTTGACGGGGAGCCTGCTTCCCCATCTTTCTCTCTGCCTGCCTCTCTGCCTACTTGTGATCTCTGTCTGTCAAATAAATAGAATTAGTAAAAGCTATTATATGATCTTTTACAAACCATTTCCTATCTTTGCATTCTCATGTGCCAAGACAGACAAGGATTATTTAAAACCCTGAAGAGAGTGCTCTTGCTTTTAAATTGCCTGTAACCTTCGTGTAATAGATTTATGATTGATGATAGATTTAGTTAAAATATAACTATTTAAAATATTTACTCTCAGTAAACGATTTCAACCTATGCTCATTTAAGTAACTTGGTGCATAATCCCTTTTCTATTAAACCATAGTGCAAGGACCAATGCCGCGTTTCTGAGAGAACCCCAAGCTATTTTTCTAGAATGGCTGTATGCTATATATGGCGTCCTGTTTTCACTCCCTTTGTGGAGCACCTACCCTGGAGGTCATGTAATAACCAATGACCAAAAAAACAAACAAGAAACCCAAACATCCAGGTCGAAGTGCCATCCCTGCCTGGAGTGGAGGAGACTGCTCAGACAGATCCCAGGCAGGCATCTCAGCCCAGGCCTGTGCTGGGGAAGCTGGTTCCTGGCTTTGGGCGCAATCTGGAAGCCAGCAAACTGACCCAAGAGTGCAGCTGGCGTTTAGGACTGATGATCTTTTCGCAGCCAGGCTGCGCGTGGACACCCGCTCAGGGAGCCAGGCTAGGAGGCTGCCCAGGGCAGGCGCTGGCAATGCAGCAGCATGCCAGGGCTTAGCCCCGCACCCCAGCATGGGCTCAGGCCTCAGAAGTGAGGGGGTGGGGCCAGCGTAGAGAAGGGTCTTTGCTAATTTCCAAAGCTGGAAGTGAGCTCTCAGAGGACTCAGGAGGGAGGGGGGCGGGGGCGGTGGCGGGTCGGGGGCAGCCGGGAGAAGGGGCTTTGCTAATTGCCCAGGCGGGAAGGAGGGGCGCGCAGCGCCAGGGTGCTGTGCTGCAGCCCATTTGGGACTGCAGGACCCACCATACTCGCTGCCCCTGCACTCCCATGCTCCAGCCTAGCCCCTGAGGCCGCGGTGTCCTGTTCCCGTTCCCGCCGCCTGCTGCCCCTCCCCGCCCCATGGCTTCTCTGGAGGACCCTCTGCTCACAGGTAAAGTGACACCACGACACGCCCTCACCTGAAGCAGAAAACGCAGTCCAGGAGCTGGGCGCAGCCTCCCGCCAACCCCAGGGCACCAGGACCACCCCAGACGCTGCGCCACACCCTGTCCGCAGGGGGTCAGGCCGGGACAGCGCCACAGGAGGTACCCCCCCCCCGCCAGCGGGCAGGCTAGCCCCCATAGTTCTGCACCCCCACGCGCTTTTCAGAGCCTCCTGCCATTCCCAGGGCACCCAGAACCCAGAGAGTGAGGCCTTGGGTGTTCTCTAGTGACAGATTCAAGGCAATTTTTCGACTTTGGGACTGAGAGTTAACATAGTTTTCATTTGTGATTATTATTTTTGTGTGGGGGCCGTCGCTTTTCTTTTGACCTATGCTTGTTTTCACTCCCGGTTCTGAAGAAGCCCCTAAATCCTAACCCTTTGAGGACTCCGAAAGCTCTCAGAGCAGCAGTGCTGGGGGACAGTGTGGACACATGGTTTGGTTTCTCCTCTGGCCTGCTTCTGTGGCAGCCCCGCTCTGTCCTCCTCAGACTTCAGAGCAATATCTGAACAAGTGGAGAAGCAACCAGGGGGTCAGGAAGGTGGCCACCGAAGAGTGACTTCTCTGGAGGGTGGCTGAGCTAGCAAGTGAGCATGTTAGTCCAGCTCTGCCTGCATTCAGTATGGAGCTGAACAGGGGCCAGGGAAGGGGAGGAGGAGCAGAGAGCAGGGACAAAGGGACCAAAGAGGAGATTCAGATGAAGGGAAGTAATGGGGAGGAAAGAGAAGAAACTCTAGAAGACAGGTATGTAGAAAGGAAAAGGGATGAAGTGGGCATTGGGAAAGGGCACCACCAGGGAAGGAGAGAGGGGAAGAAAAGAGGGAGGAAAGAGGAAAGGGGAAAGGGAGAAGGGAGGAGTCAGCATGCCAGGGCTCCCCCTGCATCTGAAGAAGAGGTGGCTGGTCCCGCTTGTCAAACAGGGTGCTCACTCTTTGGCCCCAGTTTCTGCTCCCAGTGCTACTGGGCTTTGCAAGGAAGGCAGGCTGTCCCTTGGGACCTACTGGAGCCCACTGGAGCCCACAGGAGGGTGGGAGAGGTAAGATGCCACCAGGTCCTGTCCTGAGCTGCTCCCAGCCACCAGCCTCACCACATGGTGCAAGAGGGACCCCAGAACAAAGGACGGACACAGGCCAGCATGTCTGCTGGTGGCCCTGGGCACTTAGCTCATCGCAGTGAACCACACGGCCTCCTCAACCCACGCTTTCAAAGCCTCCTTCTTCGCTTCTGGCTTTCATGTCTGTAGGAACATGAGCCAGATCTAACTCATCTCCGACAGACAATTCTGACTCACCCCGTGTCAGATTTTTATGAGTGGCTGTGATAGAGTAAGATAACAATGCTCCAACAAACGGACTGTTTCCTCCCACTTGACCTCAACAGTCTTATACATTTTCTTAGCGAAAACATCTTGTCTCCTTCCATTAAGCTCATAACGTGGTCTAATAGTATACATGCGCCTTCCTTAGATGCGAAGCGATACAGAGGTCCCTTTTTTTTTTTAATTTTACAAGGTAAAGTCAGTGAACATATCCAAATTGACGAATACGTCTCTAAAATGTCAATCCAGGCAAAGCTTTTTCTGCCTACAGTTTCGAGCCTACGTGGTGACATTTTTAAAATGCTTTCAGTCCCTCAGTGAGGCTCTTAGAAGCTAGCCAGGGCTTACTACGTGCCAGGCACTGTGTCAGGTGTTGGAGCTAAAGGGAAGGAGAGCTTGGAGGCTGGCTGGGGAGGGACATCCATGACACAAGCACAGCTAGAAACGGAGGCCAGTGCTAGAAAAGAGAGAGCAGGCTGCATGGAGAGTGTGTACCATGGGGCTTGTGAGCTCACGAATAAGTGGGAGTAACTGGAGTGGGGAGATGGGGGAGAGAAGAGGGTCTTCCCATCAATGGGAATCACCTGTGCTTGGAGGCAGGTGCCATGAGAGGTCTCCACAGGAAGAAGGAGGCAGTGTGGTTGAAGGGCAGAGAGATGGGGCAGAACAGGCATCAGTCAGTTGGAGGGGTATGAATAGACTGATGGGAGGATTATGGGTGCCTTTGGAGGACTGAGAATTTGTTAGAAGATCAGTGCAGATTTCTATGGAGACAAATGCCAGGAACTGATAGGTCTTTGAAAGGTCACTCTGGCTGCCTTTTGGCAAAGGGGTTGGTAAAAGGCACTTGCAGGTGTGAACACACCAGGTGGGTGAGTGCAGGAAATCGGGTGAGGGAGCATGGGAACTTGGTCCGGGGGTATATAAGGGAGAATAGCCTTTAAGGAGTTCCACAAATTGGCACCAGCTGTGGCTTCATTACAGAGCTGGAAGGGGGAGGTGGGTGTGTCCTGGAGGTTACAGAAATTACATGAGAAAGGGAAGTCTTTTTAGATCTCTTTTTCAACTAGAGGAACTCTCACCTTATTGATAGAATTCCAGAGTGGGAACCAATGATATGAGGACATCTTTGAAATGTCTGAATATGTTCTTCGACATCTTTGCAAGTGACGAGGAGACCTTGACCTTAGGAGGCCTTGGCCCTCTTTGTAGCCAGAAAGATTTCACCTACAGATTTGGGTTCTCCCTTTTAAAGTCAAGGAGTCAGTCCTTCCAAAGGACACCTCCTATCATTTTACCCTCTCATCATACCTCACGTGCTGGCATCTCCAAGACCCTCTGTTCCAGGTTGAGAGTATCCACTTTGGCCGGGCTGGTCTTGCCAAGAACACCACCACAGGAAATCTAGAGCCTGTAGTGCTATTAATAACATCATCTAAGACTGTGTTTGCTGCCCTCTTGGCCTCTTCCCACCATGACTCACTGAAGCTTTTAACACATTGTATCCATTAAGCTATAGTTCCCAAAGCTCATCTTCTCTAGTGCCATTAATTTTTAGGGGACCAGGCAAACCTTAAACTTGTCCCCCGAATTGGATCCCTGTTCCCCCACAATCTATTTGAAAGCCTTTCACCATGATTCTTGAATGAGATCGGAGACCACTGCTGGTACCTAACACTTCTTGGCACCTTGTCTGTTAGGTTCTTGGAAGAGGAGATGGCTATGGAGGTTAGTGGGAATGGGAGTGGGAGGATTTCTCCCTTCACTTCCCTTTTTGTGTTTTCAAATAATGGGTTTTGAGGGGGCGGGAAAGTTGAACCAGACCATTTATTTTCCATCTCCCATCGATAAAATGTTTACCACTCCACACTGGAAGAATTTATATCTTTCCTTTGAATCTCCAGGAAAATCTCCCAAACCCAGACCACCACCATGTGGATTCAGCCATCTTCTGATTCACCTCCAGATTGTCTCCCCCTAACTGCTCAAGCCAGTGGTTAAGGGCGAAATGTTCAATGCCCAAGCAATTAAGTGGGGAACACGTTTATCTAAGCAATTGCATGCAGCTCTCTATCTGCTTACAGGGGGTCTCTACCAAGCCTTTCCAACCTCAGCAAAACATGAGAAAGCCCCAGCAATCTGGGGTATATATCATTCATTCATTCCTGTGTTCAACACTCAAGGCGGATCCCCACCAAGACAGTGGGAGAGCAAGGACTGGAGAAATCCTGGAAGCTGAAGTCTGAGGAGGATTTCAAATTCAAGTCAGAGATGAAAGAAACATCTGGACTTGGTCCTCAGGTACATGCAGTATTCTGAACTGAGGCTAGAACCAGAGACCATTCTAATGAAAGGCCTCTACAGGTGGGCCCCAACTCAGTTTCGTGTATATTCATTCATGAAATAGCTCTTTGGGTCAACATGCAGAAGAAAACCATTTCAGAAAACTGACAATGAGGAGAGTAAAGGGAAGCCAGAAGGCTTGTGAATGGGGAGAGAGGAGGACCCAGGGCAGGAAACCAAGAATCCCTCCCTGCCCTCCTTGCTGCCAGGGAGGTCTGAGGGACTAGTTTCCACCTGGGATCCCAAGTCCAGAACAAAAGCAGCGGGGCCACGGCGGGGGAGGGAAGGGGGTCCTCAGCACGGGCGCATGGGGCTGCGGAAAGATGGGGGCTAGCGTGCCTGCTGGCGGGGGGCACCTCGCAAGGCGCTGTCCCCAGCCCGACCCCATGAGGACCCGGGTTTGGCGCAGCGTCCGGGGTGGTCCCGGTGCCCTGGGGTTCGTGGGAGGCTGGGCCTCCACAACCCCCCTCTTCGCCCCCAGGTCGGGTCCGCGCTTTCTGCTCCAGGTGAGGGCGCGGCGCGGTGTCACTTTACCCCTGTGCAGAGGGTGGTCCGGAGAAGCCTTGGGGCGGGGAGGGGCAGCAGGCAGCAGGAGCGGGACAGCGGAGCCTCACATGGGAGCGTAAGGGCGGCGAGTCCGGTGGGTCCTGCAGTCCCGACTGAGCCGCAGCACAGCACCGCGCGCTGCCCGCCCCTCCTCCGCCAGCCCCTCCACCTCCTCCCAGACTCTCAGCCACATCCTCTGTGAGCTCACTTCCAGCTTAGGCAATTAGGAAAGCGCCTTCTCCCCGCCGCCCTCCACCCGCCCCCGCCCCCCTCCCTCCTGAGTCCTCCGCGAGCTCCCTTTTCGCTTTGGCAATTAGCAAAGCCCCTTCTCTGCCCCGCCCCCGCCCCCTCCCTCCTGAGGCCCCGCCCTGGCTGGGGCGCGGGGGAAGCCCCGGGGGCTACAAGCTTGACCAGCGCTGGCGCTGGGCAGCCTCCTAGCCTGGCTCCTTGAGCGGGTGTCCACCCGCGGCCTGGCTGCAAAAAGATCATCAGTCCTGTTAACCCTGGCTGCACTCTCCCGTCAGTTTGCTGGCTTCCAGATTGCGCCCAAAGCCATGAACCAGCTTCCCCAGCACAGGCCTGGGCTGAGATGCCTGCCCAGGATCTGTTTGAGCAGTCTACTCATCTCCAGGCAGGGATGGCACTTCCACATGGATGTTTGGGTTTTTTTATTGTTTTTTGGTCATTGGTTATTATTACATGACCTCCAGGGTAGGTGCTCCACAAAGGGAGTGAAAACAGGATGCATGATATACCCCTCACCTCCCATGCTGTCTTTCTCTTAAATAATAAGCACTGCTGAACTATCTTAGATTCTGTACCTTCTCTCCAGCCATGAACCTATCACTGTCTTTAACTCTTGAAAACTTCATTAGACAAATTAATGTGGTGAAGGAAGCAATATGAGAAAGCCTATTAATCTGATGAGCATGGAACTGAACAAACCCTATAGATACTTTCCCTTTGATTTCTAGCCTATCAATACCTACAGTGAGTCACATACACTCAAGATTATTGTTTTTATTGTATACTTCATATATTCATTGATTTTGGACTCGTTATCATTTCGTTGAAGTGTTAAACTATGGTAATAAACAAACTTTTAGGGGCGCCTGGGTGGCTCAGTGGGTTAAGCCGCTGCCTTCGGCTCAGGTCATGATCTCAGGGTCCTGGATTGAGCCCCGCATCAGGCTCTCTGCTCAGCAGGGGGCCTGCTTCCTCCTCTCTCTCTGCTGCCTCTCTGCCTACTTGTGATCTCTCTCTGTCAAATAAATAAATAAAATATTTAAAAAAAAAAAAAAAATAAAAAAAAAAAAAATAAACAAACTTTTAATTAACTTTTCCTCCTATGATACAAATATAACTTGCACTTGAGCTTTAGCTAATTTTATGTTCTAAAATTGCCAAAACAAAATGATCAAGGTTTCTAGATTATTTACTGTATTTTCTACTATATAATATTGTTCTATCTGTATATCTTCTGTATAAAGAAAATGAATGCTTGGGGCTCTTGGGTGGCTCAGTGTGTTAAAGCCTCTGCCTTCTGCTCAGGTCATGATCCCAGAGTCCTGGGATAGAGCCCCACATCAGGCTCTCTGCTCAGCAGGGACCCTGCTTCCCTTCCTTTCTCTCTGCCTGCCTCTCTGTCTACTTGTGATCTCTGTCTGTCAAATAAATAAATAAAATCTTTAAAAAAAGAAAATGAATGCTTGATAACTAAATGAATGCTTTACTGAACAAATTAAATATGGCAATGGCATTTTATTTTATCATGCTTCACATATTAAACTATAATATTATATCACTAGTCTACAAATAATCTACTCGCATAGTCATTTGGAAGCTTTTAGCAAAAGAATTCTTCCTCCTGATTGTAGTATAAAAGCCACAGAAATATACAGAAGACTCCTAGGATAGAAAGTTAAATCCAGTTATCCGTGATGCCTTGAGTAGGACCTGACCTATGTATGTCCTGGGATGCACTAGTAACTGTTACATGTGATAGGATTATATTTAATATATACAGTTTCATTTACTTCACAAAGGACATATAAATTTGAGAAAAAAATATTTGATGAATCTATAAAGTCTATATCTATTTGTAACTAATGTGGTAGAATTAAGATGTTAATTTGAAAAAAAATTCATTGAACACATACACATATTCAATTGTTTTTATATATATAAACAGCATTATTTATTTATGTAAATAAATGCATTGTCAGTAAAATCCATTTACTTATCAATCATAAGGGTAATTTTAAGTACTAAGAATAAGAAATATGTGAAAAGATAAGTGTTCAAGAGTGCAGTTTGTGGTAATTAATACAATATGATAGGCTCATGAAAATGATATATTACTTGAACTTAAAAGCTTCTATAATTAAGCGATGACCACTTGAAATTTGTAATTAGTCTTGCTGCAGTTTTTCCTTGCACTTATTGCCCTTCCCCAGAAGTTCATTAAGAATTTCTGTGAATGTCCTTATGTTTAATCTCATTCATAGATTCCACTGCTGCTCACAAAACAAAGCCAAAAAGAGAGGTAACTCTATGTGGCACTCCATCCACAAGCAATACATTCATAAATAATTAAAAAGCTCTCTACTTCATTTGTTACCCATTCAGCTGATAATTTAAATGAGTAACTGAGGCCATTTTATCAGCACTTTTAATAGAATGCGACTCAGAAACTTCACAGTGTTATTTAAGAAGAAATGCTCACGTGTTAAGGTTTTTATTTTTTAAAATCAACAAAATAATTTTCAAATATTAAAAGCAAATGTCTCCTTTTCCTCCAAGTTTCCTTGCTATGTCAAAGTTACAAATAAATACATTAAAATCGTATTTTGAGTAGTAGATAAAAACAAAAGTTTTGAAACTGTGGGTTCAGTGTCTGGGTTAACTTGTATAAATATCTGAACTCAATGTATTTAGACTTTATTAGATTTTTTTTAGACTATTTAAAAATACATGCTGAGATAATGACAACATTATTTTATTCATTTTAATAAATAAATTATTTTATTTAATTATGTTTAGATATTTATTTATTAAATTAATGATTTAATATTTAATAATCTAAATTTGAAATATTTTAAATTCTAAAAATATTTATTTAATTAAATTGATATATTTAATATAAATATTTAATAAATTATTTAATCATTATTATAATTATGCAATACATTATGTATTGTGTAATAATTGCATTTTAATAAATAAATAAATGTATTATTTACATTATTTTATTTTATTTTATTTTATTTTATTTACTTGACAAAGAGAGGGAGAACGCAAGCAAAGGGAGCTGCAGGCAGAAGGAGAGGGAGAAGTAGGCTCCCAGCTGAGTAGAAAGTTCAACCTGGGGTTCCATCCCACGACCCTGGGATCACCACCTGAGTCGAAGGCAGATGCTTAAGTGACTGAGCCATCCAGATGCCCAAGGCTTTGTATTCTTCGCTTCTAAATATTGATGCTCCTTCATCTCTGGAGTTAGTAAATTGATGTTGAGAATTCATATCAAAGAATTGATAGTAGCTGTTAAACAGAAACATGTAATTTAGGGGAAAAAAAAGAACAGAAGGAAGAGAAAGGCCAAAAGTCAAAAGCACATTAATATAAAATTTATTTATTTATTTATTTATTTATTTTTAAATTTTTTTTATTTTATTTTATTTATTTGACAGAGAGAGATTACAAGTAGGCAGAGAGGCAGGCAGAGAGAGAGAGGAGGAAGCAGGCTCCCTGCTGAGCAGAGAGCCCGATGCGGGACTCGATCCCAGGACCCTGAGATCATGACCTGAGAGAAGGCAGCGGCTTAACCCACTGAGCCACCCAGGCGCCCTAAAATTTAATTAGATAAAAAAGCTGATATTCCTGAAGGGGGCTAATAAAAGAGCTGCAAAGAGCTGATAGGATTAGGAAAATTGTCCACTCCTGGTCATTTCATAATTTTAAACTATTCCTTATTAATAAATATACTTAGTTCCAGAAACACAAGCACATAAGAACATTTCCACCAAGTTTCCTCTAACAGCATTTACAAATTAGACGTTCAAACAATGCAGTTCATTACATATTGCATCTGTATCTTAAAGTTTAAACACATTCTGTGACACATTTTCCAACAATTAAAATTAAAAAATATATATATACATATATATCTATGTATATATATATATACCTTATCCCTAAATGGAAAAAATATATATAGAGAGAGAGAAACCTTATCCCTAAATGAAACCTTTCTTTGTTTATTAGATTAAATAGGTAAATTAGCAACAACAACAAAGAGCTAATATTATAGAGGTAGGAACAATTTACCTTTTCATTCATTGCTATTTTCTAAAAATTCCTATTTTATTTTTTTCTCAAGTCTGTCATAATAATTTTCTAAATCTCCTGCCTTATTCAATTTTTTTCTTTTAGTGGAAATCTCTATTTCATATTTATTTTCTCTTCCTCCACTCTTTGCTCTAATAATTCAATGTATTATTAGATTTTCTGTTTTTCTCTTTATCCAGATATATCTTTTCTTTCTTTTTTTCTTTTTTAAATAATTTGATTTGCTGGCATTTTACATCAGTACATGCTTTCTTATGGATGTTAGAAATGTCTGTGGAACTACTAGAAGAATAAACTTTTTTACCTTTAAGAAGTTTACAGTCTAGAGTGCCTGGGTGGCTCAGTTGGTTAAGTGTCTTCCTTCAGCTTAGGTCATGATGCCAGGGTACTAGGATCCAGTCCTGCATCAGCTGCCTGCTCAGCAAGGAGTCTGGTTCTTCCTCTCCCTCTGCCCCTCCCTCTCTCTCTCTAATAAATAAATAAAATCTTTAAAAAAAAGACTTACTGAAATCTGAGACTGAATTACTAAATTCAGTCTTAATAGAAGACAGCTAAACAAAGCAATAATCACAACTGGAAAATTTAGCTAGATCATGGTTTAACATTTTTGGTTGACACAGGACCTCTTTCAGTAACAACTTTCCCTAAATATCAATTTCTTTTTAAGGCAAAAAATTTTGACAAGAAATCCAGATCCTTCTGATCATTTTCATATCAATTTAAGGTGACATCCTCAGAGTATATAATCAAATATGTAATTATTCTATCTGTTGCCTTGTATATTGCCTGTATCTTTTTCAGACTCAAAGTTCCATTGAGGTAGAGTTTTTTTGTTTTTTTTAAGCAGAGATTTTTAAAGTGTTTGATATATACAAGATGCTTAATAAGTGTTTACAAAGCCTATGTATTACAGAAGCCTTAAACAGGCTTTAAAATAATGTAGGTGATATTAGTGGTCATATCAAACAATTTTTAGGTTTCAGTCATGTAAATAACTACATTTCTCAGAGACAGAGAAACATACAAATGGTCTGGGTCCAGTAGGATAATGCTAGCATGTGTTGTAAATTCTTTTATATGACCTTATTCTTGCAAGAATTGGTTATGTGGCAGAAAAAAAGGTATCACTATCTTATACTTTATTATTTAAAGAGATTTATGGAAGTCTTAATTTCTTACACTACCCCTTTGTTTCAGTGGACCCAATTTCCGTGGTAATGGTGAGAGGAAAGTAGGCAATTTAGGCAGCAGCAAAAATCTCCTACAAGGCACTATAAAATAAGGCTTGTTCTAGATCATGGGTCTGTCCAAAGGGGAATGTTAAGGGGTAGAATGGATGATGGATGCATTGTGGACTTATAACTTTAAGATTAATACTGTTATGCCCCAATAATGGGTCTATGATTAAAGGAGCGAGACTGATGTAAAGCAAAGGTCAAGCAAAGCTTTATTTCATGCCAAGCATCAAGAATCTAACCGAACGTTCGGGGCCACACCTCTTATGAGAGAAGGCAACCCTTTGCTGTTTCACAGTCTAGCTTTTAAGGGCAAAGGCCATGCAGTCAGGCCTGGCCACGCACAGGTGACCAATGAGATTTTAACACACACAGGAAACTGCACAGTGAGGCTAGATGACCAATTGAGGTTCAATTTACCCTAGTATAGACATTTGACCCAGCCTATTACACCTTGATTAGGATTGGTGCAAAAAAGGTTCCCAAAGGGCGGAGGAGTGGGGCATACTCCTTAGTATCTAGGGAGACAATATGCAAACACCGCCCCCCTCCCGCTGATTGATGTCTCCACCTGGCCTGACCCACCCTTGTATATGGGCTTTGTTACCTGGAGCTGATTTCCAGGACTTGTTTTTAAGTGAATCCCCTGGGGGAAGGGGAACAAGGACAGTTTAAGGGTTAACCTCAATGAAAGCCTCTTGCTAAAATATAAAAATATAAAATAGGTCCTTACATTACAACAACTCAGTAGGGAAAGTCCCAGTGTGGTGATAAAAGAAGTGAGGTAACTTGCATTGCACATTTTTTTTTAAAACGTGTAAGTTGTATTTTTCCGTGCCATTACATCATACTTTATCTTCATCTCTGTCTACTAGTTTAAAACTAGTTAAACAAACTCAACAATTTTTTAAAAAATATTTTATTTATTTATTTAAGAGCAAAAGCCAGAGAGAGAGAGAGAGAGAGCATGAGCAATATGGGGCTCGATGCCAGGACTCTTGAGATCCTGATCTGAGCCAAAGGCAGACACTTAACTGACTAAGCAAATGAGACTCCCACAAACTCAACAATTTTATAAAATTTTTATTTGTTGGGGTGCCTGGCTGGAACAGTCAGTAAAATATGTAAATCTTGATCGTGGGGTTGTACGTTTGAAATCCACCTTGGGTGTAGAGGTTTTATTTAAAAATAAAATCTTTAAAAATTTTTTTTCATTTTTTTATTTAAGCCATTGTATGGCAGTGTTGATTACTATATTGTACACCTGAAAGTAATATTAACCTTATTTTAACTAACTACAATTTAAATAAAAACTTTAAAAATAAAATAAAAATAATAATCATAAAAATAAAAAAGAGGAAAAATTATTTGGCAGGCAATTTTCTTAATTGCATTATTATTTATTATTATCATAGTCTGTGTGTGTCGGTGGGAAGTGGCTGGTATTACAGTGAGTTCCATATCTGTGTTACACTGAGGTCCATGTCTGTAGTCAGTCTTTTTTTTCTTTTAGTTTATTTTCAGGGATCCAAAATTCATTGTTTATGCACCACACCCAGTGCTTCATGTAATAAATTCCCTCCTTAATACCCACCACTGGGCTCACCCAACCACCTGCCACCCTCCTCTTCAAGACCCTCAGTTTGTTTCTCAGAGTCCACAGTCTCTCATGGTTTGTCTCTCCCTCCGATTTCCCCCAGCACACTTCTCTCCATCTCCCAGTGTCCTCCACGTTATTCCTTATGTATTGAGTCTTATAAAAACTTTTATTTCTTTCCCTATTCTGCTTTGCATATGCTTACCTTAGATGTTAAAATGTTATAAACCTCTCCTGCCTGGTCCATTTTCTCTCTCTTCTCTCATGATTTCTCATGCTCTCCCTGCCAACACCACATGCCTTACAATATCTGGATATGACTAATTTCTTCCTGAGCTACTTTATTCTACTCTGCCATATGGTTGCCCTTCCCTCTTCTGTACCATAACTTCTATCCCCTGCATTTGTGCTTTAACAATACCTAATTCTTTTCACTACATCTGTATCTTTGAGGTCAATACTCAGTAGTGCAATCGCTGGGTCATAGGCTAGCTCTATTTTACTGGAAAGAAGGGCCATATGCACCCCAGTGTTCATAGCAGCAATGTCCACTATAGCCATTCTGTTGAAAGAGTCAAGATCCCCTACAACAGACAAACGGATAAAGAAGATGTGATCCAAGGATACAATGGAATATCACTCAGCCATCAGAAAGGATGAATACCCAACTTTTGCATCAACATGGATGGGACTGTAGGAGATTATGTTAAGTGAAATAAGCCAAGCAGTGAAAGTCAATCATCATATGGTTTCACTTATTTGTGGAACCTAAGGAATAGCATGGAGGACATTAGGAGAAGGAAAGGAAAAATGAAGTGGGGGTATTGGAGGGGGAAATGAAACATGAAAAACTATGGACTCCAAGAAACAAACTGAGGGTTTTAAATATGAGAAGGATGTGGGGATGGGTGAGCCTGGTGATGGGTACTAAGGAGGGCACATATTGCATGGGGCATTGGGTGTTTTACACAAACAATGAATCATGGAACACTACTTCAAAAACTAATGATGTATTGTATGGTAACTAACATAACATAATTTAAAAAAAAAAAAGGAGGGGGACAATACCTAACACTCAATCTTTGCTAGTTTCTTGTTTACCTCCTTTTAAGAGTAAGCTCATTAGTGTTTTTTTTTTTTTTGGTTTGTTTTTTTTTTTTTGTCTCAACTAAAAGAAGAAAAATAATACACATTATTTTGAAAACTTTTTGAACAGTGTACAAACGTTAGTCAAGTCCACAATGTCTCATCTCTTCTTCCTCCTAACATGGCTAAGTTGAAAAACCCTTTATCTGGGAAAAGATCATTGTCCAGCCACCTTGTGTAAGATTTTGGCTTTAGGTTAGATTATCCTTTCTTTCCTTTTCTGAAAATAAGTTGAAAATATTAATAGCCTCAGTTTTTCTTCCAAAATATGACTGCTTCTTTACCAAGTGCAAAAGCAACCCATTTTGACCATAGTAAACAGCTTGGACCTACTTTTTTTGGCTCACTGTTTTAGTGAGACAAGTGGAGTGAAGATGACACACCATTTCCAAATGTATTAATAATTGGTAGACCATACTTCTAAATTGAAGATTTGTTGCCATTAAACTACGACCAGACTCGCTATAATTACAGAGGTAAATTCTTTATATTTACTATATTTGAAATTACCATATAATACCAAAATAAAATTATGATTATGTGAAGAGTCTGTAATATTAAGAAGATGACTTTGAAATGATTGCTTATCTAAATGAAATTTCCCATTTTATAATCTTGTATAAGCTTCCGTTGTCATTTCCTATTTAAAATCTATTAGAAGGCACTCTTATTTTCCCTTAAGTGGGAAGTCAAATGTGGAACAAATTCATCCCAAAGGAACTGATTCTATGTTCCACTGAAGACAAGGTGGCTTCCATGTGGCATTTTGCCTCTTGCATATTGTTCATCTCCTACAACAAATGGGGGTATGCTCTTTAGTAAACTAATTCAACTCAATTAGAGACATTGTCTTCAAGGGATAACATCATAGAGACTAGAATCAGAATCATACTTTTGGGAAAATTGGGCCCAGGATTTTTGTTTTGTTTTGTTTTGTTTTGTTTTAAGATTTTATTTATTTATTTGACAGACAGAGACCACAAGTAAGCAAATAGCGGGGGGGGGGGAAGCAGGCTCCCTGCTGAACAGAGAGCCTGATGCAGAGCTCGATCCCAGGACCCTGAGATCATGGCCTGAGCCGAAGCAGTGGCTTAACCCACTGAGCTACACAGGTGCCCCTGGGCCCAGGTTTTGATGGCTTCTTTCCTCAATCTTATAAAACCTATTTGAACTCTACTGGATGCCAGAACTGCTTAAAAATATTTGGTCCCTTGTAATTTTAACCTTCCAGTATTCAATGCACCTGATCCATGTAATATCCTATAGTATTTTTGTCAAATGAAGACTCTCAAAGTGTGTTTCTTGGGAGACACTTTTCAATTGGTTGCTTACATTTCTGCATTTATTATTTGTTCTAGGCCATCCTTTGAAGATGGTTGTATTGAATAGACTTGGAAGACAGAAATAGTATCTTTTTTTTTAACTTAACCTGTTGTGTTTGCAAATATTATCTGCCTCTGTTTTGATTCTTCTTGTGGGAACTGAGGCTCAGAACTGATATATAACACCCATCCCTACACACACACAAACACACACACACACACACAAACACACACACACACACACACACACACACACAAATAATGTTAATATTCTGGCTACCTCTATTGCTGTGAATAATAAACTATATTATTTCTGAAACATGAGTCTGCGTCTTCTATCAACACCCAAGAAACTACGGCAGACTCATACACCAGCTTTCAAATAAGGGAAAATAATCTCAGATGCTTTATATTTTTTGATAGTGTTACCTACTTCTGAACATATGACTGAGCACATATAAAGCTGGAGCCATGACCATTTAGAGCTTCTTCTGTGGAAGAACTATGCATTCACTAGTAAACAATAGTAGTTTCATCATTTTTTTTTTTTCCTCCTGGACACCATTTCCTCTCTCAAACTGTTGCTCAAATTGGATGGAGTCTAAGGTCCTTTGAGGAAATTTTTGTTTAATGATTCAAAATAAAATAGGAAGAGTCTAAAGTGCTAAAAATAATTCTAGATAAAAGGTATAAGATCATGCCAGAAAGGATAGTAATTTTATCTAACAACTGCCTGTTCACCCCTTTTTTGTTCATTAACTAATCTCCAAATTCCTGACTAAATCCCTTTTGTAAGCCAGAATGTGAGCTAAAAACTGGGATTTTAAAAAATGTTCATTTGAAATCCAGTTAGTTAACATATATGGTTGTATTAGATTCATGTGTACAATATAACATATAGCACTCAGTGCTCATCATGACAAGTGCTCTAATTAACCCCCATCACTTATTTAATCCATCACTCCTTTCAGATCCCGTCAAGTAACCATCAGTTTGTTCTCCGTAATGAAATGTCTGTTTCTTGCTTTGTTTCTCTTTCTATGTCTTATTATTTCCCCTTTGCTTGTTTGTTTTGTTTCTTTTATTCCATATATGAGTAAAGGTATTTGTCTTTCTCTGACTGACTTATTTCACTTTTAGCATTATACTGTCTAGTTCCAACCATGTTATTGCAAATGGCAAGATTTCAGTCTTTTTTATGGCAGAATAATATTCCATTGTATATACATACCACTTATTCTTTATTTATTCATCAATTGATGGATACTTGGGCGCTTTCCATATCTTAGCTTTATAAATAATGCTGCTATAAACATAGGGGTGCTAGCATCCCTTTGAATAAGTTTTCTTATATTCATTGGGTAAATACACACCAACAGGTTTGTTGGATCAAAAAGGACTTCTATTTTTAAATTTTATGGAAATTCCATACTGTTTTCAAATATGGCTGTATCAGTTTGCATCACCACCAACAGTTCACAATTGTTACTTTTTCTTTTTTTTTTTTAAGATTTTATTCATTTGACAGAGAGAGATCACAAGTAGAGAGAGAGAGAGGAGGGAGCAGGCTCCATGCCTGGCAGAGAGCCCGATGTGGGACTTGATCCCAGGACCCTGAGATCATGGCCTGAGCTGAAGGCAGAGGCTTAACCCACTGAGCCACCCAGGCAGCCCCCACAAGTGTTACTTTTTCACATCCTCTCCAACACCTTTTGTTTCTTGTAGTGTTAATTTTAGCCATTCTGACAGGTGTGAGGTGGTATCTCTTTCTAGTTTTGCTTTGCAATTTCCTGATGATACATGATGATGGACATCTTTTCATGTATCTACTGAACATTTGAATGTGTTCTTTGGGGAAACACTTGTTCATGTCTTCTATCCATGTTTTTATTGGATTATTTGTTTTTGGATGTTGACTAAAAACTGGATATTAAGTAACACACAAGACAGGTTTCCTTGAGCTTAAATTTTATTTGCATGAGTATCATTAACAGGAAAAAATATGCATATGGGTATGTACAAGTGTGTTTATGTATACATCTATCTATCTATCCTCTATCCCATGTCTTCTAATTGTGGTAAATCCTGTAAGGTGGGGAATGGGATAGTCTGAAGAAATATGCTTCTGGATATGCTGGGTAAGCAAATTTAATTGCACTCAGATGCATTGGATATAAGTGAATCACTCAAATGAGTTATTTAATATTATATAGAAACAAATTAAAAGTTTATGTAGTTGAAAATAATAGGTAGTTAAAATAATTTTTTTGTTTGTTGTTTTTGTGTCTTTTTTTGTTTATATATACTATGGTGTGAATGTTTATGTCTCCCAAAATCATATTATGAAATCTAACTCTGTAAGTGCTAGTATTAAAACATAGGGGCCTTTGGGAGGTGATTAGGTCATAAGTGGGATTACAGTCCTTTTAAAGGAGACCCCAGTGAGTTCTCTTGATTCATTCATCATGTACGTTTACAGTGAGAAGATAGCCATCTATGAGGAAGTGGGCTCTCCCTGGATCTGCCCATTCCTTAAACTTGAACTTCTCCATTCTAGAACTGTGAGAAATAAATTCCTGTTCTTTATAAGCTATTAAGTCTATATCATGTCCGTTATAGCAGCCTGCATGCAGAAGGACACTATGACCTAAAATGAGAGCAATAAATATAAAGTTTCAGTAAAGTCAGTTGGTACAATGTTTTTTTTTTTTACTTAGAGAAGACATGCTGCTTCATGTTAAACCTTGATATTGTATATGTTTCTTGAAGGGCCACTTCTTACTCCTTTGTGTGTTTTCCACAAAGTCCAGGATGATGCCTTACATAAAGGTAATATTTTATAAATACTGTTGGAAATATATACTTCTCTAAAATCTTATTTTGCCTACAGATTACTTGGATCCACTTTGCCTTGTGTAGAATATTTGAAATATATTAAGAACAGAATGTCTCTCTAAATAACATTTAGAATCATCATTAGTTTATGACTCCTGACTGATTTGTTTATGCAGTGATACTTACTGCAAGAACACTGAAGTTTGTAATATAATTTTGAATTAATCACCAAGCTAGTTTATTTTAACTTATGAAAAAATAATTTCTCATGTTGGTTTAATTCTGCTCTTATGTTATGGTCATGACATTTTCATTAAAATAAAGTAGAAAATAGAAGTAAATAATAAATGAAAAATAAAAATTAAAAAATAAAAAAATAAAAGCAAATCTCTTGTGAAATGTTAAACTTTTCTTACTTATTTTGTTTTGCTTTTCTTCTACCATGCTGGCAAAGCTGTATATTGCAGATAGGTACAATTTTCTAGGTGCTAGGTTTGTTACTTTTGCTAAAATTTTCAAAATATAAGGAGTTGAATAGTCATGGATTGTTTATTAAACTCCTTATCTACACATATAAAAATAAAACAATGATGGTGACCTGGGTATTTCTAAAATTGTATTCTGTTTTTCCATATTATGGTTTACAATGTAATTAATAAAGATTCTGCATATATTAACATCATCCCATTCTATCTCATCTGTATGTCCATACAGAGCATGTATGATTTCTATTCATTGCTATGTTGTGGTGAAGAGATTGTCTGAAGTAGCCTATATTTATGCAGGTAGATCTTAAGCTACGGTGCTCTTGTTTATTTGCTTGTTCGTGATCAGTATGTTTGAAAGATGGTAACTATTGCATCAGGTGTGACGATTAAAAAATATTATTGGTGCCTGATACACTGTGATAAAATAGGTAAGTCAATTCATAATTTGTTAATTAAATTAGAAAAGAAATTCCTTTGGATTTGTTCTTTATTAAGAGTTTTTTTTTTTTAACGAATGCCTTGGGATGTTTTTTGTGTAATATATATCACACAAATGAATGTAGAAAAGAGTTATCAGAATGAGCCTAGAAAATATTGTTATGGGGGCGCCTGGGTGGCTCAGTGGGTTAAGCCGCTGCCTTCGGCTCAGGTCATAATCTCAGAGTCGTGGGATTGAGTCCCACATTGGGCTCTCTGCTCAGCAGGGTGCCTGCTTCTTCCTCTCTCTCTGCCTGCCTCTCTGCCTACTTGTGATCTCTCTCTGTCAAATAAATAAATAAAATTAAAAAAAAAAGAAAACATTGTTTTGAAATATTTTTGTTCTGTTGTATTATGTTAACTTAGGAAATAATGGTAGTTATTTTTATTAGCATTTCCTACTTTCCACATGCCCTTACAGATGAGATATCATGTTTTTCCTACTCTTTTTATCGTGGTTGTTATATTCTTCATGATCAATAACAATCAATGAAAATTCCTAACATTAATTTTCTTTGGGAAAGTGATATTTTAGCAGGAATCCATGACCTAAAATTTTAGCTGTTGTTCTTCCAGGAGATGAGACTATCAATGTTCCCGAAATTTCAAGAAATAGAACTTATTAATTGTGTTGGTTGATGTTTATTGTCTCTGAACTTAGAGGTACATAATTCAATTTAAAATTTATTTTGGGGGCGCCTGGGTGGCTCAGTGGGTTAAAGCCTCTGCCTTTGGCTCAGGTCATGATCCCAGGGTCCTGGGATCGAGCCCCGCATCGGGCTCTCTGCCTAGCAGGGAGCCTGCTTCCTCTTCCCTCTCTCTCTGCCTGCCTCTCTGCCTACTTGTGATCTCTATCTGTCAAATAAAATAAATAAAATCTTAAAAAAAAACGGAGTGGACCTTATGGGGGTTCTTATCTGAAATTGAGGGACATTATAAAAAAATAAAAAATAAAATTTATTTTGAATTGAAAACAAGATCTTACTGAAGTTTAGGCATCCCACTTTATATCAGGCCTCCAGTACATTCTAATTTATTTATAGAAAATATCATAAACATGAATGACACTTTTCCTATTGCATTTATATGAAACTGCAATGACTCAAAGATGTCAGATCTGAAAAGCACTACCTTTCTATAATTTCTGTTTCTTAGGAGGAATGGATATACCATTTTAGCTCAATTATCCAACAGTATTCAAAACCACCATGAATTTTAAAACATAGTTATTACACCCTAAAAATCAAGTATGAAAATGTATAAACAACCAAATCTCTATCTGTAAATGAAATACTCCCACACAGACGGGTTTTAAAACTTTCTAACTTAAGGAATTTGATAGCACAGACTCAGGGTAGTAGTTTCAGTGCCTACAGTATACTTTCAGGGAGAGAGTAATGTAAGCTCTGAGTCACTTTCTGCCTAGAGATGACCTAATAGTGGTTCTGGCATTGTTTGTTTGTTTTTGAAAATACGTTCCTGGGCGTCATTCAGAAAATGCAGATTTTGGCATCTATATAAATTAAGGATGATCTTTTTGAACTTTTGTCTTTCATTACATCAAATTAACATAATTGGACAGAAATTCCACTAAATTAAGCATTGTTAGGAAATGTGTAAATTGGAGCTACTCAAATTAGTTGCTCTTTGAACTATGTGCTGTTGGTTCAGGATTAGATAAGGAGTTTGAAGGCAAACCTAAATCATTGCTTCCTTTTTTGAGAGATTCTCAGCATATTTTCTTAAAATTAGCTGAAATAAACAATGTGTTTAGTCGCAAAGTGATTTGCATTTTTGCACAAACTCCCTATCTCCTTGAGAATTATAACAGATATTTCATGAAACATCATTGATCTTTACTTTGTTACACTGCTGTAAAGTACATTTAGAGTTGCCAGTTAAAGGTGTTAGTGTTGAGATGAAATGTCATGCATTTTTCTTCACTTCCATGCAAATGAACACAGTAAATTATTAAGACACAATGAAGAAAAAAAAATTGACAATGAGTTCCAGATTTTAAAAATCACTTGCCATTCAATCCAAATTGTGAGTTTGATCAGTTACCGAACACTTTATAATGCACCCCCGGTAATTTTACAGAGATTACTTTTTTCTTACCAATTCTTGATTATTCTGTCTTGCAATGCAGAGAAAGCTAACTAATTTAAAATAAACTTCCGTTAATTTTGATTGTTATAAACTTAAAATTGATTAATTTCCATATAGAGAGTTTAAAATGTTCACAATTTACATTAAATATATATTCTGTGTATACCTTGGAAAAATTATACTGAAAATTGAAATTAAAATGATGTTGTATATAGCTGCAAGAAGCCGCCTGTCCCATTTCATCTTACTATATAAGTTGTGTCAGGTAATTTATAAAATCCCTGCTGCATAACAAATCTATTTTTTGTTGGAATGGGTAGTAATGTTTCTTCTTATTTCGAAATAAGAGTTGGTCTATGAGTGCCTCTGCAACTGTATTTTTCCTAAGTGGCTTCATGGTCCTGAACTGAGAAAGCTCAGAGCATTAAACATCAAAGTAATATATTTTGACACAATTAGACATCAAGGAAATGCAATTAAAATGACACTGAGAGGGCGCCTGGGTGGCTCAGTGGGTTAAGCCGCTGCCTTCGGCTCAGGTCATGATCTCAGGGTCCTGGGATCGAGTCCCGCATCGGGCTCTCTGCTCAGCAGGGAGCCTGCTTCCCCCTCTCTCTCTCTGCCTGCCTCTCCATCTACTTGTGATTTCTCTCTGTCAAATAAACAAATAAAATCTTTAAAAAAAATGACACTGAGATATCACTACACACTTACCAGAATGGCTAAAATAAAATATAATGACAAGCCCAAAAGAAAAAAATATACCATTTGATGATACACAATGGCAAGTTGTACCATAACTTAACCATCTCAGACTAGTGTAGTGTTAAATTTGTTTTTCTAAGCCATGTTTTGGGTCACTTACCACTTTTCAAGGATATAAAGTGCTATCATTTTACTTAAAACTGTGAAATTTGGTCAGATTTAAATTTCAATTTATGTTAAAACATTCTGTAAACTGTGTTAGACTTTGACATTTGTTCCCTCAGTTCAGTGAATAACACTATATCATATTCTGAAAAATACGCTAATTTTTATTTTGAAAAATATCCCTTTTTCCTCTTATGGTAATTATTAATATGAATTAATAGTAGAATTTGATATGGTCCAATATGACCATAAATACTTTATAGTATATTATCAAATTTAATAATGAATATAATGTACTTCTTTGGACAATTTTTAAAGACCAGTCTACTCTTAAAACAAAAAAAATGGAGATGCACTTCTTTAGTTCACACAAATTTCATTTTATTATATATAACCTCAGATAAATTTCAACAAATCATAATTTATTAAAATCATGTCTACTTAAAAATCTCATAGAAGAGTTAAACCATCAAAAATAAAAATAAACACACACAACACACACACATCACCCATGTATTGGCAAATCACAATTGCTGTAACAATACATTAGGCATTCCACAGTTAAGGGCTATCAAAATTTCCATCAGTGACAAAAAGATTTGTATCCAAATGGACTGATTTTCCAGAATCCAAGAAAAAGTCTCCTAGGATTTATTTAAAGGTAAATATTTGAACAAATACTTCTTAAATTTAGGATATTCAGAACATACGATTAAAGAATATTTGCAGTGCAGACTATATTCAATCCTTCCTTCAAAATGTGCCTTTGAGTACATAATTCTGTTTTCTCGATCTCAATTGAGCTGTCTTCCAAGGAAGTTTTCCAAAATGTGTGTCTCTGTGTGATAAATGTTCTAAGACCTAACATGCTTCATTGTATTTTTACTGTGCTCTCAAATTTAATCAATAATTTGGATTGATGTATAATACCTAGTTTCAAATATCTTTTCCATCTATAAAAACTCCCAGCTGTCTCTTTATATGCTATTACTATTGAGAATTGTGCTGTCAGTATTATTCTTGTACATTTTAGGTGATCTGTTCTTCTCTTGGGCATCATTTATGCTCTTCTCTGTTTTTGATATTCTTAAAACTCACCATAATGTATACGAGTGGTTTTTAGTGTGTGTAGTTTTTGTTTTGTTTTGTTTTGTTTCTGATATCTCGTGTTTGGCATCATTTTAAGTCTGGTATCTTTTATCTTTCTTTAATTCTCCAAAATTTATCTCAGTACTTATTTAAATATTTTCTTTATTTTTTTTTCTCTTCTGCTGTATTTGGGCAGAAGTCATTAATTTGTTTGTTTGTTTTTCCCAACTCATTTATTCATTTTACAGCTATATTCATCTTAGTCTCCATTTATTGTATTCTTTATTTCAACAATTTTCACTTAATTTATATTCACAGTATAGTATCTTTCTTTTCCTTGTATATGTATATCATTATTTTATCATATACTTTTAAGCTATTTTTAAAAATATTTTATTTATTTATTTGACAGTGAGAGATCACAAGTAGGCAGAGAGGTGGGCAGAAAGAGAGGAAGAGAAGCAGGCTACCTGCTGAGCAGAAAGCCTGATGTGGGGCTTGATCCCAGGACCCTGAGATCATGACCTGAACGGAAGGCAGCGGCTTAACCCACTGAGCCACCCAGGCGCTCCTTTTAAGCTATTTTTTAAAAGTACAGTCATTCTTTTTTTTTTAAGATTTTATTTATTTATTTATTTGACAGAGAGAGATCACAAGTAGACAGAGGGCAGGCAGAGAGAAAGAGAGGGAAGCAGACTCCCTGCTGAGCAGAGAGCCTGATGCAGGACTTGATCCCAGGACCCTGAGATTATGACCTGAGCTGAAGGCAGTGGCTTAATCCACTGAGCCACCTAGGCGCCCCTAAGCTATTTTTTTAATTCCTGTTCCCATAACACTTGGATTGGCATATAAAGTTAACCACATCATATTTTTTAGGTAAGTAATTGTACTTTTTATGTGCATAGTTATTTTGGTCCATGAGTTCAGCTCTTCTTAGGATCATCAAATCTCTGTAAAGTCTGGGTATGCTAGGATTTTCTAAGCAACAATAAAATACATTGAAACCTGGTAGCTTAATTATAATAATGTTTTCTTTCTCAATCATTGACAATAGTATTCCATTCTGAGTAGCTTCCTTCTATTTTGCAGCTATAGTGTTTGGAAAAACTTGAATTATGATATTACTGTGATAATGTGAATTAGTCAGGGTTTTTCAGAGAATCGGGAAGAGAAAAAAAGGAAGATATTCTCCAGGGCCAACTCTAGAAGTGACTATTAAAACATCTGTCCAAATTCAATTGAACAAAACTCAGAAATGCCATCTCCAGTGAAATACAAAAAAGATTATATATAGTTCTGGGCACACACATCTCATTTGACCCAATGATGTATATCAATGAAAGACTGAAGGCCAATCACCACTCCATGGGAGAATTTAAAAATAAATTTACTAATGAGGCCAAGAATTCAGAATCACAAATACTTCAGAACTAATAAAAACTGCCTTCACTTGATGTTATTCTATAAGATAAATCCTACGGTCAAGTTTCAATTTTAAATTCTTAAATCCTTATGAAGAAGCATCATTTGGAGGGAGCAGTTTTCATAATTTATCATCCATCAGCCTTTTTTAAAAGATTTTATTTATTTATTGGACACAGAGAGAGAGAAAGAGAGCGAGAGAGAGAGATCACAAGTAAGCAGAGAGGCAGGCAAGCAGGGAGGGAAGCAGGCTTCCTTTTGAGCAGTGCCCGATGTGGGGCTGGATCCCAGGACCCAGAGACCATGACTTGAGATGAAGGCAGAGGCTTAACCCACCACCCACGTGATGAGAGAGCCACTCAGGTGCCCCTCATCCATCAGTCTTAATTGATTGGAGGAAAATGTGTGGAGGAATAATGCCTTAGGGAGCTAATCTCTCTAAAGAATTTTCAAGTCTTTACCCCTTCAAGGTTTTGTACAGTTCTGATAGCGTCTAAACATCCAGCGGATTTCTACAGTGACAGGCCTGTTAAAACCTGTCTTCAAACCAGGAATAGAGCTTGAAACATACCAGTCAAGGGCAACTTTGAGTATTTTAAGGCGTTTATCATCATTTCTTTGTTTTTGGTTAATATCTGAAATAGTTCCATATTACACTTGCATAATTTCTCCAGAGCTGACTTTGAAGGAGGCATTCAGTTCCAGCTAGTTCCATATTTTGGCAAGAACTATACTTCTATATTAAAAAAAAAACATATTTTAGGTCGCCTGGGTGGCTCAGTGGGTTAAAATCTCTGCCTTCGGCTCAGGTCATGATTCCAGGTTCCTGGGATTGAGTCCCACAGTGGGCTCTCTTCTCAGCTGGGAGCATGCTTCCATTCCTCTCTCTCTGGCTGCCTCTCTGCCTTCCTATGATCTCTGTCAAGTAAATAAATAAAATTTTTAAAAAAACATATTTTATACCAGTTATTCATGTTTATTAACTAAGATATCACAATACAAATAATACAAACAGTTGCTCTTTATTAATACCTTCAACCAAGATCAAAAAATATGTCATATTTTCTCCAAAAATTTTATATCATCTGATAGGTCAGATATATATAAAATTACATTTAAAGTTTTAAAAATATCAGCAAATATTTTCATTTAAATGCCAATTTGAAAAGAAATCTACTTTTCCAAACACGACTTTTTATCCTATTTATTTTGAATTTTGTCAACAACTGATAAAATGTTTAGCGAGACTATAAATGTTAGATCGAAAAAAATGATTAATAGATGTAGGTTCAAATTATTATGTTCCATTAAAAATGATTTAGTCTTTGATGAACATCTGTTTGGTAATATGTTGTATCCAGATATAGTAAATTAAAGACATATATAAAATTATAGGGAAATGACATCTTCCGTTCCATTATGAGTAGAGCTTTTAAAATGCTATTTGCCACAACCTGTCATCTTGTCATTATGTAGCATTATGTAGCAATTAAAAAATGTATACTCTTCACTTAGAAGTCTTTTGGAAATCTAAAATATGACTTTCTATGGTTTGTGTCTCCATATTGCTTTATTGCCACTTAAAACAAATCCACATGCTTTGATTCAAAGGTAATAAATTCCTCTTATTTGGAAAAAGGATGTTTATTTTTGTTCTCTCACCCTTAGCAGGTGGTTTCATTTTAGCACACTTCAGAGTTATAATTTCATGCTTATTAAAAACATTTATTTTGATCTACATAGATGAATGAAACTTTTATTTTATTAAATTATTTGCCAAAAAATCTGTGAGTTTTTAAAATGTATTTCATTTGAAGGGTTATTTCAGAGCATTCAAAGAGGATCTAAGAGTGTGGTATTATGCAGTTTTTAAGTAGGTATGAAATGGTTAATTATAGGATTGTTTCTTTAGGCTTATGTATATTGTCCATTATATGCTATAAAATATTTTGAAAGTAAATTTAAAGTATGTTTTATGTAGTTTATTTTTTGGAAAAAATATTGAAATGACTTATGAAATTCAGTATACTCTCAACATTAATTTATTTTGAAATTTACCAGTTGTCTACTGAACTATTATATGGCAGATATTACTTCAGACTACACTGGTAAATGAAATACTTGGCTTTGTAGAACTTTTATTTTAATGGGTGAGACAACTCAAAGCTATAAACCTTAATAAAAATGGCATAGTGCATTCAAAAAGGAAGAGTACAATGGGGAAAAAGAAAAATTCGATCAGGGTGAGAAAAATCAAGGTTGCTAGGCAGGGGATGGGGAGTTAAATCTTTTAATAGAAAGATCAGGGTACTTACAATGAAGCTGACAATTGAACAAATGTATGGAAAGGTGATGAATTTGCGCAGAACTATCAGCAATAAGGTCACTCCAGACAAAGGAATTGGCTATCTTGAAGGCCATAAGGTTGGATCATGCCTGGCATATCTGAGGAATAGCAAGGAGGCCACTGTGAGTGACTGAAGAGTAGCAGGGAAAGAGGTCACAGAGGTTAAATGAGTGGCTAGATCATGTAAAAGCTTAGAAGTCATTGTAAAACTCTGGCTTTTATATTTGGAAACTTACTGTGTGATAGAATTTCTGCTAATAACTGAGAGTTCAATTGTCCATAAACTTTCAAGGATTCTTATTCTAGTAAGACAGAATAAAGAGAAAGAGTTCATATTTTCACATGGTGTAACAAATGCTCGGAGATACAAGTGTAGGAAGCTATGGGAGCACAGAAGAAGGCACTAAAATCACACCATATATTTGATGACTGTGACTATATATAAATTTGTATTTTCTAGATTTTTTGTAGTCATGGAATCACACAGTATATACTATTCATTGCCTGGCTTTTCTTTTCTCAGCATCATTACTTTGAGAATCTCCAATTGTCTTTGCTCTATTGATGGACATTGATGAACATTTCCACTGTTTTCAATTCTTAAAAATAAAGCTGATATGAAATTCACATACAAGTCCTTGTATGAACATAGGGTTTGTTTTTCTTGGTTAAATGCCTAGAATAAAATGGCTATTTGTGTAACTGCAACATATTTTTCATTTAAAAATTTTTGAAACTATTTTCCAAAGTGGTTGTATCATGATATATGCCAACAACAGTTTAGATTTTTTGTTGCTTCTCAATCTAGCTCAGACCAAGTACAATTAGCCTTTATAATTTTAGCCATTCTAATAGATATGTAAGCATGTCTCATTATGATTTTAATTTGTATTTCTTTAATGTTTAAATGTTGAGAAATTGGCCATGTGCTTATAAGCCATCCATATACTTTTGGTGACATGTCTCTTCCATTATTTCCTTCACATGTAAAATTGGATACTCTGTTTGGTTATTAGTAAGGTTTTTTATTTTTATTCATTTTTAAATAATCAGAGTACATGTCCATTATCAGATATTTAATTTGCAAATCCCTTCTCCATCTTTATGGTTTCTCAATGGAGCTTTGATAGCTGTGTCTTTCAAGAAATATGCTACTTCTTTCCTGGTACACGGAGGTATGACTAGAACATTATCAATGTTGACCTTTGCAAAGAAAATCATGGCTTAAGATATATGTAGTCTGCAGTTGTTGGGAGTGTTCACCATCCTTGCCTCTAACTCATCTCTCACTGCCCACACATTCAGGTATAGGGGAATATTGATTGACAAAATATTAATTGCCAAATAACACTAGTTAGAGAATAAGAAAAATGCAGGCACCTGATTATATAATATTACATAAATAAAATGTGTTTTTATAAGTGCTATTGGAAGTAAATTCCTCAATACTTTAATCACACAGAATGATGGAATCCTAGATTTTTTTTTCTTGTATTTACTAAGAAAATGATCATGCCTCAAGTATATTAAAATGGAATAGGGAAAATTAAAAATTGCTTTAAGTCGATTTGCGTGTGTTGTGCGTATGTGAGAGAGAAAGTGAGAGAGAAAGAGAAAGAGAGAAAAAGAGAAAGGGAAAGACAGAGAGGTGGCTGCAGTGAATTGATGAGTTGCAGGATAGATTTTAAAGTTTTGTCTTTTGCTTTCTACATTTCCTTTTCCTTAGGTTCAAGAGAACAATCAGTAATATCTCAGATGCCTGCTGGTAACATCAGCAGAAAGAGTTAGAGGTTCCTAGAAAATTAAAGAAGAGATATAGTTTTCCTGACATAAGAAAAGTCATTTTTTGTCCCCAGCTATTTTCAATGATCTATACCCCACCTGTGTACTTGCCCAAGCACACTTCTTCCAAAAATTCCTGGGAGGTTCTTACAAAGAAATGCAAAAACCTCACTCCTAAGGATTTTGAGGGAACAAGGCAATGGGAAAACTAACAGTCACCACCAGAGCAGGAAATAGCCTAAGCTATTGAGACAATAAATCAGTGGTAAAACTCCTAGTGCTATTTCAAAAGCAATCAAGGCCTTTCATTCCTTGTACCAGAAAATGAGCCCAAGACCCCATCTAGTTTCTATCTGCTCTTGAAGCCTGCAGAGTTCCTTTCCCTTGTCCAACAGTTACCTCTGCTTTATTCTAACGTTGAAGTTTCTGCCCTCGGTGGAATACAAGCTTCATTCAGGTGAACATGCAATACATATTGCACAAATACATATGTGGATGTGCATGCATCCACAACCTTATGACCAACCATACACGGGATAATAAAACTCTCCCTTCTGAGTATTCATCTTAAATACTAAATAAAAATCTCTCTCCTGTTCAAACAGTCAAGGCTTTGGAACTTATTCCCTGTGAACTCCTTGTATGTTGTAAACAAAGATTCCTTTGTTTGACAACTCCACCTGTTTCTGTGATTCACCAAAGACTGACCTCAGTTAGTTCAGTTACTGTAATGTAATATCAAGCATATCTAGTTAGTTGATCATTTTGTTCAAGTCTTACATATCTTACCAATATGATGACCATTTGTCTATGTAATCTTAAAATAAGGGTGTTGAAATTATTTTCCATTTGTCGTCCAAGGTAGAAGTTATGATTTTTGTTCTTAGTTTTTCCCTATATATCCCCAAATCTGTTGTTACGTATTAAAATTCAAGAATTATTATACTCCCGGGGCGCCTGGGTGGCTCAGTGGGTTAGGCCGCTGCCTTAGGCTCAGGTCATGATCTCAGGGTCCTGGGATCGAGTCCTGCATCGGGCTCTCTGCTCAGCAGGGAGCCTGCTTCCTCCTCTCTCTCTCTCTCTGCCTGCCTCTCTGCCTACTTGTGATCTCTCTCTGTCAAATAAATAAATAAAATCTTTAAAAAAAAAGAATTATTATACTCCCTGATGAATTCATCCTTTTACTCTTCTGTAATTTTGACTTGATCTTTATGTCTAATAATGAAATTTGCTTTAAAATCACTTTTCATTATCTTGATATAACCACCAAAGTTATAGTGTGATTAGAGTTAATATAGCATATTTTTTCTTTTACTTTTTAAAGCACTTCTATATTGAATCCTGACAAAGAAACAAAACAACTTTTTAACTCTGGAAGCATCTTTCTAAATTATCTTTTTTTTTTTTTAATGAAGCAGTAGCAATTTTTGTTAAGGGACCTAAACTGAAAGTAGGTTTAGAAATTTATTTATTTTTTTATTTATTTAGTAAAAGATTTTATTTTATTTATTGACAGCAAGAGAGAGAGAGAGAGAGAGAAGAAGCACACAAACAGGGGGAATCATGTGCAAAGGGAGAGGAAGAAGCAAGCTCCTTGGGGTGCAAGTAGTCCCATGCAGGGCTGGATCCCTGTACACTGGAATCATGACCTCAGCCAAAGGCAAACATCTGCTTAAACAACTAAGTCATCCAGGCACCCCTAGAAAATTAAAAAAAAAAAAGACCTTTTAAAAACATTTTGTTTCTTTCTTGTTTTTTTTTTAATATTTTATTTATTTGACAGACAGAGAGACAGGAAGAGGAACTATAAGCAGGGCAGAGGGAAAAGGAGAAGCAGGTTTCCCACTGAGCAGAGAGCCTGATGTGGGGCTCCATCCCAGGACCCTGGGATCATGACCTGAAAAGAAGGGACACTTCTTGGAGGAAGCCACCCAGACACCTCTTTTCTTTGTTTTTAATATATGGCAACTGATGCTTCCCAGCCACGAGGAGCATATTACCCATTGATTAAATCTCTGATAACAACCTATTTAAAAAGGTGTGTAAAGATATACTTACTCAGATTTATACACTTTGTGTTTTCTTCATAGTTTGGGGCTGGACCCCATGGTCACAACACTGCTTCCAGTCTTTGCCTTCCCATCTTTTGATACCAGGTATTTGGTCAGCAAAGCAAATTAGTATCAAAATTAATAAGCCCTTGGCACCATATCTCTGGAGCAGGGCTTGCTCTTAGCCAAGGCCCAGAGCAGTTGACCTCCCCTCGCTAGTGCTATAGCCCCAAGGACTAGGTCCCTGCCACCAGAACTCAGTCTTACATGTTATGCTAAGCAGACAAAACCAAACCAGGAAAGCTCCAACAGCTTTCACTGGCCTGCCTCATCTCCAACTCTCTCGACGTCTAGGCAGTACCAGATGACAGGGAGGGGTCTTGGTCCAACATATGGGAGGGAAGGAAGTAGCCACGAGCAAGTACCTGCCTCTCTGTTCCTTTCTTTCATGAGCAGGTTGTAAGGAGGAGGAAGAGGAAGGGGAAGAGAGGTGAACTTCAAGGGGTGAAGGCCTCAGGTAGGCAGCTGGCTCCTGCCAGTAGGAAAGGGACAAAGGAGAAGGCAGTGAGTCTTGCAGGGAGGGTGGGGGGTAAGGGTTACAGCTTATGACGGAATCTGGACAGGAGTAATAGGGATACTAGTCATTTGAGTCCACCATTGGCAAGCTGGGCTGGGTGTCAGGGCAGATAGGCCTCCCTGGGCAACGGCACATGAGAGAAGGTGGAATTCTTCTCTGAGGAGCAGGTGAAGCTTTGGGTGTTGGGAAAGCATAGACAGTATTGTTCCAGGGCCAAGGACAGGTCCGGGTACTCCTGGTTGGAGGTCAAGGCCACAGTATGATCCAGGTCTTCTACCAGCAGCTTGAAGGTACCACATGCCAGCCACCCCTCATTATTGTGTATAACTCTCTGGTGCACTTATTGGCTTATCCATCAAATGACTCCTTCAGCAGCTTAAAAACCACCTCCACAGGCACTCCAGGATATGGGAGGCTTCCAGAGTGAAAATTTTGCACAGGATCACCCCCAAAAGACCAGAAGTCACTCTGGTGGATGTAGATCTGGTCAAACATGGCCTTAGGGACCATCCACTTCACAGGCAGTCCACTGTTGGTTCTCATTTTATAGTAACTGATGTGGTGATATCTCTGGCAAGGCTGAAGTCTGAGATCTTCATCATGTTGTCCTTTGTCACCAGCACTTCCCTGGTGGCCAGGTCTTGGTGTATGCACTTCTTGGAGGCAAGGTACTCCATGCCTCAGGCTACCTGGTAGGCAAAGAATACCGGGTGCTTGGAGGAGAGTTGCTCTGCTGCATTGTGGCTGATATTGTAACAGTACTCCAGGTCAGGAGGCCTCTGGGCCTGCAGGTACTCCTGTATGTTGTCTTTGGAGGCATATTCCATGATAGTGTACGAAGGACCATCCTGTGTGCAGGACCCAGCAGGTTTATGGTGTCCTTGTGCTGTCCAATCATCTTCATCATCTCCATTTCTGAGATTAGGTTTGACAGGTCTTTCTCTGCTGCATCTGACTTCAACATCTTCACAGACACTTTAGTCAAATGGTTGGATTTGTCTTTGTCCAGCCCAATGGCCTCCTCCAACACCACCTGCCCAAAGTAGGCCTCTCTTAGGGGTCTGCCTAAACTGCCTACAACCAGCCTGCCTCAAGGCAGTTATGAACTCTAGATTATCCTCAAAAACATTAAACCACAAGCTAAAAATTCTCTTCACTAGGTCTCTGTCGCAGGTCTAATTTTCTTATCTTTCATCATTTATCTTTTTCCTAATTCTTATTTTCAGTATAGTTTATTTGGCTTCCAGGTGTTTCCCCGGGTTTCTGTATGCTGTTTCATAGGGAAGAATTATCCTGTCATAAAATTATTTCTTGAGCATTCATTACATCTCTCAGTTAAAATGGGTTCTTTTATGGTTTTGATTCATTTGAGTTTTCTCAAAATGGGAAGAATTTTCAAAATGGTGTTTTCCTCAAGGTTCAGAGTATGTCTTAGCCTCATCTTTACTCTTTTTGAAATTCACTTTTCAAATTCTTGTCCCTCTTTTTATCTTTTTAAATTAAAATGTTTCCTTTTACTATTTTTTTATTTGAGTGTAGTTGATAGTCAGTGTTACATTGGTTTCAGGTTTTCAATATCTCCATACATTATTCTATGATCACTACAAATATAGCCGCCATCTGTCACCATATAACACTATTATAATATCATTGACTATATTCTCTACACTGTCCCATATCTCTTTTTAAAATCTCTGATTTTTATGTTTTCTGTTATTCCAGTTTTCGACCATCATTTTACTTGGTTACTTTAATAAAATATGCCTGATTACACACTCTATGCTGAAAACCATAGCATTTGATTTATAGTAGTCTTTTTCTTCTTCTTCTTCTTCTTCTTCTTCTTCTTCTTCTTCTTCTTCTTCTTCTTCTTCTTCATTAACATATAATGTATTATTAGCCCCAGGGGTACAGGTCTGTGAATCACCAGGTTTACACACTTCACAGCACTCACCACAGCACATACCCTCCCCAATGTTCATAACCCCACCACCCTCTCCCTAACCTCCCCACCCCCCCCCCCGGCAACTCTCAGTTTGTTTTGTGAGATTAAGAGTCTCTTATGGTTTGTCTCCCTCCCGATCCCATCTTGTTTCATTTACTCTTTTCCTGTTCCCCAAACCCCCCACATTGCACCTCCATTTCCTCATATCAGGGAGATCATATGATAGTGCCTTTCTCTGGTTGACTTATTTTGCTAAGCATAATACCCTCCAGTTCCATCCATGTCAACGCAAATGGCAAGATTTCATTTCTTTTGATGGCTGAGTAGTATTCCATTGTGTGTATATATATATATATATATATATATATATATATATATATAATTCATTTGTTGATGGACATCTATGTTCTTTCCATAGTTTGCCTATTGTGGATATTACTGCTATAAACATTTGGTGCACGTGCCCCTTTGGATCATATAGCAGTCTTCTTTACCTCTATCAGAACCCCAGGAAGCTTTATTTATTTATTTACTCACATAAACAGATGATCCAACACAACGTTTTTTGATGTTCCAATGTATTATAATGTCTTACCGCTTAACACTATGCTTACTGCTCTCTTTCACTGTCTGACTAAATCCTCATCATCACTATGCCATTTAATGAGAAAGAACATTTGAACTCAGAGTTCTCTCCATATCAGGGAATGAAGACTCCACCCTTCTGTTTGTGCAGGTAAAATAAATGTTGATGTCTGTCCTGCACATACCCCATCCTGTTCACCAGAATATTCACCATCAAAATATATACACAATGAAAACCATACCTCACCACTTCTATTACCACCCAGCATGCTAAAAACACCATCATATGTTCCTGAATTATTGACTTGATTGATAACCCCACTTCCACACAAACTGCACTCCTTTCTCCCTGCAAATTTATTTTGGTACAGCAATTTAACCTAAAAATCAAGTCAGATGATTTTATTCTGCTGTTGAGGGTCTTTTGGTATCTTCCCCTTTCATATTAAATAAAAACTGAAGGCGTTTTAATGTACTAGAAGGTCATACATCAATACGTTCTTCCTCTCTCCACCACTATGAACTCCTCATTGGCCTCCTTGCTTTTCCTCAAAAGTAACAGACAAGCTGTTCACACAAAGTCTATATACTTACTTGCTCTGCCTAGAGCAATCTTTTCCTTTAATATTTGTATAACACTCTCCTTCACTTCCTGGGTCTTTGTGCAAATAACATCTCATAAATGAGATATAACCACCCAACACAAAATAAAATTAACTTTCATCCCAGCATTCTCCAATGGCTTTTACCTTTCTTGTATTTCTTTGTATCACTTATCACCATCAACCATCAATCATTATTCTATTACTGGTTTATTTTCTTATTTGAGACAGAGAGAGAGAGAATTGGGAGGGTGCGCAGAGGAAGAAGAAAACACCCCACTGCCTAGAAAGCCTGCTGGGGAGTTACATCCCAGGACCCTGAGATCATGACCCAAGCCAAAGGCAGTCACTCAATGGACTGAGCCACCAAGGTGCCCCTCTATTATTGGTTTATTTCACTATTATATTTCAAAAGAATGTAAGCTCTTTGTGGTCAGGTATTTTATATGTTTTATTAATTGAAGTATTCTCAGAAAAGTAGCTGGCAGATTGTAAGGGCTCACTAAACTGTATTTTGTTGTTATTATTGGGCTCCTTTATGGGCTTTACCTCTTACGCTAGAAGTCTATCCTTCAGATGTAAGCGATAAGAATAGAGCCCTGCTGCCTGTTCAAATGTGTAAAAAGCCTGTATTAAGTGGATATTTTAAAAGCTAAATGAATGGCTTAATAGTTGTATATAGGGGGAAAGGGAACATATTTTCCACAGTTTAGAAGTGGAGTTCTTTTATAGAGTTCTTGTACAAGCCTACACTATGGAACGATAATGGGCAGTTGTACATTACAATTATACAAACACTTTGGTAATTTATATCCTTTTTTAGTTATTCTTGACTGGATCATTTAATTCCTTAGGAGCATTATAGCATTTCAACTTTTCATGTTCAATAAACTTATTGGGGTTGCTACCTTTTTTATTCAAATGGAGAAATAGTCATGATTTAATCTAAATAAAGTGTTATTGATTGTGTTGTTTTCTAGGAATGAGTCGCACATGCTAGTTTAAAAGTTTTGTTAAAGTCCCAAGTCTGTCACTGATAAAAGCCTTTTGTAGATTAGTAACTTGATCAAAACGGAAAAGTTATGTAACACCAATTGTTATACTATCTTTGTTTCCATCTTGCATTGTAATAACACCCATCTTAACTCTATTTAAGACAAATCATTGCCAGATGGATTTCTGGCATTTATTGCAGGATATGAAATCTAGTATAACTAAAAGTTTTTGGTTTTAGTAGCATATAAATCAATTTAGAAAAATATATGTATTTGAATATAAGATAAAGTTTTAAATTATTTGGCAATAGTAAACTAAACTTTTTTTTTGTAAATTTTTATTTTCTAAAATTTCATTGAGCTCTCTTGCAATAAGAAACAAGTTACAAAAAATTAAGGTTTATTTACCCCAATTCAAAATTATTAGGAATATAATCATAGAGGTTGAAGTATTTAAAATATTGAACCCAAAATGTTTTATTAGGTAAATTCATGAATGCTGAGCATTCACTGTTAAAATATACTAATAACATTGATAGACTTGTAGAAGCCTAAAATCAAATATTTATTAAATATTTATATCCATATCTTTTCATAGCTTGGTAATTCATTTCTCTAGCATTAAATAATATTCCATTGTTTGCATGTTCTACACTTTCTTTGACCTTTCACTTATGGAAGGATATCTTGGTTGCTTCCAAGCTTTTGTCAGTTATGAATAAAACTACTATAGACATCTTTGTGGGTATAGATTTCATCTTCTTTGGATAAATACCAAGAGCTGCTACTGCTGAATAATCTGGCAAGAATATGTTTAGTTATGTAAGAAACTGCCAAGTTGTTTTCCATTCTTTATTCTCAATACACATGGAAGAACATTCCTGTTGCTCCACATCCTCACCAACATTTCATGTTCTGTTGTCAGTGCTCTGGATTCTGGGTATGTACTGGTGTCTCTTTTTTGTTTTAATTTGCATTTTCCTGATGACCTTTGATGTGAAGCATCTTTTTATATGCTTATTTGCCATCTGTAATATTTTCTTTTGTGAGGTATCTGCTAAGGTCTTTGGCTCATTTTTAATCCGGTTTTTCCCCCATTGTTGAGTTTTAAGGGGTCTTTGTGTATTTTTGATTAACAGTCCTTTGCCAGATGTGTATTTTGCAAATTTTTTCTCATAGTCTGTGCTTTGCCTTTTCATTCTCTTGGCATTGTGTTTCACAGAGTAGACATTTTTAAATTCAGTGCTTGTGTTTTTTAGCTAAAGTTATTGCGAAAACCAAGGTCATTTAAATTTTCTTCTATATTACCTTCTACATGTTTCATGTTTAGGTTTATAATCCAATCTGAGTTAATTTTTGTGAAGAGTGTAGGATATCTGCCTGGATTTATTTTATTTTATATTTTTAGATTTAGCTTCACCATTGCTACAGAACCATTTGTTTAAAAGATTGTATTTTGCTCTCTTGTATTGCTTTTGCTTTTCTATTATATATAAAATATAATTGATAATATATATTCTGTTGCTTTAATCTAGTCTTTCTGTGGTATTACAATATCATGCTTACAATTATCGTTATGGTAAACTTTTTTTAAAGATTTTATTTATTTATTTGACAGAGAGAGAGATCACAAATGGGCAGAGAGACAGCCAGAGAGAGAGATGAGGAGAAGCAGGCTCCCTGCTGAGCAGAGAACCCAATGCGGGACTCGATCCCTGGCCCCTGGGATCATGACCTGAGCCGGAAGGCAGAGGCTTAACCCACTGAGCCACCCAGGCGCCCAATCGTTATGGTAAACTTTGAAGTCAGTCCTCAGTCTTTGTTCTCCTTCAACACTATGTTGACTATTGTGAGTCTTTGCCTCTCCATATAAACTTTAAAATAAGTTTGTTAATATTAAAAAAAAAGAACTTGCTGGTATGCATTAATTGTATAGATAAACTTGGAAACCAGTGACCTCTTGAGCTTAGCAGGAGATAGACCATGGACATCAGTTGTCACAGTGGTGCCTCTGGCAGAACCTATTGCAAATCCCTAGGCAAAATGACACCTCAAGGATCTGAGAGAATGTCTAAGAAGTACTTGATACATCCCTTGGGTATGGTTTATTGAAGTGTCCACCTGTCTGAAAGCTGGGGAATCTAGATAAGGGAGGGAAAATTAGTTATGATAAAACATATCAACAAACATCAATAAATTTTGTAAAACTAATTGTCATGGCTCATATACAATATGACCAACAGAGGGACCATCAGAAGGAAAGCATCAGTTATGTTTATTGTGAAATTTTTTATTCAAAATAAAGCAATGTGAGGGGAAGACACAATGAGAAAATTACCAGTTTTTAAATGGTAAACATCTTACAAAATGGAATAGGTTTTATATTCTAAGTAGTATATTGAAAAGTAAAACATTGGGGCGCCTGGGTTGCGCAGTGGGTTGGGCTGCTGCCTTCAGCTCGGGTCATAATCTCAGGGTCCTTGGATTGAGCCCCGCATCTGGCTCTCTGCTCCGCAGGGAGCCTGCTCCCCCCCCCTCTCTCTCTGCCTGCCTCTCTGCCTACTTGTGATCTCTGTCTCTCAAATAAATATATAAAATCTTTAAAAAAAAGAAAAGAGAAGTAAAACATTAAAAAATAAAATTTCAATGAAAAAAATTATTTAATTTTAAAAAAAGGTTAAAAATAGCAGAACCATTTTTCTTATAACTGGAAAATACACTGTATATACATCTATCAAAATAACTTGTCATGGGGGAGCCTGGGTGGCTCAGTAGGTAAAAGCATCTGCCTTCGGCTCAGGTCATGATCCTAGGATCCTTGGATCGAGGCCCACATCGGGCTCTCAGCTCAGCAGGGAGCCTGCTTCCTCCTCTCTCTCTCTGCCTGACTCTGCCTAATTGTGATCTCTGTCAAATAAATAAATAAAAACTTTTATAATAAATATTTGAAAAATAACTTGTCATGTCTGGAATCAGGAGCATATGGAAAAAAATAATATCTGAGGACAATACTTCTGCCATGTTTTGTGCCTTGCTAATATTTTTAAACAGTCAGGCAACTTTTAGCCTTATTGAAATACCTGCTAAGATACCTGCAGTGCCTTTTGGAGCCCTATGACTATAAAAATTAATTGCAAATATTCAAAATGTTTACTATGGTGTCACTATTTAGGGCCACCACCAAGTATGTTTCAGAAGTAAGCATAACTGTTACTCTTCCATAAGGCAAAAGGGCATATTTTCAGGAGTTCCATCTGCTGTACCAGGAGGTGAATCAAGTAATGATTTTTGTCTATAAAATAATTCACTTTTCAATCTAACATTCCTCATTCCACATTATAATAATAAAAACTAGGAGGAGACTAAAACAAACAAACAACTACAACTACAACAACCAGCTTTTCCCACAGTGGAAAAGTAAAAATAACCTTAGGAGTAGCCTGAAATTTATTTTTAAATATTTTTAAGATAAACGTTTTTGTTAGAAAACCATATATTTTATATTACTAAGAAATAACAGGCAACGTTTTATGAACTTCTAAAAAGTCTAGTTACTTGTATTTATCTATTAAGTCATCTCTTTATGAAGTAGAACATGATCACACCTCTTGTATCTACCCAAGTTTGTATGCTTTGGTTGTTTTATGTTTGCTATTTCCTTGCTTAATTTTTACAATATTTGATACATAATAGTATCTTTAAGTCCATCTATGGTTTCACAGAATTTGTTTGAACTTCATAAAAATGTACCATACTTTTTGCACTGTCCTTGTTTTACTTCTCTATTAGCTTTCCAAGTTTTATTCACTTTAGAGTGTGTAGCTATCATTTATTTTTACTCCTCCATAATGCTATGTTTACAAATTTGTATTTATCTGTACTTTTAAAAATATCTTAATTATATACCATTTCTCATCTCACGTAACACTCATGTTACTTCTACACTTATCAGATATTATGTAACGGAAAACCACAACTCAGCAACAATAGAACACCATTTTTCAAAATTAAATGGCTTACCAGAATTCTTTAATTCTATCCTTTATTTGTATTAGATGACCCTTTATTCTGGTATTTGGCATTGTTCATATGGAGGAAAGCTTATAAGTTGATATTCCATAAATAGAAGGATTTATTATGATTGATTAATTATTTTCATTTAGAATGCATAGAATATGGTTGATTTAATATTTCTTTCTTACTCTCTGCCTGGAACATAGTGCTATCTATACAATAGCCACTAAAATATTAAGTTAATTACCTAGACTTTAAACTGCATATTAATAGGAATAGCATACAGAACTCTTCTCAGATTGGGACACCTGGGTGGCTCAGTCAGTTAAACGCCTGAGCCTTTAGCTCGGGTCATGATCTTAGGGTCCTGGGACTCAGTTCTGCAACAGATTTCCTGCTTAGCCGGGAGTTTGCTTCTCCCTCATCCTGCTGCTCCCCCTGCTTGTGCTCTCTCTCACTCTCTCTCTCTTACAAATAAATAAAATTAAAAAAATAAATTCTTCTCAGATAGCTAATATAGAATATCGTCTTTGTATTCATCAAAGGGAAAGTGCCATATAATAATGAAATCCAGACTACTTCAAATTCACTTTTTAACCAGTAAGAAAGTACTGGAAACAAGCCAAAAATGTCTTCAATGAATTAAAGAAATAGATTGATTTTCAATATCTTAATGTTTCTACTGTTAAATTGCAAGATTTTTATACTAGATATCAGTGTAAATATTCATTATACAAGGATATTCTAAAAATAAACCCGAGAAAACTACTTGATATATATGATGACAAAAACGAGTTTGACCAATGTCAGTTTGGGTAAAATTTACAACACCTACCACCTGAAACTCTTGTTCTATATGGTGCCATCTTGTGATGCTGGGCAGCGGCAGTGAGCCACAGCTCCCAGTCAGCTAGAAGATTACAGGGGTGAACACCTGATATTCTTACAAGCATTCTATATATAGAATATATATATAGAATATATATATTCTTCTTTTTTTAATGTAATATTTAATAAATTGCATGTGATATTTGATACTTTGTTATAAAATAGGCTTTGCTTAAGATGATTTTGCCCAAATGCAGGCAAATGTAAGTGTTCTGAGTATGTTTAAATAAGCTTAAGGTAAGCTATGATATTTGATTGTTTAGGGGTATTAAATGCATTTTCAATTTTTTATGTGTTTCTCTGTACATAGCCCCCTTGTAAGCTGAGGAACATCTCTATATGTATATGTAGCCTTGGTATGGCTTACATATTATTGGCATGAAACATCTAGAACAGTACGTGTGCCATAGAATTGTCTACAACATCAAACAAGTTTCTTGAAAACTTGTGCCAAAGGGGTTATGTCTTTAAGGATTCTTATTTCAGAAGGGTTCTCTCAAACGTAAGATTTTTCAGAAGTTAAGTGAAAATCTGACCAAACTAAACATTTTTCCATTTTCCCTAGTGAGCAAAGATAGCTAAAATCTATCTGCCATTTTCAACACTGTACTCAACGATTGTAATTCTAATTTAAGAACAGATTATTTATATCAAAACCACATGTTGGCCTAATCTTATACAATATTCATAAGTCACACTCAGACCCTTGGACACTTTTATTTGTTGAGTCTATATGGTACTACGGACATTCATCTTTTTTGACCTCATAGCTTCATGTATGTCTATACTTTTGAAAATACATGCATCATAGTTCCATTGTAAAATGTCTGGGTTATAAAATGTGCTATGCTATCAAAATGGTAATAAGAACATACAAATGACCTGATGTAATGAACTGGACCAGATTGCCAGATATCACATTGCATACCAGAAAGATTCAGTGGTAAGTTTTAAAATGGCCAGCTATACACTGACTGAATTATAACTCATTTAGCTTCTTTCTTTGTGTACAGTATTATACATTAGTCAGTATTATAGTAGATAAGTACTTTGGACAGATGTAAATATGCTGTAATAAAAAATGTTTTTCTTCTTTCTTTTAGTCCTTTTTACTTGTAAGACTAGCCACAAATACCACGCCTCCCCCAAAATAATTTGCAATCCAAATTTATCTCTAAATGAATTTATTGCACAGAAAAATATGTATATATATATATATATATATATATATATATATATATATACACTTACAGAAGACATGTTCAAAAATAGTTACACAACAGCAGGGCCCTAAATGTAAGCAGTATAGTTGTTTTGTTTTGTTTTGTTTTGTTTCTTTTAAAAAAAGAGGTTATGTGAAATATTAGGATTTTATTTCCAGGCGTAGTATTTCAAGACAGTTAACTACACCTATGGTGTCAACAGCCTCTTGTTGGCAGTATGATTTTATTGGCTCCATGGAATAACAGCAAGAATTTACTATTGCTTCTTTCTTTTATGACACACACAGAATAAAAAAATTGACACATTTGCTCAAGACCAACCAGAATCCTTTTAACCTATCAAAATTGATGGGAGGCCTTCACTGCCAAAGTCACTGCTGGGTTTTCACAATTCATTGCAGACAATGTGCTACTCCCATTATGATAAAGGAGAGAAGAGTCATAATCAGGGAAGAAAGCTAGATTAATACTTGTAATTATCATTGAATTATTTAGCCTGCTATAGGATTATTATTATTAGTGCCATTTGATAATTTTCTCTCATTATATTAAACACAACTGTGAGTAATTACCCTACCTAATATTTCTCTGTATTGGCTGACTAGCTAGCAAACATTCATGAAAATATCCATTAGCCACACATATAAAATGCTGCATTATGATGCTGTTGAATCAGAACATACCACTACCTGATCCTGTAGCTCTTTGAGGATTTGCAAATCAATTAATTCTATCTTTGTTGGATTCTTCCCATACAATTAGAAAATTTATAATCGAGTCCATGAACATTATTAGTTTTACCATTTTAAACCAGCAATCACACTTTGATTTTTACAACAAAAGCAGAAATATAAACACACACATTTGGATCAGTTTTCTCTTAGTCTGTCTGGACTTCAAAATCCTATTCCTCAAGATGATGCACACCAAAGTTCTGGATTAAACAAGAAATTAGATGGCACCTGAACACTTGGTTTAATATTCTCAAAAGGACTATGCAACTTCTTTCTTACATTAAGACATTGTTTTACAAAGATCCACACTTTTATAATGTTAGTATTTTTAATAATCAATAAAGTCAATTAATCATGATTAAAAATCAAACATAAAAATTTCTACTTTTTGCTTTTGCCCCCTCCATTTAGAACTTATTTATAGCCTGATAATTCAAAGGTCCCTATGTTTATGAAAATCTGGACAGAAATAGCTCTAAGATCCCATTCAGAACTTGATATTAATCTAAGTCTTTTGGCTCCATTTATCCTGAGAGCAAAGAGTAGGACAAAGGATTTGAGTACTGTTAGTTTATCTGGGAGATTATCCAAGGTAGAAAAGAATGGGAAAGTGATACAGTGAAGAAGCAACTTTGTCAAAGAGGTACATTGTTGATATAATTGTTGTGGATAGAAAATGAAGGCTTGCTTTTACTGAAAGGTCCTGAGAAACTTCTTTAAGTTGTCCTCATGAAGACCTGAAAACTGACAATTTTACCTATGGTTCTTATTTCCACTTCACTGAGAGCTGTCCTCAGAGGACATTAACTCTCCTACACTTTCAGGTTGTGTTGGAGACATTCTAAAATGAGAGAGAGAACATGAGATGCTATCAGTGTTAAGTAACTGCAATTTCCCATGGAACTATCCACCACAGGTTTGGCTATAATCAGGTGTTGGGCCTTGATATCAGAGGGATTTGAGGCAGTATCATTTTAGGTTAATCATTATATCTGAAATTTCCAAAAACTTCAACTGATGAAACTTTGATTATAAACCTATAAATATAACAATAAATCTACAGTATTCAAATTATTTTCATAGAAATACACAAACAAAGCATCAACTGATTAATATTTAAATGTTACAAAATACTGAACTGAAAGAATTTGGTCATATAACAACGTGTAAGAAGTAGAGCTTAGGTTTAGGTTAGAAGTCAGGATGCATTTGGGACTCAGTTAAGAAATTGAATGGAGGGACGCCTGGGTGGCTCAGTGGGTTAAGCCACTGCCTTCGGCTCAGGTCATGATCCCAGGGTCCTGGGACCGAGCCCCAAATCAGGCTCTCTGCTCAGCAGGGAGACTGCTTCCTCCTCTCTCTCTGCCTGCCTCTCTGCCTGCTTGTCATCTCTCTCTGTCAAATAAATAAATAAAATCTTAAAAAAAAAGAAATTGAATGGATGTCTGACTATCTTATAGGTTTGCTAAAAATCAGTGACTTTGTGTTCACGTGTGGCTATGCGGGAATTTTTAACTTTCTCTAAGAAGTTATTAGATTGATTATATAATGGCAGTAAAGGATGGGGAAAAGCAAAGTACAAACCCCATAAAGACAAAGACACTGAGTATGAGAAAAGAGTAATAGATAAGAAGAATCAATGCATTTGAGAAAAATGGGAATTGAAATACACAATGATTGTTGATTTTTTTAGATGCAGAAATCAAAACTAGCTTGCAAGAAGGAAATAACAGAAGACATGTTGTGAAAAGGCAGTAACGTGGAATAAAGGAGTAGGGAGAGCATATCAGGTAATTTGGATAGGAAGGAGTTAGGAGATAACTGCTTGATAAATTTTATATGGCCCACTTAAATGCACAGATTTCTCTTCTTTAATTTATATGGAGAACAGGGTGTCGTTTCTCTTCCCTTTCAGAGCACCCGAGGTGTACTCTTTCAGACTGAAAACCTGAAAAGCTCAGGACTCAGTTGCTTAAGCACAGCTGAGAGGACATATTTCAATTAAGATTTACAGTTTGCTGTAGGTAGTAGACTGTCAAAAGTGGTTTAACCATATTTTTCATTTAACAAGAAGACTACAGAGAGTGTTTTCTGGTGTTGGTTCAGAGTCTTAAGAAAGTCAAGTGAACTATCTTAGAGGTTTTCATGGCTTTTTATTCACAGTTGCAAAAATTGCTGTTGGAGTTCTCACTATTAAGCCCACATTTCTGGCAGAAAGATAGAGGTAAAAGAGAATGATATCTTGTACGACTGATACTTTGTCATATGGTTACAATGTAACTAGAAAAGAGACAATAAAATATTTGATGTTGTTTTAAGTTTCCTTGTTGTCAATCCCTCAGTGCTTTCTGATACTAAAGGAAAAAGTAGATGGATATTGACCTGGCAACTATCAACACCTGTCAGTCTCTCTTGGATAACCAATATCTCTATAATCTCTTCTTCCCAGTAAAAAAAAAATAAAATATATTCATAAACCACACTGTGCCATCTCAAGTTACTGCACCAAGATAAAATTACAATGATTTTCAGTTGTTCCAAATGGACAGAATACCCTTCCTTATGATATCATGTCTTATAAGATAGATAATTGGCTTGCTACCAATATACCCAGATGAGACTGTGGAAGAGACAGGAAAAAAATAATAATATTTATTTATTCCTTGGGTTGACCCTGTTTACACAGATGCATTACTATTAGAAAAGGTTGGTTTGGGACATTGGAATGAATTTACTTAATGGGTCTGTATGTAATTGGGTTGGAGAAAATTTTTAATTTCTACAAAAATTATTAGAATTCTATCTTATTCCCTTTTGATAATTTTCACATGTTAACAAAGCCAACGTTTTTGTCTAGCAGACAAGATCTTAAATCCTAACAAAACTCAATTTTTTCCTTTTTTTTTTTAAGTTTGAGAGCCTCATGTTCTCTCATGCTGCTTTAAATACAACTCAAAAAAACAAAAGGAGCTAAATGGGGCAGTAAGCCCAGACTTTTTATTTTAATTTATTTATCTTATTTTTAATTAAAAAATTAAAGATTGTATTTATTTATTTGAGAGAGAGAGAGCATGAGTGGGGCAGGGGGATGTAGCTGCAGAGAGAGACTGAGAAGTATACTCCCTAATGAGCAGGAAGCCCGATATGGGGCTCGATCCCAGGATCCTGACTGAGATCATGACCAGAGACAAAGGCAGATACATGTGCAAAATCCCTTTTTTTCTGGGAAACAATACTTTACAAGAGATGTTTGAAAAAGTACTGGGGAAACAACTTTAATCAGAGATACACAAATTTAATTGACTTCTGTAAAGCTACAGGGATCCAAATGATGGGAATCCCAGGCCGTTTAGGTTGTGGACCACAGAGTATTCTTCTCTGTAATATTTTATTTTCTTCCATGTCTACTAACTCCAGTCCAAGTTCACTGATCTCTTTTTAGATAGTGCAAAACATGGCAAAGAATACCAAACAAGTGCCCAATATTCTACATTTATTACATCATTTCTAACATATAGAAGTGTGTTACCAAGGCTGGTTCTGTGAACAAACCTAGTTATGCTAAAGTGTGTTTTGTTCTCCAAAAATTAAATTCATGGTTATCACACAATTATAAAATACTTGTGTCAAGAATTTTTATTCAAAAATTAATAAGAGAAGCAGATATTAAAACTAGTTCACATGGTTATTTGGGATATAAGCAGAGTTGTGCAGCAGAAGTGCTCTGGGCCCATAATTTGGGTTATAGAATTTATGTTTTCTAATGAAAAATCACTAACTTGCATTATTGTTAACAAGAATCCTGTGCATTACCATCAGTTTTCTCCATTATAACCTCTTGCTCTACAGTTTGTAAATAACTTTGTCAATAGCAAGCTAATAAACGGGGTGACTCCAATGGATTGAGATAATCTCCAGAGTTTCTGCTACATAATGAACAGGACTCCATTGAAAGGACACCTAAGAGTTTATTTTGCCCAAAAATTTGATCACTTTTTTCACTGTCCTTACCTATTTTCCAAACCTAGTTCTTTTCAGTCTACAGACAACCCTGTATCTGACTGACTTGTTAATTCTGGGAATGTCTTGCAGATTAATTTGCTTGCCCGAGGTGGTTCCTCTAATTGATGTCTAAGAACCCTAATTAGTTAAGAAAACTTTTTTTTAACATTTTCATTGCTATTTATTATTATTATTATTATTATTATTATTATTGCTAATATCTCTATTATAAATAATTCACAAGGGCATCTTTCTGACAAAAGACAAAGAGCTGGCTACTAGTAGAAAAAGTACATTTGACTCTGTCAGTGAAAGTGGTAAAGGGATTTGAGAAAATAAGGCAAAGCAGTGGAATTATGTGTTAAAACTTTAAATATTATAGACACATTTACTTAATTTCTAATACTGCTTATAATTTAAAAAGATGTTTTCCATGAACCACGCATTACAGCAAATATATTGTTTATACAGATTAAATTTTCATCAAAAGGGATGCCTGGGTGGCTCAGTTGGTTAAGCAGCTGCCTTTGGCTCAGGTCATGATCCCAGCATCCTGGGATCGAGTCCCGCATCTGGCTCCTTGCTCGGCCGGAGCCTGCTTCTCCCTCTACCTCTGCCTGCCATTCTGTCTGCCTGTGCTTGCTCTCTCGCCCACTCTCTCTGATAAAGAAATAAAATCTTAAAATAAATAAATAAATTTTCATCAAAAAATTATAAGTGTATTTTTTTGTAGGATCATGATAAGCATTTTGCAGATGAGAAAAGTGAAATTTAGAAAAGTATGTCTCTTCAAATCCCTCATACAATATCTGGCCTAGATAGAAGGATATACTATCACAATTGAGGAAGATAATTGAGATTACTTAAAATGATAAACTTTACTGTATAGGGTTTTTTACAAGTTTGCCACAGATTCACATTTTTTAAAATATATATCTATTTGTGTAAAGAGAATGCACTGAGAAGTAAAAAGATAGTGATATATCAGTGCTACCAACTAATGGCTATAATATCATCACCTTATTTATGAACAATGAAACAGTGTGTAATATTTAAATAAATTTAAATAAATTCCTATTTATTTTATATATTTATAAATTTAAATGAATTCCTATTTATTTATTATTAAAGAAATTCCTCTAACAAACAGTATGTTTTGAAGGTTGCTAGCAGGAAAGTGTTGTACGACATGGAAGTAATCAGAAAATGTGATCTAAAATTCTGCTTTCAAGGGCGCCTGGGTGGCTCAGTGGGTTAAAATTCTGCTTTCAAGAAGCTATAACAGTAAGTACTGAGCATTAGCTATTATATGCTATGGATGAATAACTGAAATCTACATTTGAAACTATTGGTACACTATATGTTACCTAATTGAATTTTAAAAAGTTAATAAAAAAAACCACTATTTTATAAAACAATATTCCCAACAGGCTCTTTTGCTTTAAAATACTCACTTTGTTTCCTCTCCGAGAGAACACCAAATGGCGGATGACGCCGGTGCTGCGAGAGGGCCCGGAGGGCCCGGGGGCCCTGGAATGGGAGGCCGCGGCGGTTTCCGCGGTGGCTTCGGCAGCGGCATCCGGGGCCGGGGCGGGCCGGGGCCATGGTCGGGGCCGGGGCCGAGGCCGCGGAGCTCGCGGGGGCAAGGCCGCGGACAAGGAGTGGATCCCCGTCACCAAGCTGGGCCGCCTGGTCAAAGACATGAAGATCAAGTCCCTGGAGGAGATCTATCTCTTCTCCCTGCCCATCAAGGAGTCTGAGATCATCGACTTCTTCCTGGGAGCCTCCCTCAAGGACGAGGTTTTGAAGATCATGCCTGTGCAGAAGCAGACGCGCGCGGGCCAGCGGACCAGGTTCAAGGCATTTGTCGCCATCGGAGATTACAATGGACACGTCGGTTTGGATGTCAAGTGTTCCAAGGAGGTAGCCACTGCCATCCGCGGAGCCATCATTCTGGCGAAGCTTTCCATTGTCCCTGTGCGGCGAGGCTACTGGGGGAACAAGATCGGCAAGCCCCACACTGTCCCGTGCAAGGTGACTGGCCGCTGTGGCTCTGTGCTGGTGCATCTCATCCCCGCCCCCAGAGGCACTGGCATTGTCTCGGCCCCTGTGCCCAAGAAACTGCTGATGATGGCTGGTATTGACGACTGCTACACCTCGGCCAGGGGCTGCACTGCCACCCTAGGGAACTTTGCCAAGGCTACTTTCGATGCCATCTCCAAGACCTACAGCTATATCACCCCTGATCTCTGGAAGGAGACTGTGTTCACCAAGTCTCCCTATCAGGAGTTCACGGACCATCTTGTGAAGACCCACACCAGAGTCTCTGTTCAGAGGACCCAGGCTCCAGCTGTGGCTACTACATAGTTTTATACAAGAAAAATAAACTGAACTAAAGCTTGAAAAAAAAATACTCACTTTGTAATGAGAGTCATTACTTTTGTCTAGCCAAATCTTATAGCACTGTTTATCCCTTCCCTGCTTTATCCCTTCCCAGTATCAATAAAGGCTCACTTGGGTTACCTAGAAGCCATGAGAAAGCTTGTAATAGATCTGGCTGGTTTTCACCAGCAATTTGACCACCATGTGCACAGGGAAGTCTATTGATAAAGGCTTTATTGCAATAAGTTGCAAATACATGGATGATTTTGAATTCTCTTTCTTGAGGTCTTGTTTCATGATAATAAATTTAGGGTGGCTTATTGGAATGGATGTTATTAACATATCTTCATAGTTATAAGCACATGGAATTGTAAAATAGATGAACGAATGTGGCATTACTGACAACTGTCCTCATTTTGAAATCAAATTACAGTGTACTAAGATGAGGAAGCAAAGCAGATTTGGGATTATGAGTGAAATAATTTTAAAAAGTATTAGGGGTATGATCGGACTATTGGGTAATTCAGTAGAAAAATGTCTACTGATTGAGATTCTGTGTTCCCTGATTTCAGAGAGAAGTTAAGATAAATAAGTAACACGAGGAGACTAGGAAGCCAAACATAAGTGATAATTTTGTGCCAGGGTGTGTTTACATCTGTTTATCTTCTTGCTTTACCACTAAGGTTGCTCCTAGAGGAGAGTTTAAATATGTGTTGGAGCTAATCTCTGTGGATTACACAAGAAACCACATCCTACAGCTCTCCCTGAAACACCCCTTATGATTTCAATGTAATTTGGTTTTTGCATTTTTAGAAATAACAAAATACTTTGCAAACTCATCTACTTTATTACCATCACAAGTGAGTCAGCTGACTCCACATTTTAACACAGTGACAGTCACAGAGGAATGGAGGAATGAGTAGAGTTATCAATATATGTGCTTTTAAGAAGTATGACAGGGTAGCAGCTATTTCCAGGAACCAAAACATGGGTCAGCAGCTGTGCAGGAAAAGTGATGGAATAAATGACTCATTTCAGAGGAGTTCTATAACATATTAGTTCTATAATGTATCTTCAGCCCCCAATTACCCGCTTTGATCTAAAGATAAGGATTTACAGTTAAGGTCCCATTTATGATTTGACTGGTGTGGTCTGAATCATTTTTACTATTGTTTTGACTATTACTTGAAACCTATAGTAGTACTTGGGATATGTGTTGTGTATTCTGTGAACATGTGCTATTTTTAGATTAGATAATTTCTGTCTCGAACCCCTGTTCATTTGTTTGTTTTTGTTTATTTGATAGTGGTTTCAGTAAATGGATATATCTGAAAAATTGCAAAGCCACTATTAAAACAAGTTATTATTATATATAGCATGGAATTGCACATTCCTCCTTTGAATCCGACAGAGCTTCACCATATCCTTAACAATTTGGGAAAAACATGCTATTATTTTTCTTTATAAAATTTCTCCTGTTAGGCTGTGATGGTTGTCATCAGCAGTAACTCCTCTGAAGGCTTTGTCAAAAGAGTTGAAAAAATTGGAAAGGTGTGTGAATGAAGCTGTTTGCTGAATATAAAGAAAAGAGCATTGAAGTACAATTCACACTCTTACTTCTCCTTCTATGCTTTCAGATGTTTGACATTTGAAAATTTTGCTTCTAGAAGAGATGCCCTATATAATTCTTACTTTAAGGAGCAAGTTGCTTTTATAATTTTTTTATTATTCTACCATTCCAGTATTTCCATTTAAATTAAATTCAATACCATTTAAAAAAAATCAAAAGTGCAGCCAGTATTCAATTCCTGGGCTAAATAATTTTAGAAAGCTTTGTGTTATTGAACCTACAGGGTTTTTCTGTAGTTTTAACTCTTTCTTTCTGTGATTTTTCCCATTAGTCACGTAAGTGACTGCAATATAACAGACATTGAGGATAAAGAAGGACTGAATAGAACAATCCTTGGCCTCATGAAGTTGAGAATCTAGCAAGGGAGTCAAACAATTCAATCATTCAGTGACAATTTATTGAGTGCCTGGCCTAAAATGAGCACAACAAAACCCCAGGCCAGAGGAATCATTTTAATGGGAGAGATAGATAATAGGTAAGCCAACTTTAAAAAAAAAAATCGTACTGCTTTTTCTTTAATAGAGATGCATATTTGAACTAAATAAGCACATTTTTAAAAGAGCAGTGATTGAGAAGAGGTTTTTTAACTGAGTGGTCCGAAAGGGCCTCCCTGAAAAAGTCTGTTTTGAACAGATTTCTGAATAATATCAGCTAGGAAGCTGCGTAAAAATCTCAGGGATGGGTGATTTTTCCAGTCGAAAAACTGTAAAGGCTCCAAAGTCACAATAGAGCTATAAGTTTCTCTAATAAAGTAACTTCTGACAAAGAATGAGAAGAAATAACTAACCCAGGTTTGAAAGAAAAGGGACAGACTTTCTATGGAATTCATATTTAATTAAAGCTCTAAAGGACAAAAATACAATAGAGCAAAATTCTGGTCACGCTGATATACCTAACGAAAGTTCATAAACAAGCTTTGGGTAGCAAAGAGTGTGTGGGAATGTTGGTAAGAACAGTGGGGAAGAGTCATCCCTGAACATGTTCTTAAATGAAGCAATTCTTGTGTTGTATTAAAGGTTAAATTGGAGTTTGCCTAAGTGATTAGAGAAGGATGCCTCAGCTTATGGAAGTTCAAAGCCATAAAGATGTGATAAACTACTGCAGATATTTTCATGTATATTTGTTGTTGCTTCTAGTAATGGTGATCTAAAAACTCCTACTTAAGACAACTAAAAATCCAGACAAAATAGCTTTTAAAGTTAAAAATATCAGAATGATTATAAAAATAAGTGAGGGATTACTGGGCCAAAATACGAAATACAATGAGAGCCTAGAGATATATGCCCTGAAGCCATTTTAGCTATGAGAGCATTTGAAACTGCTAAAACACACTGAGCTGTGTTGTTCATAGACTCTTGATACTAGAGAAACAAATCCAGCAGCAATCAAATTTGAGGACTTTGGTACAACCCAAATTTAAGTTGAGATCCCCAAAGCACAAGGAGAAGCAGAAATAAGACTATAGCCTACCTTGCCTTCTGTGTAAACTGAGAAAGCCAATCACTGAATTTGGAGTATGATTGTCTTGTAGAGTCTCAGATATAAGAGAAAATCCTACCAAGGAGGACCATACCATTATTATAGCTCTTAATTATCCCTACTCAATAAGAGTTTCAAATATAATGTCTTGAACATAGCAAAATGTAACAAAGCACACAAAGAAAAACCATTAACAAGATTTGATAGACAAAATGGGATTAAGTATGATGTTAAAATGATCAATAAAGATTGTAAAATGGCTTGATTACTCTGCTCAAAGAAATGAGAGGGGAAGCAAATTGAACCAAAAACTGACACTAAAAATGATATTGAGAAAGGTTTTATAAATGAACCAAATGGATACTCTAGAACTTTAAAGATATGACAGCTAATTTAAGATACCACAGGGGTGCCTGGGTGGCTCACTTAATTAAACCTCCAATTCTTTTTCCTTTTTTTTTAACACCTTAATTTTATTTTATCTCTTTCAATTTGGCTCAGGTCATGATGTCATGGTTGTGAAATAGAGCCCAGAGTTGGGCTCTGTGCTGAGCCTGGAGCCTGCTTAAGATTCTTTTCCCTTCTTTTTCTATCCCTCCCTGAACTCTCACTTGCTCACTCTCTCTTGCTTGCAAATAAATAGATAGATAGATAGATAATAGACAAAGCAAAATAAAAGCAGATTATGAAAATAAATATAAAGATTTTGAAATGAAAACAAGTTCAAAATAAAATAGAGAAGACCTACACAGCTAAAAGTTCATTCAGAAAATCTACTATTAAAGAAGTCAGTATGACACAGTGTTAAGATATCAAAAGATTTGAGCATGTACTTTACAGAAAGGGTAATCCAAATGGCCACTCATATATAAAAACTGTTTATCTTTATTATGAATCTGGAATTAAATTAAATTAAATTAAAAATAAATTAAAACCTAAAATGACATACTATTACACACTTACCATATTGGGCAACAGTAAAATTGCCTTGCAAGAATGTGAAAGAATGAAAGTGCCCATAATAAAAACATTTGAGGTAAGTTGGACAATATTTAGAAAACTTAAAAATAAAAATAAAAATTTGGTCCATTCCTAGAAATACAACATGGAACTAAATGAATATTTTCACCAGGATATGCAAACAGATGATTATAGCTATTTCATTCATAACGGCAGATCAGTAGTGGTCTATTTGCACAATGTTACATTAAATAAGAGAGAATATTAACAAACTGGGAGGAGGGGCTAGGTTGTTATCAGAAACAGATCTTCTATGGTGCTGATTATGTTCTATTTCTCAAAATCTTTAAGTTAAAAAAGTTTTCAAATTTATATCTAGATAGATAGATGATAGATAGACAGATATCCCAGAAGCTGCAATGCTAGGCTAAGACCAGGCTTTAAAGGGCTTTTCTATACTCTACTAAATACTTGAAACCATTCATTATATCATAGCTCAGTGTTCAAATCTCCATTTGTTTCCTCAGGTTCCTAATATTTACCTTAAGGTGACCTGATTCAGACTTTTGATCACCTTTGTCTAAATATTTCTATTTTAACAAAGTGCTTTTTAACACTGAGAGACTAAAACTTAGAAAAATACTCTGATTGTTATCTCACTAGGGTGGAAAATATATAGTTACCCATTAACTAATGATATCCATGTCTACATTAGATCCGTGGCATTTTTAATTCTTGGGAGCTTTTGGTTAAATGAAATTTTTAAGCTTCCTTTAAAGGAAGCTTTAAGCCATCACCACATGAATAAAATTAAAGAACCAAATGAAAACAGGCCAAGTATTTACAGAGTAATAGAATGTGCAGTGGAAAGAGTACAATTCTGAAATCATAAAGCCTAAATTAGTGTGATGCATTTTTGCTACCCATGTAATCATAAACCAGTTATCTAAATGTGTTAGCCTCAGTTTTTTCACCCATGAAATGGTGATGATAATACTTATTATGCAGCGTTGTTGTGTGGATGTGATGAAGCATGGAGCATGAGAGTCTCATATTCCATGCTAAAATGATAGCTATTTTTATACTTATAATAATTCTAGTAATAGTAATTAAATTGTTCAAAATGGTAATATTCATTTATATTGAGGCATTGTATTGACTATTATTAGACACATTTACCAACATAAATTTCATTTTACTTTACCCCCTCTGAGGATATATATTCCCTAATTCAATATGAATCTCCTTATGAATAATAATTATCATAATAAATATGCTGATTTTTCTTCTATTTGTTTTTAAGGAGGTATCCTTTACTGTTGAACATAAAGAAACTTAAGCAAGTCTGTCTTATTCAAACTTTGCATGCTGCTTTCTTATGAAACTAGATTATAGAGTTGTATGAAATAAATTCATGCAGTTAAGACATTGATGTTTGGAACACTGGGTGGTCAGTTTAGTATTTCAAAAGAAGATTTTAAATTTAAACCTTAAAACTGAGCTCTTTCAGCCTTTTTTATAGACCATCCTTCATGCTTCATAAGTACTCCTCCATTGTAAACTAAGTAATAGTTTTTGTCACAGTGTATATAACAAAAATGGATTTTATATTCTATTATTTCAGAGTTAGTTGCAGTTTCTACTGCCTTACTTCCTTTTTTGAAAAATAGATTAATTCTACAAAAAGTTTTTTCCAGCTTTATTGAAAAAATCGACATATTTGTAAATTTAAGAAATGATTTCTTATAACATTGCAAACTTTTAACATTGTGTAAATTTTGTACAATTTGATAAATTGGTATACATCTTTATTGCAATATAATCTACACAAAAATGTTAATACATCTACTATCTCGTATAGTTGCCACTGTTTTTTATGCATGTATCGTAAGGAATTTTAAGATCTACTCTCTTAGCAACTTTTATGTATATAGTATAGTAGAGATAAACTTCAGAGGTCTTGTGGGTTTTGTTCCAGACTGCCTCAATAAAGTGATTATCTCAATAAACTAAGTCAAATTATTATATTTTTTGGTTTCCCAGTGCATATAAAAAATTATGTTTCCCAGTGCATATAAAAAATAAAAACTATACTGCACTGTTCAAAAGCATTAGGTTTTTAAAGAAAATCAATGTATATACCTTAAGTACACTAGTTCTGAGTTTTCAGTGGGTCATAATTACTGATCACAGATCACCATAACAAATACAATAATAATGAAAAAACTTGATATATTGCAAGAATTACCAACATGTGACAAAGAGACACAAAATGAACAAATGTTGTTAGAAAAATGGTGGCAGCAGACCTCTTTTATACAAGATTACTATAAACTTTCAACTTGTAAGAATGTGATATATGCAAAGTTTATTAAAGGGAAGCACAATAAATAAAAAGTATGTATATCTTATTAACTATGATCATCATGCTGTACATTAGATCCCCAGAACTTTTTCATATTATAGTTGCAAGTTTGCACCCTTGGACCACCTTACTCCACCCCAGGTTCACCCCTTGTCAACTCAACTCTAAGTTTCCATTAGTTTTCCTTTTCCTCAGATTCTGTATGTAAGGGATATCATAATACATAAATTAAAAAAATATACAAAATCTTTGAAATATTTCACTTAGAATAATACCTTCAAGATCCATCCATGCTGTTGTAAATGGCAGTATTTCTTAATTTTTCATGGTTAAGTAGTATTCCGTAGTATATATTTACCATACTTATTTTACTCATTCATCCATTAATGGATACTGAAGTTATTTCCATCTCTTGCTTAGAGTTAATAATTTTATAATAAACATAAGAGTGCAGATATGTCTTTGAACAGTGAACTTTGTTTTCTTTAGATAGATACCTAGAAGTGGGATTACTGAATCATATGGTAATTTTACTTTTAATATGAATAATCTCCATACTGTTTTCCATACAAATTTATATCTCTATTACAGTGCATAAGTTCCCCGTTTTCTCCAATATTTACCAAAATTGGTTAGTTTCAATTTTTTGGTAGTATATATTCTAATATCTTAATGCGTTTTTCAGAGGTAAACAACAACAACAACAACATAAGGACTTTGCCCTGAGATTTTTACGTTGAGCACTTTTTAATGCTCCTGTTGGTCATTTATATAACTTTTTTGAAAAAAAAGTCTATTGAGATCCTTTTGCTATTTTTTTAATCATATATTTTTTTTCTATTTGTATCTGTTGGTTATTAACCTCTTTTCAGATATAAGATTCGTAAGTATTTTCTTACATTCTGTGGATTGTGTTTTCATTCTCTCTCCCTTTTTTTGGCAATGCAGAAACGTTAGTTTGATGTAATACCATTTATTTATTTTTGCTTTTTTTGCTTGTGTTTTTGGTCTGGTATCCAAAAAACTATTGGCAATACCAATGTCAAGGAGAATTTTTCCTATGTTTTCCTTTAGGAAATTTAGTTTCATGCATCACCTTTAAGTCTTTAATCTATTTCAAGTTCAGACTTATGAGTGATATAAGGTTCCCTTTTCATACTGTTTTTGTGACTATTCAGTTTTAAATATCATTTATTGAACAGGCTATCTTTCCCCATTACATATGTTGGCCCCTGTCAAATATTAGGTGACTGTATGAAAGGATTTATTTCTGGACTCTCAATTCTGTTCTACTTGTTTATTGGTCTGTTTTTATGCCAGTATACTTTATTGTTTTGAGCATGAGGGCTTTGTAGTATAGTTTCAAATCAAGAAGTGTAATCTCCCTTCTTCATTCTTTCTCAGAACTGCTTTGATTATTTGTTGTCTTTCATGGTCTCATATAAACTTTAGGATTCTTTACTTACTTCTGTAAAACAATAATATTGGATTTTTTTTAAGATTTTTAATTTATTTATTTGACAGAGAGAGATGACAAGCAGGCAGAGAGGCAGGCAGAGAGAGAAGAGGAAGCAGGCTTCCTGCTGAGCAGAGAGCCTGATGCGGGGCTCGATCCCAGGACCCTGGGATCATGACCAGGTTCACCCCTTGTCAACTCAACTCTAAGTTTCCATTAGTTTTCCTTTTCCTCAGATTCTGTATGTAAGGGATATCATAATACATAAATTTAAAAAATATATAAAATCTTTGAAATATTTCATCAAGCATAATACCCTCTAGTTCCATCCACGTCATCACAAATAGCAGGATTTCATTTCTTTTGATGGCTGCATAGTATTCCATTGAACATATATACCACATCTTATTTATTGATTCATCTGTTGAAGGACATTTAGTTTCTTTCCATAGTTTAACTATTGTGGACATTGCTGCTATAAACATTTGGGTGCATGTGCCCCTTCAGAATGCCACGTTTGTATCTGTAGGGTATATACCCAGTACTACAGGCACTGGGTCATAGGGTAGTTCTATTTTCAGCTTTTTGAGGCACGTCCACGCTGTTTTCCAGAGTGGTTGCACCAGCTTGCATTCCCACATACAGTGTAGGAGGGTTGCCCTTTCTCCACATCCTCGCCAGCATCTGTCATTGACGGACTTGTTCATTTTAGCCATTCTGAACGGTGTGAGGTGGTATCTCATTCTGGTTTTGATTTGTATTTCCCTGATGCCGAGTGATGTGGAGCATTTTTTCATGTGTCTGTTGGCCATTTGGATGTATTCTTTGCAGAAATGTCTGTTCATGTCCTCTGCCCATTTCTTCATTGGATTATTTGTTTTTAGGGTGTTGAGTTTGATAAGCTCTTTATAGATTTTGGATACTGGCCCTTTATCTGGTATGTCATTTGCAAATATCTTCTCCCAGATAACTTCTGACAGTGATCTTTTGGCTTTGTTAACTGTTTCCTTTGCAGTGCAAAAGCTTTTGGATCTGATGAAATCCCAATAGTTCATTCTTGCCCTTGCTTCCCTGGCCTTTCGCGATGTTCCTAGGAAGAAGTTGCTGCTGCTGAGGTCAAAGAAGTTGCTACCTGTTCTCTCCTCAAGGACTATGATGGATTCCTTTCTCACATTATGCTTCTTCATCCATTTCCAGTCGATTATAATGTATGGTGTTAGGATGGTCCAATTTCATTTTCTGCATGTGGCTGTTCAATTTTCCAGACCCCAAGGCCAATGGCTCCTTCTCTTCCCCAGGGACAGTGTGCTGTGCCTTCCCCACACTTGCTCCTGGGGAGCGCAGTGACAGACGTGTGCAACCATGCATCTCTCCCATGCAGAGGGGATGCCCAGGCAAAGAGGATTTCGCTCCATGCGGGTTTATTACACCGTGCTGTGGAGACTAGCTCCGGCAAGCAGCAGGCAGCATCCCACAGACCCGACTCTGATTTCCCAAAGAATGCTGTGCTTTCCCAGAGGGGATGCCCGGGCAAAGAGGCTTTCGCTCTATGCGGGTTTCTCCAAAAGTGCTGCGAATACTAGGCTAAGGCAAGCAACAAAAGCAGCCCACAGAACCGACTCTGATTTCCCAGCGAAAGCCATGCTTTGCAGAGGTTTTCAGCTTGGCGCGAACCGCACTTCGCTACTGCTTCCTCAGCAAGGCTGTGGTCGTTTGCTCTGTCGCGGCAGGAAAGAAGAGCCGCGGGAGAGCTGGTGCCTCTTGGTCCTTGCTTTCCCGGGCTCCAAGTTCGCGCCCGGGGTTCACCTTGCTAAGCCGAACTAAGCAGACACAGTCACAACCCTGCAGCAGCGTGCGTGGCCTAGCATGGCACTCTATGCCTATTACCATCTCCTGGCGTAGGTAAGGCTTTGCCTTTTGCTCCGGCGCTCGGGCAGACTCGGGGTCTAGGCCAGTGCCTTCACCATAGGAGAGAGGAGGCGACAGGATTCCTGCACCGGGCCCGAGCACTGGGATGGGGAACAGTGGGGACTGTCTCCACACTTTCCCCGGCACACCCCCTGCCACCCACAATGCTGCCATATCTTGATGGAAGACGGCATCTGACTGCACGTTTCTCCATGGGGTTGTTTCTGCGAGTTCCGGGTATGGCAACTGGTGGCAAGCCCAAGTCTGCCCTTGGGACAGGTGGCCAAAAAAATGCTTTCCCCTTGGGACCAGAGGCACAGGACAGGCCTGCCTTCTGCCTAGACTCCTTCCTCAGAGTGGAGCACGCACCCATGCCCTTGTCGTCCCCTCATGTCTCCTTAGAAGCCAGGCTTCAATCTCTCCGCACAGGGAGCAGAGGACACTTGTCTTCTCATGGCCTGCTATTCGTGCCTCGGCAGGCTATTCTGACTCCCGAGCGTTTCCAGACCCCTCGGCCAAGGGATCCTTCTCTTCCCCGGGGGCGGCGTGCTGTGCCTTCCCCAAAATTGCTCCTGGGGAGCGCGGTGACAGACGTGTGCAACCATGCTTCTCTCTCAGGCAGAGGGGATGCTAGGGCAAAGAGGATTTCGCTCCATGCGGGTATCTTCCACCATGTTGCCGAGACTCGCTCAGGCAAGCAGCAGCAGCATCCCCAAACCCAACTCAGATTTCCCAATGAATGCTGTGCTTTCCTAAGGGAGAGGTCCAGGCAAAGAGGCTTTCGCTGTATGCGGGTTTCTCCCACCGCGAGACTGGGCTCAGGGAAGCAGCAGCAGGCCTGACATCATTTCTCAGCGAATGCTGTGCTTTCGCAGAGGCTTTGGTTGGAGCGAACCGCACTTCGCTGCTGCTTCCTCAGCAAGGCTTTGGTCGTTCGCTCTTTCGCAGCAGGGACGAAGAGCCGCGGGAGAGCTGGTGCCTCTTGGGCCTTGCTTTCGCGGGCTCCAAGTTCGCGCCTGGGTTTCACTTTGCTAAGCCGAACTAGGCAGACACAGTCACAACCCTGCAGCAGCGTGCGTGGCCTAGCATGGCACTCTATGCCTAATTCCATCTCCTGGCCTAGGTAAGGCTTTGCCTTTTGCTCCGGCGCTCGGGCAGACTCGGGGTCGAGGCCAGTGCCTACACCACAGGAGAGAAGAGGCAACAGGATCCCTGCACACGCCCGGGCACTGGGATGGGGAACTGTGGGGGACTGTCTCCACTCCTTCCCCGCCGCACCCCCTGTCTCCTACAATGCTGCCACATCTTGGTGGAAGATGGCATCTGACTGACCTTTTCTCCATGGGGTTGTTTCTGCAAGTTCCAGGTATGGCACCTGGTGGCAAGCCCAAGTCTGCCCTTGGGACAGGTGGCCAAAGAGATGCTTTCCCCTTGGGACAAGAGGCACAGGACAGGCCTGCCTTCTGCCCAGACTCCTTCCTCAGAGTGGAGCACGCGACCCTGCCTAGTCATCCCCTCATGTCTCCTTAGCAGCCAGGCTCCCATCTCTCCGCACAGGGAGCGGGTGACACATAACTGGCCACCGGCCTGCATTTCGTGCACGGAAGGCTATCCTGTCCCGAGCGTTTCCCGACCCCAAGGCCAAGGGATCCTAGGGCAAAGAGGATTTCGATCGATGCGGGTATCTTCCAACATGCTGCGGAGACTCGCTTAGGTAAGCAGCAGCAGCATCCCCAAACCCAACTCTGATTTCGCAACGAATGCTGTGCTTTCCAAGGGGCGATGCCAAGGCAAAGGGGCTTTCGCTGTATGCGGGTTTCTCCCACCGCGAGACTGGGCTCAGGCACGCAGCAGCAGCCCCCAAAACATTTCTCGGGGAATGCTGTCCTTTCGCAGAGGCTTTGGTTTGGAGCAAACAGCACTTCGCCACTGCTTCCTCAGCAAGGCTTCTGTCCCGTCAGGGAAGAAGAGCTGCGGGAGAGCTGGTGCCTCTTGGGCCTTGCTTTCCCTGGCTCCATGTTCACGTCCTGGGTTCACCCTGCCAGGCCGAACTACGCAGACACAGTCACAACCGTGCAGTAGCGCGCTTAGCCTAGGATGGCACTCCATGCACACTACCATCTCCCGGTGTAGGCATCGCTTGGCCTTTTACTCTGGCGCTCAGGCCGACTCGCGGACTAGGCCTGTGCTTTCCCCACAGGAAAGGAGAGGTGACAGGATCCCTGCACACCGCCCGTGCACTGAATAGGGAGCTTTGGGGGACTGTCACCACTCCTTCCCCTTAAAACCCGGGCCTCCTCCAAGCTTCTACATCCCGGAGGAAGACGGCATCTGATGGCCAGGTCTTTCTGGGAGTTGTTTCTCGAGTTTAGGGTAGGCGCCTGGTGGCAAGCCCATGGCTCCACCACGGTAAGGTGGCCAAGGAGCTGCTGTCTCCTTGGGCCCAAAGGCTCAGGACAGGCATGCTTTCTGCCCAGACTCCTTCCTCAGAGTGGAGCCCTTTCCCCTGCCCTAATCTCCCCCTCGTGTCTCCTTAGCAGCCCGGCTTCCTTCGCTCTGCAGTGACAGATGTGTCCCTTTCCTTAAGGCTCTTTCACAGGCACCACCGCGCTTCTCTCTCAGGCAGAGCGGATGCCCAGGCAAGAGGATTTCGCTCCATGCGGGTTTATTCCACCGTGCAGTGAAGACTAGCTCCGGCAAGCAGCAGGCAGCATCCCACAGACCCGACTCTGATTTCCCAGAGAATGCTGTACTTTCCCAGAGGGGATGCCCCGGCAAAGAAGCTTTCGCTCTATGCGGGTTTTTCCCATCGTGCTGCGAATACTAGGCTAAGGCAAGCAACAAAAGCAGCCCACAGAACCGACTCTGATTTCCCAGCGACTGCTATGCTTTCGCAGAGGTTTTCAGCTTGGCGCAAACCGCACTTCGCTTCTGCTTCCTCAGCAAGGCTTTGGTCTTTCGCTCTGTCGCGGCCTTGTTTTCCCGGGCTCCAAGTTCGCGCCCGGGGTTCACCTTGCTAAGCCGAACTAATCAGACACAGTCACAACCCTGCAGCAGCGTGCGTGGCCTACCCTGACACTCTATGCCTATTACCATCTCCTGGCGTAGGTAAGGCTTTGCCTTTTGCTCCGGCGCTCGGCAGACTCGGGGTCTAGGCCAGTGCATTCACCACAGGAGAGAAGAGGCGACAGGATATCAGAGTTGGGTTTGGGGAGGCTGCTGCTGCTTGCCTAAGCGAGTCTCCGCAGCATGTTGGAAGATACCCGCATGGAGCGAAATCCTCTTTGTCATAGCATCCTTTCTGCCTGAGAGAGAAGCATGGTTGCTCACGTCTGTCACCACGCTCCCCAGGATCAAGTGTGGGGAAGGCACAGCACGCCGCCCCCGGGGAAGAGAAGGATCCCTTGGCCTTGGGGTCGGGAAACGCTCGGGAAGCAGAATAGCCTGCCGAAGCATGAACAGCAGGCCATGAGAAGACAAGTGTCCTCTCCTCCCTGTGGGGCGAGATTGAAACCTGGCTGCTAAGGAGACATGAGGGGAAGACAAGGGCATGGGTGCGTGCTCCACTCTGAGGAAGGAGTCTGGGCAGAAGGCAGGCCTGTCCTGTGCCTCTTGTCCCAAGGGGAAAGCATCTCTTTGGCCACCTGTCCCAAGGGCAGACTTGGGCTTGCCAACCAGGTGCCATACCCGGAACTCGCAGAAACAACCCCATAGAGAAACGTGCAGTCAGATGCCTTCTTCCACCAAGATATGGCAGCATTGTGGGTGGCCGGGGGTGTGCCGGGGAAAGAGTGGAGACAGTCCCCACCGTTCCCCATCCCAGTGCTCGGGCCCTGTGCAGGGATCCTGTCGCCTCTTCTCTCCTGTGGTGAAGGCACTGGCCTTGACCCCGAGTCTGGCCGAGCGCCGGAGCAAAAGGCAAAGCCTTACCTACGCCAGGAGATGGTAATAGGCATAGAGTGTCATGCTAGGCCACGCACGCTGCTGCAGGGTTGTGACTGTGTCTGCTTATTTCGGCTTAGCAAGGTGAACCCCGGGCGCGAACTTGGAGCCCGGGGAAACAAGGCCCAAGAGGCACCAGCTCTCCCGCGGCTCTTCTTTCCAGCCGCGACAGAGCAAACGACCAAAGCCTTGCTGAGGAAGCAGCAGCGAAGTGCGGTTTACGCCAAGCTGAAAACCTCTGCAAAAGCATAGCAGTCGCTGGGAAATCAGAGTCGGTTCTGTGGGATGCTGCCTGCTGCTTGCCGGAGCTAGTCTCCACTGCACGGTGGAATAAACCCGCATGGAGCGAAATCCTCTTTGCCTGGGCTTCCGCTCTGCCTGAGAGAGAAGCGCGGTGGTGCCTGTGGAAAGAGCCTTAAGGAAAGGGACACATCTGTCACTGCAGAGCGAAGGAAGCCGGGCTGCTAAGGAGACACGAGGGGAAGATTAGGGCAGGGGAAAGGCTCCACTCTGAGGAAGGAGTCTGGGCAGAAAGCATGCCTGTCCTGAGCCTTTGGGGCCAAGGAGACAGCAGCTCCTTGGCCACCTGACCATGGTGGAGCCATGGGCTTGCCACCAGGCGCCTACCCTAAACTCGAGAAACAACTCCCAGAAAGACCTGGCCATCAGATGCCGTCTTCCTCCGGGATGTAGAAGCTTGGAGGAGGCCCGGGTTTTAAGGGGAAGGAGTGGTGACAGTCCCCCCAAAGCTCCCTGTTCAGTGCACGGGCGGTGTGCAGGGATCCTGTCACCTCTCCTTTCCTGTGGGGAAAGCACAGGCCTAGTCCGCGAGTCGGCCTGAGCGCCAGAGTAAAAGGCCAAGCGATGCCTACACCGGGAGATGGTAGTGTGCATGGAGTGCCATCCTAGGCTAAGCGCGCTACTGCACGGTTGTGACTGTGTCTGCGTAGTTCGGCCTGGCAGGGTGAACCCAGGACGCGAACATGGAGCCAGGGAAAGCAAGGCCCAAGAGGCACCAGCTCTCCCGCAGCTCTTCTTCCCTGACGCGACAGAAGCCTTGCTGAGGAAGCAGTGGCGAAGGGCTGTTTGCTCCAAACCAAAGCCTCTGCGAAAGGACAGCATTCCCCGAGAAATGTTTTGGGGGCTGCTGCTGCGTGCCTGAGCCCAGTCTCGCGGTGGGAGAAACCCGCATACAGCGAAAGCCCCTTTGCCTTGGCATCTCCCCTTGGAAAGCACAGCATTCGTTGGGAAATCAGAGTTGGGTTTGGGGATGCTGCTGCTGCTTGCCTAAGCGAGTCTCCGCAGCATGTTGGAAGATACCAGCATGGAGCGAAATCCTCTTTGCCCTAGCATCCTTTCTGCCTGAGAGAGAAGCATGGTTGCTCACGTCTGTCACCACGCTCCCCAGGAGCAAGTGAGGGGAAGGCACAGCACGCCGCCCCCGGGGAAGAGAAGGATCCCTTGGCCTTGCGGTCGGGAATCGCTCGGGAACAGGATAGCCTGCCGCGGCACGAAATGCAGGCCGGTGGCCAGACATGTGTCACCCGCTCCCTGTGCGGAGAGATGGAAGCCTGGCTGCTTAGGAGACATGAGGGGACGACTAGGGCAGGGGCGCGTGCTCCACTCTAAGGAGTCTGGGCAGAATGCAGGCCTGTCCTGTGCCTCTGTTACCAAGGGGACAGCATCTCCTTGGCCACCTGTCCCAAGGGCAGACTTGGGCTTGCCACCAGGTGCCATACCTGGAACTTGCAGAAACAACCCCATGGAGAAACGGTCAGTCAGATGCCATCTTTCACCAAGATGTGGCAGCATTGTGGGTGACAGGGGGTGCGGCGGGGAAGGAGTGGAGACAGTCCCCCACAGTTCCCCATCCCAATGCCCGGGCCGTGTGCAGGGATCCTGTTGCCTCCTCTCTCCTGTGGTGAAGGCACTGGCCTTGACCCCGAGTCTGCCCGAGCACCGGAGCAAAAGGCAAAGCCTTACCAGAGCAGGAGATGGAATTAGGAATAGAGTGCCATGCTAGGCCACGCACGCTGCTGCAGGGTTGTGACTGTGTCTGCCTAGTTCGGCTTAGCAAAGTGAAATCCGGGCGCGAACATGGAGCCAGGGAAAGCAAGGCCCAAGAGGCAACAGCTCTCCCGCAGCTCTTCTTCCCTGACTCGACTGAAGCTTTGCTGAGGAAGCAGCGGCGAAGTGCTGTTCGCTCCAAACCAAAGCCTCTGCGAAAGCACAGCATTCGCTGAGAAATGTGCGGGCTGCTGCTGCTTCCCTGAGCCCAGTCTTGCGGTCGGAGAAACCCGCATACAGCGAAAGCCTCTTTGCCTGGGCCTCTCCCTTAGGAAAGCACAGCATTCGTTGGGAAATCAGAGTTGGGTTTGGGATGCTGCTGCTGCTTGCCTGAGCGAGTCTCGGCAACATGGTGGAAGATACCCACATGGAGCGAAATCCTCTTTGCCCTAGCATCCCCTCTGCCTGAGAGAGAAGCATGGTTGCACACGTCTGTCACCGCGCTCCCCAGGAGCAATTTTGGGGAAGGCACAGCACGCCGCCCCCGGGGAAGAGAAGGATCCCTTGGCCTTGGGTCTGGAAACGCTCGGGAGTCAGAATAGCCTGCCGAGGCACGAACAGCAGGCCATGAGAAGACTAGTGTCCTCTACTCCCTGTGCGGAGAGATTGAAGCCTGGCTGCTAAGGAGACATGAGGGGACGACAAGGGCAAGGGTGCATGCTCCACTCTGAGGAAGGAGTCTGGGCAGAAGGCATGCCTGTCCTGTGCCTCTGGTCCCAAGGGGAAAGCATCTCCTTGGCTACCTGTCCCAAGGGCAGACTTGGGCTTGCCACCAAGTGCCATACCCGGAACTCGCAGAAACAACCCCATGCAGTCAGATGCCCTCTTCCACCAAGATGGGGCAGCATTGTGGGTGGCCCGGGTGTGCCGGGGAAAGAGTGGAGACAGTCCCCACTGTTCCCCATCCCAGTGCTCGGGCCCTGTGCAGGGATCCTGTTGCCTCCTCTCTCCTGTGGTGAAGGCACTGGCCTTGACCCCGAGTCTGCCCAAGCGCCGGAGCAAAAGGCAAAGCCTTACTACGCCAGGAGATGGAATTAGGAATAGAGTGCCATGCTAGGCCACGCACGCTGCTGCAGGGTTGTGACTGTGTCTGCTTAGTTCGGCTTAGCAAGGTGAACCCCGGGCGCGAACTTGGAGCCCGGGAAAACAAGGCCCAAGAGGCACCAGCTCTTCCGCGGCTCTTCTTTCCTGCCGCGACAGAGCGAACGACCAAAGCCTTGCTGAGGAAGAAGAAGCGAAGTGCGGTTTGCGCCAAGCTGAAAACCTCTGCGAAAGCATAGCAGTCGCTGGGAAATCAGAGTCGGTTCTGTGGGCTGCTTTTGTTGCTTGCCTTAGCCTAGTATTCGCAGCACGATGGGAAAAACCCGCATAGAGCGAAAGCTTCTTTGCCGGGGCATCCCCTCTGGGAAAGTACAGCATTCTCTGGGAAATCAGAGTCGGGTCTGTGGGATGCTGCCTGCTGCTTGCCGGAGCTAGTCTCCACTGCACGGTGGAATAAACCCGCATGGGGCGAAATCCTCTTTGCCTGGGCATCCGCTCTGCCTGAGAGAGAAGCGCGGTGGTGCCTGTGGAAAGAGCCTTAAGGAAAGGGACACATCTGTCACTGCAGAGCGAAGGAAGCCGGGCTGCTAAGGAGACACGAGGGGAAGATTAGGGCAGGGGAAAGGGCTCCACTCTGAGGAAGGAGTCTGGGCAGAAAGCATGCCTGTCCTGAGCCTTTGGGCCCAAGGAGACAGCAGCTCCTTGGCCACCTGACCGTGGTGGAGCCATGGGCTTGCCACCAGGCGCCTACCCTAAACTCGAGAAACAACTCCCAGAAAGACCTGGCCATCAGATGCCATCTTCCTCCGGGATGTAGAAGCTTGGAGGAGGCCCGGGTTTTAAGGGGAAGGAGTGGTGACAGTCCCCCAAAGCTCCCTATTCAATGCATGGGCAGTGTGCAGTGATCCTGTCACCTCTCCTTTCCTGTGGGGAAAGCACAGGCCTAGTCCGCGAGTCGGCCTGAGCGCCAGAGTAAAAGGCCAAGCGATGCCTACACCGGGAGATGGTAGTGTGCATGGAGTGCCATCCTAGGCTAAGCGCGCTACTGCACGGTTGTGACTGTGTCTGCTTAGTTCGGCCTGGCAGGGTGAACCCAGGACGCGAACATGGAGCCAGGGAAAGCAAGGCCCAAGAGGCACCAGCTCTCCCGCAGCTCTTCTTCCCTGACGCGACAGAAGCCTTGCTGAGGAAGCAGTGGCGAAGGGCTGTTTGCTCCAAACCAAAGCCTCTGCGAAAGGACAGCAATCCCCGAGAAATGTTTTGGGGGCTGCTGCTGCGTGCCTGAGCCCAGTCTAACGGTGGGAGAAACACGCATACAGCGAAAGCCCCTTTGCCTTGGCATCTCCCCTTGGAAAGCACAGCATTCGTTGGGAAATCAGAGTTGGGTTTTGGGATGCTGCTGTTGCTTGCCTAAGCGAGTCTCCGCAGCATGTTGGAAGATACCCGCATGGAGCGAAATCCTCTTTGCCCTAGCATCCTTTCTGCCTGAGAGAGAAGCATGGTTGCTCACGTCTGTCAACGCGCTCCCCAGGAGCAAGTGTGGGGAAGGCACAGCACGCCGCCCCCGGGGAAGAGAAGGATCCCTTGGCCTTGGGGTCGGGAATCGCTCGGGAACAGGATAGCCTGCCGCGGCACAAAATGCAGGCCGGTGGCCAGACATGTGTCACCCGCTCCCTGTGCGGAGAGATGGAAGCCTGGCTGCTAAGGAGACATGAGGGGACGACTAGGGCAGGGGCGCGTGCTCCACTCTAAGGAGTCTGGGCAGAAGGCAGGCCTGTCCTGTGCCTCTGTTACCAAGGGGACACCATCTCCTTGGCCACCTGTCCCAAGGGCAGACTTGGGCTTGCCACCAGGTGCCATACCCGGAACTCGCAGAAACAACCCCATGGAGAAACGTGCAGTCAGATGCCGTCTTCCACCAAGATGTGGCAGCAATGTGGGTGGCCGCGGTGTGCCGGGGAAAGAGTGGAGACAGTCCCCACTGTTCGCCATCCCAGTGCTCGGGCCTTGTGCAGGGATCCTGTTGCCTCCTCTCTCCTGTGGTGAAGGCACTGGCCTTGACCCCGAGTCTGCCCGAGCCCCAGAGCAAAAGGCAAAGCCTTACCTACGCCAGGAGATGGTAATAGCCATAGAGTATCATCCTAGGCCACGCACGCTGCTGCAGGGTTGTGACTGTGTCTGCTTAGATCGGCTTAGCAAGGTGAACCCCGGGCGCGAATTTGGAGCACGGGAAAACAAGGCCCAAGAGGCACGAGCTCTCCCGCGGCACTTCTTTCCAGCCGCGACAGAGCGAACGACCAAAACCTTGCTGAGGAAGCAGAAGCGAAGTGCGGTTTGCGCCAAGCTGAAAACCTCTGCGAAAGCATAGCAGTCGCTGGGAAATCAGAGTCGGTTCTGTGGGCTGCTTTTGTTGCTTGCCTTAGCCTAGTATTCGCAGCACGATGGGAAAAACCCGCATAGAGCGAAAGCTTCTTGGCCGGGGCATCCCCTCTGGGAAAGCACAGCATTCTCTGGGAAATCAGAGTCGGGTCTGTGGGATGCTGCCTGCTGCTTGCCGGAGCTAGTCTCCCCTGCACGGTGGAATAAACCCGCATGGGGCGAAATCCTCTTTGCCTGGGCTTCCGCTCTGCCTGAGAGAGAAGCGCGGTGGTGCCTGTGGAAAGAGCCTTAAGGAAAGGGACACATCTGTCACTGCAGAGCGAAGGAAGCCAGGCTGCTAAGGAGACACGAGGGGGAGATTAGGGCAGGGGAAAGGGCTCCACTCGGAGGAAGGAGTCTGGGCAGAAAGCATGCCTGTCCTGAGCCTTTGGGCACAAGGAGACAGCAGCTCCTTGGCCACCTGACCGTTTTGGAGCCATGGGCTTGCCACCAGGCGCCTACCCTAAACTCGAGAAACAACTCCCAGAAAGACCTGGCCATCAGATGCCATCTTCCTCCGGGATGTAGAAGCTTGGAGGAGGCCCGGGTTTTAAGGGGAAGGAGTGGTGACAGTCCCCCAAAGCTCCCTATTCAGTGCACGGGCGGTGTGCAGGGATCCTGTCACCTCTCCTTTCCTGTGGGGAAAGCACAGGCCTAGTCCGCGAGTCGGCCTGAGCGCCAGAGTAAAAGGCCAAGCGATGCCTACACCGGGAGATGGTAGTGTGCATGGAGTGCCATCCTAGGCTAAGCGCGCTACTGCACGGTTGTGACTGTGTCTGCTTAGTTCGGCCTGGCAGGGTGAACCCAGGACGCGAACATGGAGCCAGAGAAAGCAAGGCCCAATAGGCACCAGCTCTCCCGCAGCTCTTCTTCCCTGACGCGACAGAAGCCTTGCTGAGGAAGCAGTGGCGAAGGGCTGTTTGCTCCAAACCAAAGCCTCTGCGAAAGGACAGCATTCGCCGAGAAATGTTTTGGGGGCTGCTGCTGCGTGCCTGAGCCCCATCTCGCGGAGGGAGAAACCCGCATACAGCGAAAGCCCCTTTGCCTTGGCATCTCCCCTTGGAAAGCACAGCATTCGTTGGGAAATCAGAGTTGGGTTTGGGGATGCTGCTGCTGCTTGCCTAAGCGAGTCTCCGCAGCATGTTGGAAGACACCCGCATGGAGCGAAATCCTCTTTGCCCTAGCATCCTTTCTGCCTGAGAGAGAAGCATGGTTGCTCACGTCTGTCACCACGCTCCCCAGGAGCAAGTGTGGGGAAGGCACAGCACGCCGCCCCCGGGGAAGAGAAGGATCCCTTGGCCTTGGGGTCGGGAAACGCTCGGGAACAGGATAGCCTGCCGCGGCACGAAATGCAGGCCGGTGGCCAGACATGTGTCACCCGCTCCCTGTGCGGAGAGATGGAAGCCTGGCTGCTAAGGAGACATGAGGGGACGACTAGGGCAGGGGCGCGTGCTCCACTCTAAGGAGTCTGGGCAGAAGGCAGGCCTGTCCTGTGCCTCTGTTACCAAGGGGATAGCATCTCCTTGGCCACCTGTCCCAAGGGCAGACTTGGGCTTGCCACCAGATGCCATACCTGGAACTTGCAGAAACAACCCCATGGAGAAACGGTCAGTCAGATGCCATCTTCACCAAGATGTGGCAGCATTGTGGGTGACAGGGGGTGCGGCGGGGAAGGAGTGGAGACAGTCCCCCACATTTCCCCATCCCAGTGCCTGGGCCGTGTGCAGGGATCCTGTTGCCTCCTCTCTCCTGTGGTGAAGGCACTGGCCTTGACCCCGAGTCTGCCCGAGCACCGGAGCAAAAGGCAAAGCCTTACCAGAGCAGGAGATGGAATTAGGAATAGAGTGCCATGCTAGGCCACGCACGCTGCTGCAGGGTTGTGACTGTGTCTGCCTAGTTCGGCTTAGCAAAGTGAAATCCGGGCGCGAACATGGAGCCAGGGAAAGCAAGGCCCAAGAGGCAACAGCTCTCCCGCAGCTCTTCTTCCCTGACTCGACTGAAGCTTTGCTGAGGAAGCAGCGGCGAAGTGCTGTTCGCTCCAAACCAAAGCCTCTGCGAAAGCACAGCATTTGCTGAGAAATGTTGTGCGGGCTGCTGCTGCTTCCCTGAGCCCAGTCTTGCGGTGGGAGAAACCCGCATACAGCGAAAGCCTCTTTGCCTGGGCCTCTCCCTTAGGAAAGCACAGCATTCGTTGGGAAATCAGAGTTGGGTTTGGGGATGCTGCTGCTGCTTGCCTGAGCGAGTCTCGGCAACATGGTGGAAGATACCCAATGGAGCGAAATCCTCTTTGCCCTAGCATCCCCTCTGCCTGAGAGAGAAGCATGGTTGCACACGTCTGTCACCGCGCTCCCCAGGAGCAATTTTGGGGAAGGCACAGCACGCCGCCCCAGGGAAGAGAAGGATCCCTTGGCCTTGGGTCTAGAAACGCTCGGGAGTCAGAATAGCCTGCCGAGGCACGAACAGCAGGCCATGAGAAGACAAGTGTCCTCTACTCCCTGTGCGGAGAGATTGAAGCCTGGCTGCTAAGGAGACATGAGGGGAAGACAAGGGCATGGGTGCGTGCTCCACTCTGAGGAAGGAGTCTGGGCAGAAGGCAGGCCTGTCCTGTGCCTCTTGTCCCAAGGGGAAAGCATCTCTTTGGCCACCTGTCCCAAGGGCAGACTTGGGCTTGCCACCAGGTGCCATACCCGGAACTCGCAGAAACAACCCCATGGAGAAACGTGCAGTCAGATGCCGTCTTCCACCAAGATATGGCAGCATTGTGGGTGGCCGGGGGTGTGCCGGGGAAAGAGTGGAGACAGTCCCCACCGTTCCCCATCCCTGTGCTCGGGCCCTGTGCAGGGATCCTGTCGCCTCTTCTCTCCTGTGGTGAAGGCACTGGCCTCGACCCCGAGTCTGCCCGAGCGCCGGAGCAAAAGGCAAAGCCTTACCTAGGCCAGGAGATGGAATTAGGCATAGAGTGCCATGCTAGGCCACGCACGCTGCTGCAGGGTTGTGACTGTGTCTGCCTAGTTCGGCTTAACAAAGTGAAACCCAGGCGCGAACTTGGAGCCCGCGAAAGCAAGGCCCAAGAGGCACCAGCTCTCCCGCGGCTCTTCGTCCCTTCTGCGAAAGAGCGAACGACCAAAGCCTTGCTGAGAAAGCAGCAGCGAAGTGCGGTTCGCTCCAACCAAAGCCTCTGCGAAAGCACAGCATTCGCTGAGAAATGTTGTCAGGCCTGCTGCTGCTTCCCTGAGCCCAGTCTCGCGGTGGGAGAAACCCGCATACAGCGAAAGCCTCTTTGCCTGGACCTCTCCCTTAGGAAAGCACAGCATTCATTGGGAAATCAGAGTTGGGTTTGGGGATGCTGCTGCTGCTTGCCTGAGCGAGTCTCGGCAACATGGTGGAAGATACCCGCATGGAGCGAAATCCTCTTTGCCCTAGCATCCCCTCTGCCTGAGAGAGAAGCATGGTTTCACACGTCTGTCACCGCGCTCCCCAGGAGCAATTTTCGGGAAGGCACAGCACGCCGCCCACGGGGAAGAGAAGGATCCCTTGGCCGAGGGGTCTGGAAACGCTCGGGAGTCAGAATAGCCTGCCGAGGCACGAATAGCAGGCCATGAGAAGACAAGTGTCCTCTGCTCCCTGTGCGGAGAGATTGAAGCCTGGCTGCTAAGGAGACATGAGGGGACGACAAGGGCATGGGTGCGTGCTCCACTCTGAGGAAGGAGTCTGGGCAGAAGGCAGGCCTGTCCTGTGCCTCTGGTCCCAAGGGGAAAGCATTTTTTTGGCCACCTGTCCCAAGGGCAGACTTGGGCTTGCCACCAGTTGCCATACCCGGAACTCGCAGAAACAACCCCATGGAGAAACGTGCAGTCAGATGCCGTCTTCCATCAAGATATGGCAGCATTGTGGGTGGCAGGGGGTGTGCCGGGGAAAGAGTGGAGACAGTCCCCACTGTTCCCCATCCCAGTGCTCGGGCCCGGTGCAGGAATCCTGTCGCCTCCTCTCTCCTATGGTGAAGGCACTGGCGTAGACCCCGAGTCTGCCCGAGCGCCGGAGCAAAAGGCAAAGCCTTACCTACGCCAGGAGATGGTAATAGGCATAGAGTGCCATGCTAGGCCACGCACGCTGCTGCAGGGTTGTGACTGTGTCTGCTTAGTTCGGCTTAGCAAGGTGAACCCCGGGCTCGAACATGGAGCCCGGGAAAGCAAGGACCAAGAGGCACCAGCTCTCCCGCGGCTCTTCTTTCCTGCCGCGACAGAGCAAACGACCACAGCCTTGCTGAGGAAGCAGCAGCGAAGTGCGTTTCGCGCCAAGCTGAAAACCTCTGCGAAAGCATGGCCGTCGCTGGGAAATCAGAGTCGGTTCTGTGGGCTGCTTTTGTTGCTTGCCTTAGCCAAGTATTCGCAGCACTTTTGGAGAAACCCGCATAGAGCGAAAGCCTCTTTGCCCGGGCATCCCCTCTGGGAAAGCACAGCATTCTTTGGGAAATCAGAGTCGGGTCTGTGGGATGCTGCCTGCTGCTTGCCGGAGCTAGTCTCCACAGCACGGTGTAATAAACCCGCATGGAGCGAAATCCTCTTTGCCTGGGCATCCCCTCTGCATGGGAGAGATGCATGGTTGCACACGTCTGTCACTGCGCTCCCCAGGAGCAAGTGTGGGGAAGGCACAGCACACTGTCCCTGGGGAAGAGAAGGAGCCATTGGCCTTGGGGTCTGGAAAATTGAACAGCCACATGCAGAAAATGAAATTGGACCATCCTAACACCATACATTATAATCGACTGGAAATGGATGAAGAAGCATAATGTGAGAAAGGAATCCATCATAGTCCTTGAGGAGAGAACAGGTAGCAACTTCTTTGACCTCAGCAGCAGCAACTTCTTCCTAGGAACATCGCGAAAGGCCAGGGAAGCAAGGGCAAGAATGAACTATTGGGATTTCATCAGATCCAAAAGCTTTTGCACTGCAAAGGAAACAGTTAACAAAGCCAAAAGATCACTGTCAGAAGTTATCTGGGAGAAGATATTTGCAAATGACATACCAGATAAAGGGCCAGTATCCAAAATCTATAAAGAGCTTATCAAACTCAACACCCTAAAAACAAATAATCCAATGAAGAAATGGGCAGAGGACATGAACAGACATTTCTGCAAAGAATACATCCAAATGGCCAACAGACACATGAAAAAATGCTCCACATCACTTGGCATCAGGGAAATACAAATCAAAACCAGAATGAGATACCACCTCACACCGTTCAGAATGGCTAAAATGAACAAGTCCGTCAATGACAGATGCTGGCGAGGATGTGGAGAAAGGGCAACCCTCCTACACTGTATGTGGGAATGCAAGCTGGTGCAACCACTCTGGAAAACAGCGTGGACGTGCCTCAAAAAGCTGAAAATAGAACTACCCTATGACCCAGTGCTTGTAGTACTGGGTATATACCCTACAGATACAAACGTGGCATTCTGAAGGGGCACATGCACCCAAATGTTTATAGCAGCAATGTCCACAATAGTTAAACTATGGAAAGAAACTAAATGTCCTTCAACAGATGAATCAATAAATAAGATGTGGTATATATGTTCAATGGAATACTATGCAGCCATCAAAAGAAATGAAATCCTGCTATTTGTGATGACGTGGATGGAACTAGAGGGTATTATGCTTGGAGAAATAAATCAATCTGAGAAAGACAACTATCATATGATCTCCCTGATATGATGAAGTGGAGATGCAACATAGGCAGTTTCGGGCGTACGAAAAGAAAAATAAAAAAAAAGATGGTATTAGGAGGGAGACAAACCATAAAAGACTGAATCTCACAAAACAGACTGAGGGTTGCTGGGGGGAGGTGTGTTGGGAGAGGATGGTGGGGGTATGGACATTGGAGAGGGCAGGTGCTATGGTGAGTGATGGTGAGTGCTGTGAAATGTGTAACCTGGTGATTCACAGACCTGTACCCCTAGGGATTAAAACACATTATATAAAAAATTTTAAAAAATAATTTAAAAAACCCATTAAAGAAAAAACACAGATTGCAAGCCCAGAGCTAATCTCATATTCAATCAAAACTTTTGAAAGTTTTCCCCTTAAAGATCAGAAGAAAGACAAGTGTGTCCATTTTCACTACTCTCATTTGACACAGTAGTGGATGTCCTAGCCAGAGAAACAAGGAACACAAAGAAACAAGAGTCTCCAAAAAAAAAAAGGAAGAAGTAAAATTTTCTTTTTTTGGATAACATGAACTTACATGTTAAAAAATCCTAAAAAATTCACAAAAAATTTGAATAAACAAATTTAGTAAAATTACCAAATACAAGATCAATATATAAAAGAAAAGAATTTTGTTTTGTTTCTTTTTTTTATGGACTGCTTCCCAGTTTGTCATGTCATCCTTGTTCAGTGATCACGCTAATCTTCTCTGCATCATTCCAATTTTAGTATATGTGCTGCCAAAGTAAGCACAAGACAGGAGCATTTTAACATTCTAATGATGAACTATCTGAAAAAATAAAGAAAACAATCTAATTCACAATAGCATCAAAAATAATAAAATACTTAGGAATAGATTTAACTAAGAAGATGAAAGATCTGTACTCCATAAACTATGACATTGATAAAGAAATTGAAGGTGACAGAAATGGAAAGATAGCTCATATTTATGAATGGTAAGAATTAACATTGTTAAAATGTCCATACTACCGTAAACCATCTGTAAATCCAATTCCTATCAAAAATCCAATGTTAGGGGCGCCTGGGTGGCTCAGTGGGTTAAGCCGCTGCCTTCGGCTCTGGTCATGATCCCAGGGTCCTGGAATCGAGCCCCGCATCAGGCTCTCTGCTCAGCAGGAAGCCTGCTTCCTCTTCTCTCTCTGCCTGCCTCTCTGCCTGCTTGTCATCTCTCTCTGTCAAATAAATAAATTAAAAATCTTAAAAAAATCCAATATTATTGTTTTACAGAAGTAAGTAAAGAATCCTAAAGTTTATATGAGACCATGAAAGACAACAAATAATCAAAGCAGTTCTGAGAAAGAATGAAGAAGGGAGATTACACTTCTTGATTTGAAACTATACTACAAAGCCCTCATGCTCAAAACAATAAAGTATACTTGCATAAAAACAGACCAATAAACAAGTAGACAGAATTGAGAGTCCAGAAATAAATCCTTTCATACAGTCACCTAATATTTGACAGGGGCCAACATATGTAATGGGGAAAGATAGCCTGTTCAATAAATGATATTTAAAACTGAATAGTCACATAAACAGTATGAAAAGGGAACCTTATATCACTCATAAGTCTGAACTTGAAATAGATTAAAGACTTAAAGGTGATGCATGAAACTAAATTTCCTAAAGGAAAACATAGGAAAAATTCTCCTTGACATTGGTCTTGCCAATAGTTTTTTGGATACCAGACTAAAAACACAAGCAAAAAAAGCAAAAATAAATAAATGGTATTACATCAAACTAACGTTTCTGCATTGCCAAAAAAAGGGAGAGAGAATGAAAACACAATCCACAGAATGTAAGAAAATACTTACGAATCTTATATCTGAAAAGAGGTTAATAACCAACAGATACAAATAGAAAAAAATATATGATTAAAAAAATAGCAAAAGGATCTCAATAGACTTTTTTTTTCAAAAAAGGTATATAAATGACCAACAGGAGCATTAAAAAGTGCTCAACGTAAAAATCTCAGGGCAAAGTCCTTATGTTGTTGTTGTTGTTTACCTCTGAAAAACACAGCAAGATATTAGAATATATACTACCAAAAAATTGAAACTAACCAATTTTGGTAAATATTGGGGAAAACGGGGAACTTATGCACTGTAATAGGGATATAAATTTGTATGGAAAACAGTATGGAGATTATTCATATTATTAAAAGTAAAATTACCATATGATTCAGTAATCCCACTTCTAGGTATCTATCTAAAGGAAACGAAGTCACTGTTCAAAGACATATCTGCACTCTTATGTTTATTATAAAATTATTAACTCTAAGCAAGAGATGGAAATAACTTCAGTATCCATTAATGGATGAAAGAATAAAATAAGTATGGTAAATATATACTACGGAATACTACTTAACCATGAAAAATTAAGAAATACTGCCATTTACAACAGCATGGATGGATCTTGAAGGTATTATACTAAGTGAAATATTTCAAAGATTTTATATATTTTTTAATTTTATGTATTATGATATCCCTTACATACAGAATCTGAGGAAAAGGAAAACTAATGGAAACTTAGAGTTGAGTTGACAAGGGGTGAACCTGGGGTGGATAAGGTGGTCCAAGGGTGCAAACTTGCAACTATAATATGAAAAAGTTCTGGGGATCTAATGTACAGCATGATGATCATAGTTAATAAAATATACATACTTTTTTATTGTGCTTCCCTTTATTAAACTTTGCATATATCACATTCTTACAAGTTGAAAGTTTATAGCAATCTTGTATAAAAAAAGTCTGCTGCCACCATTTCTCTAACAACATTTGTTCATTTTGTGTCTCTCTGTCACATTTTGGTAATTCTTGCAATATTTCAAGTTTTTTACATTATTATTGTATTTGTTATGGTGAACTGTGATCAGTAATTATGACCCACTGAAAACTCAGAACTAGTTTACTTAAGGTATATACATTGTTTTTCTTTAAAAACATAATGCTTTTGAACAGTACAGTATAGTGTCTATTTTTTATATGCACTGGGAAACCATAAAAAATAATAATTTGACTTAGTTTATTGAGATAATCACTTTATTGAGGCGGTCTGGAACAAAACCCACAAGACCTCTGAAGTTTATCTCTACTATACTATATACATAAAAGTTGCTAAGAGAGTAGATCTTAAAATTCCTTACGATACATGCATAAAAATCAGTGGCAACTATACGAGATAGTAGATGTATTAACATTTTTGTGTAGATTATATTGCAATAAAGATGTATACCAATTTATCAAATTGTACAAAATTTACACAATGTTAAAAGTTTGCAATGTTATAAGAAATCATTTCTTAAATTTACAAATATGTCGATTTTTTTCAATAAAGCTGGAAAAAACTTTTTGTAGAATTAATCTATTTTTCAAAAAAGGAAGTAAGGCAGTAGAAACTGCAACTAACTCTGAAATAATAGAATATAAAATCCATTTTTGTTATATACACTGTGACAAAAACTATTACTTAGTTTACAATGGAGGAGTACTTATGAAGCATGAAGGATGGTCTATAAAAAAGGCTGAAAGAGCTCAGTTTTAAGGTTTAAATTTAAAATCTTCTTTTGAAATACTAAACTGACCACCCAGTGTTCCAAACATCAATGTCTTAACTGCATGAATTTATTTCATACAACTCTATAATCTAGTTTCATAAGAAAGCAGCATGCAAAGTTTGAATAAGACAGACTTGCTTAAGTTTCTTTATGTTCAACAGTAAAGGATACCTCCTTAAAAACAAATAGAAGAAAAATCAGCATATTTATTATGATAATTATTATTCATAAGGAGATTCATATTGAATTAGGGAATATATATCCTCAGAGGGGGTAAAGTAAAATGAAATTTATGTTGGTAAATGTGTCTAATAATAGTCAATACAATGCCTCAATATAAATGAATATTACCATTTTGAACAATTTAATTACTATTACTAGAATTATTATAAGTATAAAAATAGCTATCATTTTAGCATGGAATATGAGACTCTCATGCTCCATGCTTCATCACATCCACACAACAACGCTGCATAATAAGTATTATCATCACCATTTCATGGGTGAAAAAACTGAGGCTAACACATTTAGATAACTGGTTTATGATTACATGGGTAGCAAAAATGCATCACACTAATTTAGGCTTTATGATTTCAGAATTGTACTCTTTCCACTGCACATTCTATTACTCTGTAAATACTTGGCCTGTTTTCATTTGGTTCTTTAATTTTATTCATGTGGTGATGGCTTAAAGCTTCCTTTAAAGGAAGCTTAAAAATTTCATTTAACCAAAAGCTCCCAAGAATTAAAAATGCCACGGATCTAATGTAGACATGGATATCATTAGTTAATGGGTAACTATATATTTTCCACCCTAGTGAGATAACAATCAGAGTATTTTTCTAAGTTTTAGTCTCTCAGTGTTAAAAAGCACTTTGTTAAAATAGAAATATTTAGACAAAGGTGATCAAAAGTCTGAATCAGGTCACCTTAAGGTAAATATTAGGAACCTGAGGAAACAAATGGAGATTTGAACACTGAGCTATGATATAATGAATGGTTTCAAGTATTTAGTAGAGTATAGAAAAGCCCTTTAAAGCCTGGTCTTAGCCTAGCATTGCAGCTTCTGGGATATCTGTCTATCTATCATCTATCTATCTAGATATAAATTTGAAAACTTTTTTAACTTAAAGATTTTGAGAAATAGAACATAATCAGCACCATAGAAGATCTGTTTCTGATAACAACCTAGCCCCTCCTCCCAGTTTGTTAATATTCTCTCTTATTTAATGTAACATTGTGCAAATAGACCACTACTGATCTGCCGTTATGAATGAAATAGCTATAATCATCTGTTTGCATATCCTGGTGAAAATATTCATTTAGTTCCATGTTGTATTTCTAGGAATGGACCAAATTTTTATTTTTATTTTTAAGTTTTCTAAATATTGTCCAACTTACCTCAAATGTTTTTATTATGGGCACTTTCATTCTTTCACATTCTTGCAAGGCAATTTTACTGTTGCCCAATATGGTAAGTGTGTAATAGTATGTCATTTTAGGTTTTAATTTATTTTTAATTTAATTTAATTTAATTCCAGATTCATAATAAAGATAAACAGTTTTTATATATGAGTGGCCATTTGGATTACCCTTTCTGTAAAGTACATGCTCAAATCTTTTGATATCTTAACACTGTGTCATACTGACTTCTTTAATAGTAGATTTTCTGAATGAACTTTTAGCTGTGTAGGTCTTCTCTATTTTATTTTGAACTTGTTTTCATTTCAAAATCTTTATATTTATTTTCATAATCTGCTTTTATTTTGCTTTGTCTATTATCTATCTATCTATCTATTTATTTGCAAGCAAGAGAGAGTGAGCAAGTGAGAGTGCAGGGAGGGATAGAAAAAGAAGGGAAAAGAATCTTAAGCAGGCTCCAGGCTCAGCACAGAGCCCAACTCTGGGCTCTATTTCACAACCATGACATCATGACCTGAGCCAAATTGAAAGAGATAAAATAAAATTAAGGTGTTAAAAAAAAAGGAAAAAGAATTGGAGGTTTAATTAAGTGAGCCACCCAGGCACCCCTGTGGTATCTTAAATTAGCTGTCATATCTTTAAAGTTCTAGAGTATCCATTTGGTTCATTTATAAAACCTTTCTCAATATCATTTTTAGTGTCAGTTTTTTGTTCAATTTGCTTCCCCTCTCATTTCTTTGAGCAGAGTAATCAAGCCATTTTACAATCTTTATTGATCATTTTAACATCATACTTAATCCCATTTTGTCTATCAAATCTTGTTAATGGTTTTTCTTTGTGTGCTTTGTTACATTTTGCTATGTTCAAGACATTATATTTGAAACTCTTATTGAGTAGGATAATTAAGAGCTATAATAACGGTATGGTCCTCCTTGGTAGGATTTTCTCTTATATCTGAGACTCTACAAGACAATCATACTCCAAATTCAGTGATTGGCTTTCTCAGTTTACACAGAAGGCAAGGTAGGCTATAGTCTTATTTCTGCTTCTCCTTGTGCTTTGGGGATCTCAACTTAAATTTGGGTTGTACCAAAGTCCTCAAATTTGATTGCTGCTGGATTTGTTTCTCTAGTATCAAGAGTCTATGAACAACACAGCTCAGTGTGTTTTAGCAGTTTCAAATGCTCTCATAGCTAAAATGGCTTCAGGGCATATATCTCTAGGCTCTCATTGTATTTCGTATTTTGGCCCAGTAATCCCTCACTTATTTTTATAATCATTCTGATATTTTTAACTTTAAAAGCTATTTTGTCTGGATTTTTAGTTGTCTTAAGTAGGAGTTTTTAGATCACCATTACTAGAAGCAACAACAAATATACATGAAAATATCTGCAGTAGTTTATCACATCTTTATGGCTTTGAACTTCCATAAGCTGAGGCATCCTTCTCTAATCACTTAGGCAAACTCCAATTTAACCTTTAATACAACCCAAGAATTGCTTCATTTAAGAACATGTTCAGGGATGACTCTTCCCCACTGTTCTTACCAACATTCCCACACACTCTTTGCTACCCACACCTTGCTTATGAACTTTCGTTAGGTATATCAGCGTGACCAGAATTTTGCTCTATTGTATTTTTGTCCTTTAGAGCTTTAATTAAATATGAATTCCATAGAAAGTCTGTCCCTTTTCTTTCAAACCTGGGTTAGTTATTTCTTCTCATTCTTTGTCAGAAGTTACTTTATTAGAGAAACTTATAGCTCTATTGTGACTCTGGAGCCTTTACAGTTTTTCGACTGGAAAAATCACCCATCCCTGAGATTTTTACGCAGCTTCCTAGCTGATATTATTCAGAAATCTGTTCAAAACAGACTTTTTCAGGGAGGCCCTTTCGGACCACTCAGTTAAAAAACCTCTTCTCAATCACTGCTCTTTTAAAAATGTGCTTATTTAGTTCAAATATGCATCTCTATTAAAGAAAAAGCAGTACGATTTTTTTTTTTAAAGTTGGCTTACCTATTATCTATCTCTCCCATTAAAATGATTCCTCTGGCCTGGGGTTTTGTTGTGCTCATTTTAGGCCAGGCACTCAATAAATTGTCACTGAATGATTGAATTGTTTGACTCCCTTGCTAGATTCTCAACTTCATGAGGCCAAGGATTGTTCTATTCAGTCCTTCTTTATCCTCAATGTCTGTTATATTGCAGTCACTTACGTGACTAATGGGAAAAATCACAGAAAGAAAGAGTTAAAACTACAGAAAAACCCTGTAGGTTCAATAACACAAAGCTTTCTAAAATTATTTAGCCCAGGAATTGAATACTGGCTGCACTTTTGATTTTTTTTAAATGGTATTGAATTTAATTTAAATGGAAATACTGGAATGGTAGAATAATAAAAAAATTATAAAAGCAACTTGCTCCTTAAAGTAAGAATTATATAGGGCATCTCTTCTAGAAGCAAAATTTTCAAATGACAAACATCTGAAAGCATAGAAGGAGAAGTAAGAGTGTGAATTGTACTTCAATGCTCTTTTCTTTATATTCAGCAAACAGCTTCATTCACACACCTTTCCAATTTTTTCAACTCTTTTGACAAAGCCTTCAGAGGAGTTACTGCTGATGACAACCATCACAGCCTAACAGGAGAAATTTTATAAAGAAAAATAATAGCATGTTTTTCCCAAATTGTTAAGGATATGGTGAAGCTCTGTCGGATTCAAAGGAGGAATGTGCAATTCCATGCTATATATAATAATAACTTGTTTTAATAGTGGCTTTGCAATTTTTCAGATATATCCATTTACTGAAACCACTATCAAATAAACAAAAACAAAGAAATGAACAGGGGTTCGAGACAGAAATTATCTAATCTAAAAATAGCACATGTTCACAGAATACACAACACATATCCCAAGTACTACTATAGGTTTCAAGTAATAGTCAAAACAATAGTAAACATGATTCAGACCACACCAGTCAAATCATAAATGGGACCTTAACTGTAAATCCTTATCTTTAGATCAAAGCGGGTAATTGGGGGCTGAAGATACATTATAGAACTAATATGTTATAGAACTCCTCTGAAATGAGTCATTTATTCCATCACTTTTCCTGCACAGCTGCTGACCCATGTTTTGGTTCCTGGAAATAGCTGCTTCCCTGTCATACTTCTTAAAAGCACATATATTGATAACTCTACTCATTCCTCCATTCTCTGTGACTGTCACTGTGTTAAAATGTGGAGTCAGCTGACTCACTTGTGATGGTAATAAAGTAGATGAGTTTGCAAAGTATTTTGTTATTTCTAAAAATGCAAAAACCAAATTACATTGAAATCATAAGGGGTGTTTCAGGGAGAGCTGTAGGATGTGGTTTCTTGTGTAATCCACAGAGATTAGCTCCAACACATATTTAAACTCTCCTCTAGGAGCAACCTTAGTGGTAAAGCAAGAAGATAAACAGATGTAAACACACCCTGGCACAAAATTATCACTTATGTTTGGCTTCCTAGTCTCCTCGTGTTACTTATTTATCTTAACTTCTCTCTGAAATCAGGGAACACAGAATCTCAATCAGTTGACATTTTTCTACTGAATTACCCAATAGTCTGATCATACCCCAAGACTTTTTTAAATTATTTCACTCATAATCCCAAATCTGCTTTGCTTCCTCATCTTAGTACACTGTAATTTGATTTCAAAATGAGGACAGTTGTCAGTAATGCCACATTCGTTCATCTATTTTACAATTCCATGTGCTTATAACTATGAAGATATGTTAATAACATCCATTCCAATAAGCCACCCTAAATTTATTATCATGAAACAAGACCTCAAGAAAGAGAATTCAAAATCATCCATGTATTTGCAACTTATTGCAATAAAGCCTTTATCAATAGACTTCCCTGTGCACATGGTGGTCAAATTGCTGGTGAAAACCAGCCAGATCTATTACAAGCTTTCTCATGGCTTCTAGGTAACCCAAGTGAGCCTTTATTGATACTGGGAAGGGATAAAGCAGGGAAGGGATAAACAGTGCTGTAAGAATTGGCTAGACAAAAGTAATGACTCTCATTACAAAGTGAGTATTTTAAAGCAAAAGAGCCTGTTGGGAATATTGTTTTATAAAATAGTGGTTTTTTTATTAACTTTTTAAAATTCAATTAGGTAACATATAGTGTACCATTAGTTTCAAATGTAGATTTCAGTTATTCATCCATAGCATATAATAGCTAATGCTCAGTACTTACTGTGATAGCTTCTTGAAAGCAGAATTTTAACCCACTGAGCCACCCAGGCGCCCTTGAAAGCAGAATTTTAGATCACATTTTCTGATTACTTCCATGTCGTACAACACTTTCCTGCTAGCAACCTTCAAAACATACTGTTTGTTAGAGAAATTTCTTTAATAATAAATAAATAGAAATTTATTTAAATTTATAAATATATAAAATAAATAGGAATTTATTTAAATTTATTTAAATATTGCACACTGTTTCATTGTTCATAAATAAGGTGATGATATTATAGCCATTAGTTGGTAGCACTGATATATCACTTTCTTTTTACTTCTCAGTGCATTCTCTTTACACAAAATAGATATATATTTTAAAAGAATCTGAATCTGTGGCAAACTTGTAAAAAACCCTATACAGTAAAGTTTATCATTTTAAGTAATCTCAATTATCTTCCTCAATTGTGATAGTATATCCTTCTATCTAGGCCAGATATTGTATGAGGGATTTGAAAAGACATACTTTTCTAAATTTCACTTTTCTCATCTGCAAAATGCTTATCATATACTACAATAAAATACACTTACAATTTTTTGATGAAAATTTATTTATTTATTTTAAGATTTTATTTCTTTATCAGAGAGAGTGGGCGAGAGAGCAAGCACAGGCAGACAGAATGGCAGGCAGAGGCAGAGGGAGAAGCAGGCTCCCGGCCGAGCAAGGAGCCCGATACGGGACTCGATCCCAGGACGCTGGGATCATGACCTGAGCCAAAGGCAGCTGCTTAACCAACTGAGCCACCCAGGCGTCCCTTTTGATGAAAATTTAATCTGTATAAACAATATATTTGCTGTAATGCGTGGTTCATGGAAAACATCTTATTTAATTATAAGCAACAACAGTATTAGAAATTAAGTAAATGTGTCTATAATATTTAAAGTTTTAACACATAATTCCACTGCTTTGCCTTATTTTCTCAAATCCCTTTACCACTTTCACTGACAGAGTTAAATGTACTTTTTCTACTAGTAGCCATCTCTTTGTCTTTTTTGTCAGAAAGATGCCCTTGTGAATTATTTATAATAGAGATATTAGCAATAATAATAATAATAATAAATAGCAATGAAAATGTTAAAAAAAAGTTTTCTTAACTAATTAGGGTTCTTAGACATCAATTAGAGGAACCACCTCGGGCAAGCAAATTAATCTGCAAGACATTCCCAGAATTAACAAGTCAGTCAGATACAGGGTTGTCCGTAGACTGAAAGGTGAAGCAAAAGGACTAGGTTTGGAAAATAGGTAAGGACAGTGAAAAAAGTGATCAAAATTTGGGGCAAAATAAATTCTTAGGTGTCCTTTCAATGGAGTCCTGTTCATTATGTAGCAGAAACTCTAGAGATTATCTCAATCCATTGGAGTCACCCCGTTTATTAGCTTGCTATTGACAAAGTTATTTACAAACTGTAGAGCAAGAGGTTATAATGGAGAAAACTGATGGTAATGCACAGGATTCTTGTTAACAATAATGCAAGTTAGTGATTTTTCATTAGAAAACATAAATTCTATAACCCAAATTATGGGCCCAGAGCACTTCTGCTGCACAACTCTGCTTATATCCCAAATAACCATGTGAACTAGTTTTAATATCTGCTTCTCTTATTAATTTTTGAATAAAAATTCTTGACACAAGTATTTTATAATTGTGTGATAACCATGCATTTAATTTCTTGGAGAACAAAACACACTTTAGCATAACTAGGTTCGTTCACAGAACCAGCCTTGATAACACACTTCTATATGTTAGAAATGATGTAATAAATGTAGAATATTGGGCACTTGTTTGGTATTCTTTGCCATGTTTTGCACTATCTAAAAAGAGATCAGTGAACTTGGACTGGATTTAGTAGACATGGAAGAAAATAAAATATTACAGAGAAGAATACTCTGTGGTCCACAACCTAAACGGGCTGGGATTCCCATCATTTGGATCCCTGTAGCTTTACAAAAGTCAATTAAATTTTTGTATCTCCGATTAAAGTTGATTCCCCAGTACTTTTTCAAACATCTCTTGTAAAGTATTGTTTCCCAGAAAAAAAGGGATTTTGCACATGTATCTGCCTTTGTCTCTGGTCATGATCTCAGTCAGGATCCTGGGATCGAGCCCCATTTCGGGCTTCCTGCTCATTAGGGAGTATATTTCTCAGTCTCTCTCTGCAGCTACATCCCCCTGCCCCACTCATGCTCTCTCTCTCTCTCAAATAAATAAATACAATCTTTAATTTTTTAATTAAAAATAAGATAAATAAAATAAAAAAAAATCTGGTCTTACTGCCCCATTTAGCTCCTTTTGTTTTTTTGAGTTGTATTTAAAGCAGCATGAGAGAACATGAGGCTCTCAAACTTTAAAAAAAAAAGGAAAAAATTGAGTTTTGTTAGGATTTAAGATCTTGTCTGCTAGACAAAAACGTTGGCTTTGTTAACATGTGAAAATCAACAAAAGAGAATAAGATCGAATTCTAATAATTTTTGTAGAAATTAAAAATTTCCTCCAACCCAATTACATACAGACCCATTAAGTAAATTCATTCCAATGTCCCAAACCAACCTTTTCTAATAGTAATGCATCTGTGTAAACAGGGTCAACCCAAGGAATAAATAAATATTATTATTTTTTTTCCTGTCTCTTCCACAGTCACATCTGGGTATATTGGTAGCAAGCCAATTATCTATCTTATAAGACATGATATCATAAGGAAGGTTATTCTGTCCATTTGGAACAACTGAAAATCATTGTAATTTTATCTTGGTGCAGTAACTTGAGATGGCACAGTGTGGGTTATGAATATATTTTATTTTTTTTACTGGGAAGAAGAGATTATAGAGATATTGGTTATCCAAGAGAGACTGACAGGTGTTGATAGTTGCCAGGTCAATATCCATCTACTCTTTCCTTTAATATCAGAAAGCACTGAGGGATTGACAACAAGGAAACTTAAAACAACATCAAATATTTTATTGTCTCTTTTCTAGTTACATTGTAACCTTATGACAAAGTATCAGTCGTACAAGATATCATTCTCTTTTACCTCTATCTTTCTGCCAGAAATGTGGGCTTAATAGTGAGAACTCCAACAGCAATTTTTGCAACTGTGAATAAAAAGCCATGAAAACCTCTAAGATAGTTCACTTGACTTTCTTAAGACTCTGAACCAACACATTACATTTTTGCAACTGTGAATGAAAAGCCATGAAAACCTCTAAGATAGTTCACTTGACTTTCTTAAGACTCTGAACCAACACCAGAAAACACTCTCTGTAGTCTTCTTGTTAAATGAAAAATATGGTTAAACCACTTTTGACAGTCTACTACCTACAGCAAACTGTAAATCTTAATTGAAATATGTCCTCTCAGCTGTGCTTAAGCAACTGAGTCCTGAGCTTTTTAGGTTTTCAGTCTGAAAGAGTACACCTCGGGTGCTCTGAAAGGGAAGAGAAACGACACCCTGTTCTCCATATAAATTAAAGAAGAGAAATCTGTGCATTTAAGTGGGCCATATAAAATTTATCAAGCAATTATCTCCTAACTCCTTCCTATCCAAATTACCTGATATGCTCTCCCTACTCCTTTATTCCACGTTACTGCCTTTTCCAGGATTCTGTATCACATCACAGCATGTCTTCTGTTATTTCCTTCTTGCAAGCTAGTTTTGTTTTCTCCATCTAAAAAAATCAACAATCATTGTGTATTTCAATTCCCATTTTCCTCAAATGCATTGATTCTTCTTATCTATTACTCTTTTCTCATACTCAGTGTCTTTGTCTTTATGGGGTTTGTACTTTGCTTTTCCCCATTCTTTACTGCCATTATATAATCAAATCTAATAACTTCTTAGAGAAAGTTAAAAATTCCTGCATAGCCACACGTGAACACAAAGTCACTGATTTTTAGCAAACCTATAAGATAGTCAGACATCCATTCAATTTCTTTTTAAGATTTTATTTATTTATTTGACAGAGAGGGATGAAAAGCAGGCAGAGAGGCAGGCAGAGAGAGAGGAGGAAGCAGGCTCCCTGCTGAGCAGAGAGCCTGATTTGGGGCTCGGTCCCAGGACCCTGGGATCATGACCTGAGCCGAAGGCAGCGGCTTAACCCACTGAGCCACCCAGGCGTCCCTCCATTCAATTTCTTAACTGAGTCCCAAATGCATCCTGACTTCTAACCTAAACCTAAGTTCTACTTCTTACACGTTGTTATATGACCAAATTCTTTCAGTTCAGTATTTTGTAACATTTAAATATTAGTCAATTGATGCTTTGTTTGTGTATTTCTATGAAAATAATTTGAATACTGTAGATTTATTGTTATATTTATAGATTTATAATCAAAGTTTCATCAGTTGAAGTTTTTGGAATTTTCAGATATAATGATTAACCTAAAATGATACTGCCTCAAATCCCTCTGATATCAAGGCCCAACTCCTGATTATAGCCAAACCTGTGGTGGATAGTTCCATGGGAAATTGCAGTTACTTAACACTGATAGGATCTCATGTTCTCTCTCTCATTTTGGAATGTCTCCAACACAACCCAAAAGTGTAGGAGAGTTAATGTCCTCTGAGGACAGCTCTCAGTGAAGTGGAAATAAGAACCATAGGTAAAATTGTCAGTTTTCAGGTCTTCATGAGGACAACTTAAAGAAGTTTCTCAGGACCTTTCAGTAAAAGCAAGCCTTTATTTTCTATCCACAACAATTATATCAACAATGTACCTCTTTGACAAAGTTGCTTCTTCACTGTATCACTTTCCCATTCTTTTCTACCTTGGATAATCTCCCAGATAAACTAACAGTACTCAAATCCTTTGTCCTACTCTTTGCTCTCAGGATAAATGGAGCCAAAAGACTTAGATTAATATCAAGTTCTGAATGGGATCTTAGAGCTATTTCTGTCCAGATTTTCATAAACATAGGGACCTTTGAATTATCAGGCTATAAATAAGTTCTAAATGGAGGGGGCAAAAGCAAAAAGTAGA